>NC_135661.1:79165696-79507118 GCF_964188315.1 Podarcis muralis | reverse complement strand
TGAACGCTCCCAGAAGATAACTGAAGATGGTCTGTCATTTGGGGAGAGAGATTAGGAGCTACTTTGCACTTATTTTCTCTCACTCTCTTTCTCTCTTCTCTTTATTGCTGTTGATAAGTAAGTGTTATATTTAATAGTTGCATCAGAGTTGAATGGATAATAATTTTTCTTTTTTGATTGGGATGAGATGTGCATATCATTACTGGGCTGTCAAAGTGAATAAGTTGAAAGGCTTTTCTTTATGCGTTATTTGTTCTTGTTGTTTAGTCGTTTAGTCATGTCTGACTCTTCATGACCCCATGGACCAGAGCACGCCAGGCACTCCTGCGTTATTTATTATGTACTATATTCCATGATGTATTATTACACATGACTTAATACTCCGAGTTATATATATATGAATATAATGTTATGTAGGGAAGAACCAGAATCTGTTCAAGAAAATTGGAGATATGAAAGGAACATTTCATACAACGATTACCATAATAAAGGACAAATGTGGAAATGACCTAACAGAAGCAGAAGGCATCAAGAAGAGGTGGCAAGAATACACAGATGAACTATACCAGAAAGATATGGATGGCTCGTACACCCCAGGTAGTGTAGTTGCTGAGCTTGAGCCAGACATCCTGGAGAGTGAAGTCAAATGGGCCTTAGAAAGCATTGCTAATAACAAGGCCAGTGGAAGTGATGATATTCCAGCTGAACTATTTAAAAATTTAAAAGGATGATGTTGTTAGGGTGCTACACTCAATATGCCAGCAAGTTTGGAAAACTCAGCAGTGGCCAGAGGATTGGAGTAGATCAGTCTACATCCCAATCCCAAAGAAGGGCAGTGCCAAAGAATGCTCCAACTACCGCACAATTGCACTCATTTCACACGCTAGCAAGGTTATGCTTAAAATTCTACAAGGCAGGCTTAAGCAGTATGCGGACCGAGAACTCCCAGAAGTGCAAGCTGGATTTAGAAGAGGCAGAGGAACTAGAGACCAAATTGCAAACATGCGCTGGATTATGGAGAAAGCTAGAGAGTTCCAGAAAGACATCTACTTCTGCTTCATGGACTATGCCAAAGCCTTTGACTGTATCGACCACAGCAAACTATGGCAAGTTCTTAAAGAAATGGGAGTGCCTGATCACCTCATCTGTCTCCTGAGAAATCTCTATGTGGGAGAAGAAGCTACAGTAAGAACTGGATATGGAACAACTGATTGGTTCAAAATTGGGAAAGGAGTAGGACAAGGCTGTATATTGTCTCCCTGCTTATTTAACTTATATGCAGAATTCATCATGCGAAAGGCGGGGCTGGATGAATCCCAAGCCGGAATTAAGATTGTCGGAAGAAATATCAACCTCAGATATGCAGATGACACAACCTTGATGTCAGAAAGTGAGGAGGAATTAAAGAACTTTTTATTGAGGGTGAAAGAGGAGAGTGCAAAATATGGTTTGAAGCTCAACATCAAAAAAACGAAGATCATGGCCACTAGGCCCATCACCTCCTGGCAAATAGAAGGGGAAGAAATTGAGGCAGTGAGAGATTTTACTTTATTGGGCTCCATGATCACTGCAGATGGTGACAGCAGTCACAAAATTAAAAAACGCCAGCTTCTAGGGAGAAAAGCAATGACAAACCTAGACAGCATCTTAAAAAGCTGAGACATCACCTTGCCAACAAAGGTTCTTATAGTTAAAGCTATGGTTTTCCTAGTAGTGATGTATGGAAGTGAGAGCTGGACTATCAAGAAGGCTGATCGCTGAAGAATTGATGCTTTTGAATTATGGTGATGGAGGAGACTCTTGAGAGTCCCATAGACTGCAAGAAGATCAGACCTATCCATTCATCAGCCCTGAGTGCTCACTGGAAGGACAGGTGCTGAAGCTGAGGCTTCAATACTTTGGCCACCTCATGAGAAGGGAAGACTCCCTGGAAAAGACCCTGATGTTGGGAAAGATGGAGGGCACAAGGAGAAAGGGACAACAGAGGACGAGATGGCTGGACAGTGTTCTTGAAGCTACCAGCATGAGTTTGACAAAATTGTGGGAGGCAGTGGAAGACAGGAGTGCCTGGCGTGCTCTGGTCCATGGGGTCACGAAGAGTCGGACATGACTAAATGACTAAACAAGAACAACAACAGTTACATTCGAACCAATTGCATTTCGATACAAATTAAGAATGGATAAATATGAAGAAATCTGGAAAGAATATTTAAGAGATAAGGTGGACAGTGGTGGGAAGTAGGGGGAGGAGAGGTGGTAAAATATTGTTAAAAAAGTGTAGTCATAGGTATATCAGTACTCAAATCTGAAATTGTTATATTGTGTTATTAGTGTTATTATGGTTTTTGTTGAATCTTTTGTGGTTGTTGTTTGTATTGAAAAAATGATTATATAATTTTTTAATTAAAAAAATGTGGGAGGGTGTTTGGATTTTTTAATGTTCTTAATGGTCTTTTCCTGCTTCCTACTTTTAAAAAGTCATTTATCTTTCTCATAAGCTTCTTCAGGAGTCTTTTGTGAAAACACTATGACCAACCATTTGAGTAACCAGCCTGGTGTATGTTTGGGGAAAGGATGGAATAAATAAACCAGAAAATAAAAGGAGTACTTGGTTCATATAGATGATAAAGGGGCTGCAAAATTTATCAAAGTTTCCTCTCCTTTGGTTTAGTGAAACTCAAGACAGACAGGTAGGTAGCGGCTGCACTTGGCTCCCAGGCCAGGTGTACTCAACCCCAGGTAAAGATTGTAAAAGGGCTCCATAGTGTCTCAATACGTTTTCTCTTTTGGCTTCGCTCTCTCAGCCACATGAGCAGTTGGCTTAAATGAGATAAAATGATGAAACCACACTTCTTCAGCAGGTACATTATGGAATGACTCCTCATTAGCAGGTACATTGCTTAGAGGGCACCACTTAGAGGTAATTAAGAGTTTGGCTGCTATAAGCAGATTTCCTGTGAATTTCAGCTGGCCAGAACTTGCATCAGACTGCAAAATCAGGCCATCTCTTCAAGAAAACCATTTTCACAGTGGCCAACCAAAAGCAACATACATTCAGAGTCATAATGCCTCAACAAGAGAGGTTGAACATAACCATTAGGTAGAACATCAAGTTTACTAACCACCCATAGACAAATTCCTGGAGGATAAGGGCAATGCTTTTTCCCGTTCACACCCATGCCCATGTCCCCCCTTCCCCTCCTTTTGTACAAACCCACCTGCCCCCCAGAGGTAAACCAGCCTGTGGCAACTTTCTGCCTCTTCCTCCTGCCAGACACTGCAAATAAAAGGTTTCTTCTCCACTTCCTCCAATTTATGAAGCCACCAACCCCTCCTATTCTGCAATCTCTTTATGCTCTTGCTTTTAATTCACCATGTCCCCAGGCCTACTACCCCTTTTCTTTCCACAACCCCCCTTACACACCTGTTTTCAGCTGCTCTTCCCTTTCCTCTCCTGCTTAACTTATGTCAACTTATGTCAACTCTCCCTTGCACAAAATATCCCATTTCCACCCCTTCTCCTCTCTCCTATTCTCCTAATCATGATAAGCTTCACTCCTTTTTTTCTTCCTCCCTGGCTTTTTAACTCTCCCTTTGTTACACAAAATGGAGGGTTGCTGCTGCAGCTAGTCCCTCTTACTAAGTGACTCCGAATCTCAACAACCCTGGGCTACCCCCCCCCCCAAAAAATAGTTAATAAAAATAGGGGGTGTCCTATACATGGGTACATGTTATACACGGAAAAATATGGTATTGCAGATTACAATATTGAGGAACATGAAGCAATGGGATGAATAAAGGCCAACTCCTTTTATAAGAAAATTGTCCAGATGGTCCAGACCTATAATTTTATTTTATTTTTAAAATTATTTAAAAATTCCAAACAAACCAATTTATATACAGTGGTACCTCGGGTTACATACGCTTCAGGTTACAGACTCCACTAACCCAGAAATAGTGCTTCAGGTTAAGAACTTTGCTTCAGGATGAGAACAGAAATCGTGCTCCAGCGGCGCGGCGGCAGTGGGAGGCCCCATTAGCTAAAGTGGTGCTTCAGGTTAAGAACAGTTTCAGGTTAAGAACAGACCTCCAGAATGAATTAAGTACTTAACCCGAGGTACCACTGTATTCCAAATTATAGAAAGTATCCAATAATCAAACAGATCCCAATGTTATGCCTAATTATAAATTATTATTATTATTATTATTATTATTATTATTATTATTATTATTAAGCTGACTTCCCATGCTTCGAGATTGGAGGGAATCCTAATCGGTCCACACCCATAATTATTATTTGCAGAACATTCTTTAAAACAGAAAAAAAAAAACAATAGTGATTATGGTATTTGCCCTCCTATGTGTGTCACATCATACTGGGTTCATAGGGAAAGGGTTAACTAATTGCAAAATGACTAAGCAATGGGCACCCAGAGGGCAGAGTTAACTGTGTATAAGGTTTAAGCACAGAGGGGGTTTTTGGGAATTAGAGTTGTTGAGAAGACAGTCTGGAGTTAGAAGAGACAGATAAGAAAAGACTGTGGGTTGGGTTAGTCTGGTGGGAGAAAGTGAGAGAAGTTGTTAAGAGGAGTCAGTCAAACAGTTGAGATAATCAGTCAGAAGGTATTAGGAAGGTATAGGCCGGTAAAGAAACTAAAGTTAAGATACTGACAGGAATATTATCTGAGAAACAATAAACTTGTTAATGTTTGTAAAATAAACTTGTTTTTTGGTTCACTTTTAACAACTGACTGGACTCAGTGTTTTACCAGAGAGTAACTGGTTGGTGGCAGTGGGGAAGTGAGCACAGTGGTGGCATAGGGATCAATAGACCCTTAAACGTCCGGGGACCCTGTGTGTTCGCCACAGTGATATATCCAAAACAGTCACATACAATATCTTGTGCATGTCTAGCACAGGCTAAACTTCTTACAAAGTCTGGAAGAAAAAATTATAGCAGACCAAAATTAGAGATTTGTCTCTCTGCACGTGGATGCCATAAGCCTGTATTCCAGCCCAAAGCTGTTTGCTCCAAGAGCACATCCTTTGTCTTTGGCTGCTTGAGAACAAAAACCTAACTCACATAAAATAGAGACCGATAGATTATCAAATGCATAGAAGTTGATTCTATCTCTTTCATGTGATTGAAGTCAGGCATGTGACAGAACAGAGAATATCAGCACCTAATCCTCAACCTGCTAAACACCTAGAGAGGTTTCCCTGCTCTTCTTTAGCTTCTATGGAAGTGTCCATCGTAATAGTAATATACATCCATTCTCCACCTCAGTAACAATTAAACTATTATTCTTAACAAAGTTTACACTGGGCAAGATACTCTGAGGCATCGTGACAAGTTTCATTCACGCAACTGAATAGAAAACTATCACAAGAATGCTTATCAATTACCCTCATTGTCTCCCATTCCTTAGCAACCTTCCCTGACAGATTAGAGCAGGCTTCCTCAAACTCGGCCCTCCAGATGTTTTGAGACTCCAATTCCCATCATCCCTGACCACTGGTCCTGCTAGCTAGGAATCATGGGAGTTGTAGGCCAAAGACAACTGGAGGGCCAAGTTTAAGGAAGCATATGTGACTTTATGCATGAACAATTATGTCAGTGGATGTTTCCCAGAAGTCTACTATATTTTTGGAATCTTACCTTACTCGAAAACCAGTAGCACTTCACTTGCAGTGGAAGAAGGGAGTTCCACTAGGGGTGCTGTGGTGCTGTATCCCTTTATGATAGCTCAGAGAGCGCTAAGGTTTTTCATGGCAGAAACTACATCAGACCTCCTGGCAGGGCCCGGGGGGTGTAAACTTGTGGTTGTGTACATATTATTCCAGATAATGAGAGGTGGGTCCATGCACTTCTGACAATGCATTACGTAAAACCTTGTGCACAGACCATTCCCATTTTCAGGTTTCCTCCTCTCAGCTATTTCATTTTTCATCTCTCTTTTATTTATCTTTTCTCTAAACAAAAATGTCTCAAATTTTGTAACCTTTCCTTATGTGGGTGTTAATTCATGCCCTTCAGCGTCATGGTTCCCCCTTTCTGAAACTTTTCTAAATCTGCAATATCCTTTTTGAGTTGAAGTGAATGTACACATTAATACAAGTATGGTCACAGCATATATTTCTATACATTTGTATAGTCAATTCCTTTCCTGATGAGCCTACATATGGAATTGCCTTTTTCACAAATGCTGCATGGGAAAATGTTGGAGGGCATGTATATATGTATGTACAGTGGTCCATTGGGTTACGTTACCTTCGGGTAATATAACTCTCGGGTTCTGAACACGGCAAACTCGGAAGTGTATTCTTCCTAGTTTAGCAGTGCGCACATGTGCAGAAGTGCTGTATCACGCCGCGTGCGTGTGCAGAAGCAGTGCTTCTACTTGCAGATTTTTCGGGGTACGTACGGACCCCCAGAATGAATTACATTCGTATCTAGGGGGTCCACTGTATGTATATTAGTGGTTGTTTTTATAATGTTTGTTTTTATAAAGTTGTATCTATTATTTAATGTGTTTATGTACAAACACACACACACACACACACTTAGTTGCATTTAATAATCTGGGGCTTTCTTTCTCCCCTCATGCTTCCCTAATTGCAAAACAGAAATTAAAAGATATTTGCACTGAAAATACTGCAGTTTTGTTTGTTTCCTCTAATAACTTTCATACTAGACCAGGAGACAATGCTCAAGCAGTGGGATAGCTCACTTGGCAGAGCATGAGACTGGTTTGTGGGTGAGAACCCCATGTTGAGCTAAAGATTCCTGCATTGCAGGGGCTTGGACTAAATGATCGCTGGGTTCCCATCCAACTCTACAATTCTTGGATTCTGTAATACTGATGAAGAATATGACCCTATTGTCATCTGAGGAATGTTGGTCCCTTCCAACTCTATGATTCTATGATCCTCCCATATTTGCTATAGTGCCTGTTTTGGATAGGCCTCAAACCATCATATGGAGCCTTCCTAGTAGGGCTAATTACCAGGCAGTCCAAGGAGTCACATGTTTGTTTGCTTTTCCTTAGAGACATCATGAAGTTCCCTATTCCCAGTAGCTCTATCTTGGACGAGGATTGGGTTAACAGTTGAAAGAGCTGGTTGGCCAGAGAATAAGGGACTGCCAGAAATGGAAATATAAAATGTGTGTGGGACAAGAAAGAGTATGTGGCTTTGAGATTTGTAGGAGTGCATTTTTAAAATTGCATTTACATTTTCAGTGGGAGGGTCATGCTACACATGGTGACCGTGACCAGCCTCCACCACTCTTTAAATTAGTTGGTGGAGATCCCAGGTGGGAGAGGGCTATTGTGCTCATGCCTTGTGTTCTGGGGTTCTCATTGATATATGGTTCACTGCTCTGGGAGCAGAATGCCGACTCTCTCACTGGCTCTCCAGAGTTCTGCCAAATAGAAGTAGTCTGCATTGGGTGCCTAGTGCTGCATGGCAAATCTAAAAAAAAACAACAGCTACAAATACCCTTGGTGGACTGCATTTTAGAGCTTTCGTCAATGTTTCCTCATGATAAGTTGGGTGGGAAGCTTTCTATTGTATTTTTTGAACTTTTGTGATGTCCTTATGATGTTGTAAGCCACTCAGATTTCTTTGAAATATGGAGTGGTATAAATATTTCATAAATCACTAAAATAACTAATCATTACCCATTTCTTCCTTTTAAAAGCACCGCCCTTTGCCACTGCAGCTAACAAATATTCTTAATTTGATGACACAGAACACAGTTTTTATTTGTCACACCTATTTATTTTGATTATGAACAAAGATAAATTTGAACCATATACCATATTATCATAAGACAGATCTCCCAGGCCCCACATTCCAGTTTAGCTTCTCTATCCCCTACATCCCATTCACCCTCCCCTAAAAGCCAAAGAGAGGACCCAGGAGTCCTGTGAATCCCAGCCTCTCTGTGGTCCCACCACTAGGCAAGCAACCTTCATCTCCACTGCTGCAACAAATAGTGGACTCTTAAAGGCAGAAGACATTGTTCTCTCCTAACTACCCTTCAAAATTGAGCTGCATTGTGATTGGGTTATAGTGCTTGAAAGGGCATAAATATGCATTGACTTCTTGGCCAATGCACAAAATGTTGGTGCTGCACAGCCATGGAAATGCAGAAAGATCAGGAGCTGATGGGCTCAAACCCCCTTTACCAAGAATACTTTGACTCAGATAGAGTAGACACAGGGAGCTTGCAAGAAGGGTGAGAGATAGATGTCAGTGGGAGGGTTGCTAGGCAGAGAGACAGAGGACAGTGAGTGATTCATAGAATCATAGAATCATAGAGTTGGAATAGACCACAAGGGCCATCGAGTCCAACCGCCTGCCAAGCAGGAAACACCATCAGAGCACTCCTGACATATGGTTGTCAAGCCTCTGCTTAAAGACCTCCAAAGAAGGAGACTCCACCACACTCCTTGGCAGCAAATTCCACTGTCAAACAGCTCTTACTGTCAGGAAGTTCTTCCTAATGTTTAGGTGGAATCTTCTTTCTTGTAGTTTGGATCCATTGCTCCGTGTCCACTTCTCTGGAGCAGCAGAAAACAACCTTTCTCCCTCCTCTGACATCCTTTTATATATTTGAACATGGCTATCATACTCTTCTCCAGGCTAAACATGCCCAGCTCCCTTAGCCGGTCCTCATAAGGCATCGTTTCCAGACCTTTGACCATTTTGGTTGCCCTCCTCTGGACACGTTCCAGTTTGTCAGTGTCCTTCTTGAACTGTGGTGCCCAGAACTGGACACAGTACTCCAGGTGAGCTCTGACCAGAGCAGAATACAGTGGCACTATTACTTCCCTTGATCTAGATGCTATACTCCTATTGATGCAGCCCAGAATTGCATTGGCTTTTTTAGCTGCCGCGTCACACTGTTGGCTCATGTCAAGTTTGTGGTCAACCAAGACTCCTAGATCCTTTTCACATGTACTGCTCTCAAGCCAGGTGTCACCCATCTTGTATTTGTGCCTCTCATTTTTTTTGCCCAAGTGCAATACTTTACATTTCTCCCTGTTAAAGTTCATCTTGTTTGTTGATTCTTTTGAGAGTGAGGAGGATTTCCACCCTCCTAGCCTCCATTCTCAGAGAGCTGAAAAAGTCAGAATGCAATGGAAGTTCAGAAGGGGGAGGGTTGGGTTTTGGCATCTTTCCTGCTGTGACAAGGGCGAAGGTTCAGAGTGACCAACTCATTGCAATGGCAGCAAGTTGGGATCCACACTTTAGATGTAATTTGTAAACAAACTTACCATAAAACTCTCACAGGGTCATTAATTCTTTTATCCTGTTCTTTAACCAATTGCTAGTTTTTACAAGAACTGCTTTCTTATCAAATGATACCTAAGCTTCCTCTGCAGTCTTTCATGAAAAAAGTATGAAAAACCATTTGAATAACTAGCCCGCATTCCATTGGGAGGAAGGATGAAATAAATAAACCAGATAATAAAAGGAGTATCAACCATCCTGGTTCATATAGATGAATAGATGATAAAGGGGATGCGTAGACCATCCAAGTTTCCTCTCTTTTGGTTTAATGAAACTTAAGATAGAAAGGTAGGTAGGGGCTGCACTTGGACCCCAGGCCAGCGGTTCTCAACCCCAGGAGCAGATTATAAAAGGGCAGTTGGCTCAAATGAAATGAAATTCTGAAACCGCCCTTCTTCAGCAGGTACATTATGGAATGACTCCTCTTCAGCAGGTATACTGTGTGGGCACCACTTAGAGGTAATTAAAAGTTTGGCTGCTGTAACAAGATTTCCTATAAATTTCAGCTGGCCAGAACTTACATCAGCATGCTAAATCAGGCCATCTGCTGAAGAAAACTATTTTCCCAGTTGCCAACCAGATGCTTGTGCATAGCCAGCAAGTAGGACCTGAGAACAACACCACTCTCCACTACTGGTTCCCAGAAACAGACATTCAGAGCCATACTGCCCCAACAGCAGAGGTAGAAACTAACCATCAGGTTTACTAGCCATCTATAGACAAATTCATGGAGGAAAAGGCTAATCCAAAATTTAACATATCCTAGTTGTTGGTCACAATGAAAGGGGGGCACGGCATGTTGCCTGCCGAGATTAATGCCACCATGAAGTGCTTTCAGGCGAAACCACAGAGCCTCTCTCTCAAGGGAAAGGAGCGAAACACTACCCATTGCTTTGCATCACAGAAAAGATGGTGGAAGGGGGTCTTTCCCCACAGGGTAGCACTTTGAAGTAGAAGGCCAGGTCACCTCATGAGAAGAGAAGACTCCCTGGAAAAGACCCTGATGTTGGGAAAGATGGAGGGCACAAGGAGAAGTGGACGAAAGACGATGAGATGGTTGGATAGTGGTCTTGAAGCTACCAGCATGAGTTTGACCAAACTGCAAGAGGCAGTGGAAGACAGGAGTGCCTGGCATTCTCTGGTCCATGGGGTCATGAAGAGTCGGACATGAATAAACAACAACAACAACATGTCCAATTCCTCAGTAGCAAACTGACAACTTTTCTAAATGAACATAATATACTATCTGAAGCCCAGGCAGCCTTTCGTGAGAACCATTCAACATCAGACCACAATCTAATGCTGTCCTTCCTAGCTGTCCTTCCTAGTATACCAGGCCTCTACAGGGTAAACTCTTCGTGGCCT
Organism: Podarcis muralis; assembly: GCF_964188315.1. Classification (NCBI taxonomy): domain Eukaryota; kingdom Metazoa; phylum Chordata; class Lepidosauria; order Squamata; family Lacertidae; genus Podarcis; species Podarcis muralis. Next base: position 79,496,453 of record NC_135661.1, on the reverse strand, counting down.
TCATGGATCTGAAAGCGTTTGATTCCATCCCCAGATCCCAGCTATGGTCCAAATTAAATCTGATTTAGCAGGACAAAGACTCCTCTTTCTTATAAAAGCCCTGTACAATGGAACCAAACTGCAGGTCCAATGCGGTCGGCAGGGACAGTTATCAAACAGTATCGAGATGACTAGGGGTTTGAGACAGGGATGCATTTTGGCCCCCCACTGTTTTGCCTATTCTTAAATGACCTAGAAGAGAGCTTAATGGACCCAGATGGAAACCTTCCAAAAATAGGAATGAGAAGGACCCCCTTGTTGTTATATGCGGATGACGCGGCCATCATCTCACATTCTAGACCAGGTTTGAAATATCTGCTGAGGAAGATTTCTGATTACTGTTCTGGAAATGGTTCATCCATTAATTATGAAAAATCTAAAATTTTAGTATTAGAAAGAAGCTTCTCCTGGTCTAAATGGGTGCTGGGTGGCCATAACCTTGAAGAGATTAAATACTTCAGTTATATAGGGCTCATATTCCATCATACAGGATCTTGGGAGCACCACTGGCACACCTCCCTTCAAAAGGTGGAGGTCACAAAGCTAGCCATACACAGATTCTTTTCTACAAAGGGTGGCAAATATGTTCCAGCAGCCTTAAGGGTTTTCAACACTAAATCCGTTTCCCAACTCCTGTATGCTGCAAATGTCTGGCATAATGGGGACCTGCCTAAGCTAGATGGCCTTCAGGCAAAATTTCTATGATCTCTGCTGCAGGTATCCAACTGTGCCCCCAACTCCATACTTCTGTTAGAAGCTGGTGAATGCCCAATTTCAACTAAAGCATGGTGGGCTACCCTAAAACATTGGCTCAGGATTTCAGTGTTTGATCTAGGGAAGGGTTTGTACCAACACCTGACCAAGCGTGTTTGGCAGCAAATGGCAGAAAACCATGGCTAGAAAAGCCACCTCTATTGGTCTGTCAACCCCCCCCCCCAACTTTATTACCTGGGTTATGAAGGCACCCTAAAGATGTTAAAGCAAAGATTATGGGATTATACACACAGTGACTTGTGATCTCAATCACATGCAGTCTGTAGTCCGCTGGCAGTAGGAGTACAATATGGGCATGTCTTTAAGTTAACACCTTACATTAAAAACCTGACAGTACCAAATTATCGAAGGTTATTCTCCAAAGCCAGACAAAACATCTTTCCTTCTGCAGTGTTGGATGGCAGGTTGAGAGGAGTTCCCTACCAGGACAGACTTTGCTCGTGTGCTCAAGACATCAATTCTATAAAACATATTTTGCTGCACTGTGTGAAATATGAGCAAGGCAGGGCTGAACTGATATTACCCTTGCTGGTACCATTCCCGGGAAAATCAGAGGCTCACTATGTCATGTTCCTATTGGAAGACCGGACAAACACTAGAACATTAGCAGTGGTGAAGTTTTCATTGGTGGTTGCAAGGACCAATGATCCCTATCTTTAAGTTTGAACAAAATGCTTGTTTAACTTGGAGGTAGGTTGTCTGAATTGTGGATTGCTTTGTAACTATTTGTTGGGTCTCTGGACCGTAATAAAGATTGATTGATTGATTGATTGATTGATTGATTGATTGATTGATTGATTGAATTAAGAGTTTGACAGTAGTAAGCAGATTTCCCAGAATCTTCAGCTGGCCAGAACTTACATCAGTCTCTTGAATCAGGCCATCTGCTCAACTAAACAATCTTCACAGCGGCCAACCAGATGCCTGTGCATAGCCTAAAAGGCTATGTTTCACTTTTATGTTTTATGCCTTACATTTTTCATTTTATGGTCTCCAGAGTTTAACTATGCACACTTTGAAAAAACACCTTCCTTGATCTGTCCTGAATAGTCCAGCATTCCATTTCCTTCTGTGTCTAGCATTATCAGAGAAGGTGAAGAGGTTTTCTATATCCATTTTTTCTGTGGCATGCATAATCTTAAATAGGTTTCCTCTCTCTCTCTTTTGTCTTTCCTCTAAACTAAAATGTCTCAAATTTTGTAACCTTTCCTTGTGTGGGTGTTATTCCATCCCCTTCAGCATCAAGATTCCCCCTTTCTGCAACTTTTCTAAGTCTTTTGTTGTTGTTTAGTCATTTAGTCATTTCCGACTCTTCATGACCCCATGGACCAGAGCACGCCAGGCACTCCTGTCTTCCACTGCCTCCCGCAGCTTGGTCAAACTCATGTTCGTAGCTTCGAATACACCGCCCAACCATCTCGTCCTCTGTCGTTCCCTACAATACCCTTTTGAGTTGAGGTGAAGGTGTTAGGATTTTTATCCATGCAAGCTGCTCAGCAAGTAGCACTTTGTTGTTTATATCACGTGAGTGTCTGAGAGTGTGAGACAGGAAGTCTCAGTACTATTGGAGTATTGTTGAGAAGTTAATTTCACATCTGTGTGAGATGCTTTTCTGTACTGCTGCTGAGAGAGCACAGACATGCTGGTGGATTCTTTGTACATGGACTGTAAATAAACTAGTTTATAGGTACTGATTGTCTTTTTCTTTTGCTGTGAGATGCCAGAAGACGAGTGTGCTCCTCTCAGGAGGGAGGGGTCGCTTATCACCAGTCTCTCTGGACTGAGGGAGATTTACAGCCAGAGAGTGACCACCGGAGAGACGCCCCGGTGTCTTGGGAAGGTGGCGGCCTTCCCGGGCATTTTTCCAACAGAATGTACACAATAATGCAAGTATGGTCACAGCATATATTTCTATACTAGTGTCAATGATATTGACATTTTATATTCAATTCCTTTCCTGATGAGCCTAGGTGTGGAGTTTGCCTTTTTTACAATTGCTGTATGGAGAAATGTTGGAGGGTATGCATGCATGCACGCATGTATGTATGTATGTATGTATGTATGTATTTTAATGTTTGTTTTTATGTTTATTTTTATAATGTTGTATTTATTGTTTAATGTGTTTGTGTAAAAACACACACACACACACACACACACTTACTTAGTTGCATTTATTAATCTGGGGCTTTCTTTTCCCCGTCATGCTTCCCTAATTGCAAAACATAAAAGATTTATGCACTTAAAATGCTTTCGTACTAGACCAGGAGTAAACACTCAAGCAGGGGGATAGATCACTTGGCAGAGCAAAAGACTAGTTTGTGGGTGCGAACCCCATGCTGGGCTAAAGATTCCTGCATTGCAATGAGCTGATTGGCCAGAGAATAAGGGTTTGACAGAAATGGAAATATAAAATGTGTGTGGAACAAGAAAGAGTGTGTAGCTTTGAGATTTCTGGGAATGCCTTTTTTAAATTGTTTGACACTTTCAGTGGGAGGGTTATGCCACACATGGTGACCAGCCTCTACTGCTCTTTACACTAGTTAGTGGAGATCCCAGGTGAGAGAGGGCTATTGGGCTCATGCCTTGTTTTCTGGGGTTTGGTGCTCTGGGAGCTGAATGCTGAACTAGAGGGGCCTTTAATGCAATCCAGACAAAAATCCTCTTATGCTCCTAACTCCTGAATCTCTCGCTGGCTCTCCAGAGTTCTGCCAAACAATAGTAGTATGCACTGGGTGCCTAGTGCTGTGTGGCAAATCTCCAAAAAAAGCAGCTACAAATGCAAACAGTGGACTGCATTTTAGAGCTTTCTTCAATCTTTCCTCTTGCTAAGTTGGGTGGGGAGCTTTTTATTGTATTTGTTTGAACTTTTGTGATGCCCTTATGATATTGTAAGCCACTCAGATTTCTTTGAAATATAGAGTGGTATAAATATATCATAAATCAATAAAATCATTGTCCATTTGTTCATTTTCAAAGCACTGCCCTTTGCCACTGCAGATAACAAATATTCTTAATTTGATGAATACAGACACAGAACACAGGTTTTATTTGCCACACCAATTTATTTTGATTTTGAACAAAGATAAATTTAACCCATATATCATATTATCATGAGACAGAGCCCCCAAGCCCCACATTCCTACTTTAGCTTATCTATTCCCTGCATCCCATTCACCCTGCATTAAAAGCCAAATAGAGGATTCAGGAGTCCTGTGCAGTAGCTCTTCCTCTCCCACCACCAGGCAAGCAACCTCCACCTCCACTGCTGCAAGAAACAGTGGGATCCAAACAGAAGAAGACATTGTTCTCTCCTAATTACTCTTCAAAGTTGAGCTCCTCTAGGGGAGGCAGAATATCACTGCATCGTGCTCTGGTTATAGTGCCTGAAAGGGCATCAAAATGCATTGAATTCTTGGCCATTGCACAAAATTTTGGTGATGCACAGCCGTGGAAATGCTTGTCAGGAATTGAACTGTTATCTAGTAAAGAAAAGAGACATTTTCACATGAGTGCCTGGGTAGTAACAGGTGAGTTTGTGTGCAGAAGAGAGAATCGGAGCATTTTATTGTTTATTAAGTGTATTGAGCAAGTATAGAAAGCATCTCAGAACCATACATGTGATCAATTTGACACAGATGTTTAAAATTTAGAAAAAGAAATATCCATTTTTTATTATGGGACAGGGGCCCATCTTTATCAATATTGCTTTCCAGATCTGGGCTCCATGCTTGCCTTTACGTCTTCTAAAATATTAGCGAAAACTTTCTTTTAAAAGGCAGTTTTACACATGATAAAATGAACAGATTATTTTGTTTCCTTTCTCAAATCCCCACCCAAGAAATATGGAGTCTCAGCTATATACATGCAGAGCAAAGATCATTTAACGGAGTTATTTTTTCAGAAAATTAGAACTTTCCCCTACCAACACATATAGTGCATTTTCTGGCAGAAAGCCACAAACAGAAAAAGAGAGCAGCTCACCACCCTGTCTCCACCTCATTGGCTGGCAGTGCTACTTACCGTGAGCAACAACAAACTCTATGCACTGAGTCTCATCATCGTTACACTTGATGGTCTTTGAGCCCTTACAGGCTTTTGAGAGAGAAGGACAACAAGTTGGACACTCTCGCCCATTCAACTTAGGTTTTCCCTCTGTGGAAAACAACAACTAAAATCAACACAAGGTTTCAGCCCATATCTCCTTCATTCCTTCCTTTTCCTACATTGTAATAATTTATTAAATTTTCAAAAAAATGATATATACACACATCAATGCATAATCAATTTTTCAGACTTCCCACCCCATTTTCCATGGTGTTTTTACTTCTTCCCCTCCACAGCACAATACCATCTATCTCTTATACCAACACATCAATACTTTATTCTTTAATTACTTATATTGCTCATAGTTTAAATCCAAGAAAAAAGCACACCAAGAACTCAGGCCAATGTAAGTTTCAATAGTGGGAGTGGTCCCTAATCACAAGTCAATAGTCAATAGTAACAAAAACTAATCCATTCAGAAGTATGTATTCTGACAAGAATTACAAACTCAAATAAAGATTACAAATTCTAATAGAGATTACAAACTCTAACTCATAAAGATATGTATAAAGAGAAAATCTTTGTAATGAATTATTGACTTGTGAGTACGGATCACTCCCACTATTGAAACTTACCTTGGCCTGAGTTCTTGGTGTGCTTCTTTCTTGGTATATTTAATAACAAGAACTCCAATTTATTAAACATAGTTCAAATCCTGCTCGTGAGTTCATCATACAATAATTTCCTTAAATAGTCTGAAACAGGCTTCCATTCTTCCACAATGCAATCATCCTTAGATTCTCTTATTTTGCCTGTTAACTTTGCCAATTCTGCATAGTTCATCACCTTACTTATTCATTCCTCTTTGGTGGTAACTTCTACTTCCTTCCATTTTTGTGCACAGAGAATCCTAGCCACTGTTGTTACATACATAAACAACTTAATGATGATTTTTTTGGAACCTCTTTCCCTATAATCTCTAGGAGAAGACTTTCTGGGGTTTTTTTGTGTATAATCACTTTAGACACCTTTTTTTATCTCATCATATGTTATTTTCAAAAAAAAACACAACCCATCACTTTCTTACATGTCCACCACTTATAAATGAAAGTTGAATGTAGCAGTTTACATTTCCAACAATTATTTACAACATTTAGCCAATTTGTTAGGTTAAAAATACCATCTATACATTATTTTCATGTAATTTCCTTTTAAATTATAACAGGCAGTACATTTCATATTAATTTTCCACAACCTTTCCCATGCATCCATTTCTATATTATGTCCTAGATCTTTAGCCTATTGTATCATTGCAGATTTAACCAGCTCATATTTTTTTGTTTCCCATTAAACTTGCATTTCCTGAAAAACATAATATGTTTTCCTTTCATGTGAGTCTTGATATCAGGTCCACACACTATACAAACTTCTCCTTATACAATTATTTAAAAATTCTCTATGTACCTTTACCTTAGCATACCACAGGTAAGCATGCCACCCATACCAATTCCCATATGCTTCAAAATCTAACAAATTTGTATTCTGTAAAGATATCCATTCCTTTAACCAAATCAGCCAGACTGCTTCATAATATAATTTTTAAATCTGGCAATGATAATCCATCTCTTTCCTTAACACCCATTAGCATTTTAAATTTGATCCTTGGTCTTTTCCCCTGCCAGATGAATTTTGATAATTCTTTTTTTCCATTACTTGAAGCAGTCCATGTATTACCAGAATTGTGTGAAGGAGAAATGACATCTTAGGAAAAATATTCACTTTTATCACTGAGATTCTTCCCAAAAGAGAAAGTTTCAGTCTACTCCATCTCTTCATGTTTTGTTTAATCTTACTCCATACAATCAGCTAATTATTTTAAACAGATTTTCATTCATAATTGTTATCCAGATACCCAGATACAGTATATCACCTTCTTTTCCATCTTAATACCCATTATTTCTTTCAGTTTCTCCTTACCTTGCTGGTTTATATTTTTTGTTAACATTTTAGTTTTATTCTTATTTATATTAAATTCCTGCTAAATTACCAAACTGCTTTATTACATCCAATAGCTTAACCACATTTTCTATCAGGTTTTCCAGGAACAATACCACATCAACTGCAAAAGTCCTCAGTTTGCAACTTTGACGGCCCACTTGGAGGCTTCATATATCATTATTTTCTCTAATATCCCTACACAGCAATTCTAACCCTAAAATAAGCATTAACGGTGAAAGCAACCTTGTTTTTCCCCCTTAGCATTAATGCATTTTTCTGATAGAACACCATTTACTCTTATGTGTGCAAATTGCTATTTATATAATGCATTTATTCTTTTCACATATCTGTCCCCAAACCCCATTATAATCAGTAGTTTCCCTCTAAAACTCCAAGAAATATTATCAAATGCTTTCTCTGCATCTAAAAGCATAGCTAATTGCTAACCACTTTTTCTTTTTCAAATAGCATTCCGTACAATTCTACCTTTATCTTTTATCTGTCTTGTTGGCAGAACTCCTGTCCGATCTTCATGTATCAAATCTCTTAACACTTGTTTAACTTGTCTTGCTAATATTGTAGCCAAAAAATTTATATTTCAATTATTCCTCAGCTTCAGTTCCCTAGTCCTGTGAGAGGGTTACAACATCTCCACTGCATTCTGTTTCAGGAATTCATTGTGCTGATGGTGTAGATCTAGATATTATCTCTAATGATGAGACAGAAGTGCTGGCAGCTGGCTTATCAAAGGGGGGGGGGTGATTTTAGTTGTCACTGTGCAAATACAGTCCAGAGAAACTCCACCCAGTCTGTTGTTAAATATGTATTGTGTTTCATAGTTCAACCTAAGAGGAATAGGCAAGTAGGATTATTTTGGGGAGTGGGTTGTGGAATTTATTGCTGGGTTGTCTATGTGATTAATTTGCCACTTCTATGTTTTTGTCCATGGCCTAATATGCATTGTGATGCATCATTGTTTATGTAGTCTTATGTATTGCTTATTACTGTGAAATAGATTTATGTTCACTAATCTCAAAATCTGTAAAAGATGTAATTTACACTCCATGTCTCCATCTGTGATATTAACCCTTTTGGTTCAAGATCGTTGCACAGAACCACTTGTTCATTGTGCAGTTGCTTCTTTCTGTAGTATTATTACACATAGTAGGGGGAACTTTAGCCATGGGGGATCAGGGACACTTACATGGCAAAAGAGCCATTTGCATTTTCAGTTCGCTTTTGGTTTCGTATCCTATTCACTTTACTTTCTTTTTATCTGGGGAGAAATATTGGAACTTTTCAGCCTCCTGTTCCCCAAAGTTATGGTTGAGGCATCTTGCAACACCATATTAGAAGAGCCAGGATGTCACCCTGTAGCTGGTGTTCTGGAGGTGGAGTTACTACTAGGTAAACTGTGCTTCCATGTGCTCTGGCTTCCATAACAGTTTCCCATTGCACCAGAAGCAGTTTAGTCATGCTGGCCACATGATCTGGAAAGCTGTCTGCAGACAAACAGCCAACTCCCTCACCCTGAAAAGCGAGATGAGTGCTGCACCCCATAGTCTATTTTGACTGGACTTAACCATCGAGGGGTCCTTTACCTTTACCTTTTTCCTTACTATGAGGTATCATGGGGACCACCTTTGGTGTCCTCTAACCAGCTACAGGGAAGCGGTAACCTATCTTGGGCTTCATCAAAGATCTCCAATGCCTTCTGTTTGATATCGATTGCCTAAGGGCAACCAAGGAAAACCCTTAAAGCCTCAATGCTATTTATGCTCGAGGATATATACAAATATGCATATACTTACTTTCATAAAATAGACTGCCACAGTTTACAGAACGACAGCAGGACCTGAAACTCCTCAGGGAACGACCATCTTCTCTGGTGAAAGTATAGTTCTCTGCAGTGCAATCTGTAGTACATCCCTGTTCACTTTCGTAATAATAGTCATCTGTGAGAGAGCATTAGAAGAAATACCTAGATCAGCAAAAATTCAAATCATTCCTCTCCTGAATGAATTTTTTTGTGATGCTCCCTTATATACATACATTGGGCAAATGGGTGAATAAAGAAAAAAAAATGGCACATACTGAATTTAGCAAGGTAATCCTTAAAGTAGTTTCTTCCTGTATCAGTATAATCTTTTCTGCCAAACCATGTGACTATTCCAGGATAGTTCCTTAAATGAGAAATTGTTGACTTGTTTTTCCTGCACATACAAAATAGCAAGGGCCTGGAATAGGTTGATCTGCCACCCATCTGATCTCCAGCTAGTTGATCCATTGGCTGATTCAAGAAGCTGTCTTATACTATATACAGTGGTACCTCACAAGATGAATGCCTCGCAAAACGAAAAACTCGCAAGACGAAAGAATTTTTCGTTTTTTGAGTTGCTTCGCAAGACGAATTTCCCTATGGGCTTGCTTCGCAAGATGAAAACGTCTTGCGAGTTTGTTTCCTTTTTCTTAAAACCACTAATACCGTTAAAACCGTGCTTTGCAAGACGAAAAATTCGCAAGACGAAAAAACTCGCAGAACGAATTAATTTCGTCTTGCGAGGCACCACTGTAATATATATCTCTGAGAGTGGAGAATTCAGTTTTCTCTTTCCTCTAATTTTCTTTTCCCCTTGATCTAACTTCTGACTCACTATCTCAAGGGGATAAATCTTTTTCCATTCATCTTTTTATGGAGAAATGTCTGAATAAGTTTTCCTTTTTCATAAAAAAAGATTTCTGAGGGTTCAGCTGCTGTCAGATTGTAACCAAAAGGGTTTGGAGCTTTGTGTTGTTACTATATATTGCAGGCCTATTTGACAGCCACTGCAGTGCTCACAAGTTCTGAAATGAGAGGTGGGGTGGCTTCGAGTACAATATTTATTTGATGTGGCGTGGATCAGGTTAATTCTTTCAGATTGGTTTGAGAATCTCCATTCCATCCCTCCTTTCCAGGAGTGCAGTTTGCAGCCCAGGATGACTGTGGATGGGTTTGGTGTCTGATGGTTTTCAGCATCAGCTGGCTGCGCCAGGGAATTCCCCATGTCTTGCAGACATTCCTGTGCAAGGAGAAACTCAAAAGAACAAGGGAGCCAATCAGCCCACCTTTTACAGTACAGAACTAGCTGCTTTGGGGTATGGTATGTAGCAAATGTCCCTTCCATAACACTGAAAAGAATAAACTGCTGGAATCTATTGTGGCCATTGTATGCACAGAAAGAGAATTGGTTGCAACTATTTAACTTATATGCAGAATTCATCATGCGAAAGGCTGGGCTGGATGAATCCGAAGCCGGAATTAAGATCGCCGGAAGAAATATCAACAACCTCAGATATGCAGATGACACAACCTTGATGGCAGAAAGTGAGGAGGAATTAAAGAACCTTTTAATGAGGGTGAAAGAGGAGAGCGCAAAATATGGTCTGAAGCTCAACATCAAAAAAACGAAGATCATGGCCACTGGTCCCATCACCTCCTGGCAAATAGAAGGGGAAGAAATGGAGGCAGTGAGAGATTTTATTTTCTTGGGCTCCATGATCACTGCAGATGGTGACAGCAGTCACGAAATTAAAAGACGCCTGCTCCTTGGGAGAAAGGCGATGGCAAATCTAGACAACATCTTAAAAAGTAGAGACATCACCTTACCAACAAAGGTCCGTATAGTTAAAGCCATGGTTTTCCCAGTAGTGATGTATGGAAGTGAGAGCTGGACCATAAAGAAGGCTGATCGCCGAAGAATTGATGCTTTTGAATTATGGTGTTGGAGGAGACTCTTGAGAGTCCCATGGACTGCAAGAAGATCAAACGCATCCATTCTTAAGGAAATCAGACCTGAGTGCTCACTGGAAGGACAGATCGTGAAGTTGAGGCTCCAATACTTTGGCCACCTCATGAGAAGAGAAGACTCCCTGGAAAAGACCCTGATGTTGGGAAAGATGGAGGGCACAAGGAGAAGGGGACGACAGAGGATGAGATGGTTGGATAGTGTTCTCGAAGCTACAAACATGAGCCTGACTAAACTGCGGGAGGCAGTGGAAGACAGGAGTGCCTGGCGTGCTCTGGTCCATGGGGTCACGAAGAGTCGGACACGACTAAACGACTAAACAACAACAAATTAAGATTGTTTTGATTGGTGAAATGAAATCACATGTGTAATCTAGAAGTGTATTTAAAAAAATTGCTTTGGATGTGGTTCTTTACAGTCTCCGCCTTATTTTTTAGACTGTCCCTATGCAGATCTGCATTTCATTACAGGCCTATCTTTTCACTTGGAGCCTGCATCCTTTCCTTTTAGGTTTCTAGAAGGAATATCTCAATTCTAGGAAACCCATCTTAAATGTCAGGAGTCTGATAACTGTGATAGAGAGCTTTGTATTTCTTCTTCATTTCTTGTCCACTTTTTTATTTTCTTCCTTTCTTATTCTTGCTTTTGTGTATCCTTTTTTCTTTAGATCAGCTTGGCTTTTATTGTCTTTTATGTTGAAAACTTTCGATAAAAATGATTAAAAAATAACAAAAGGCAAAACTAATTAAAACTAATTAGGTTTCAGTTTCCGGCCTGACGTCGTGGTCATGGTGGTCGAGCTCCTCTGCCTTCCTGGGCAGGGGAGCTGCCTGGAAGGGGGAAAACCAGAATTTATGAGGTAAAATTCCTGGCAATGCTTCCCAGGGGGTCTGGGGAGTGCAAGGTATCCCATGGTGTCGCTTAAACTCGTATCTCCCAGCCTGAAAGGCAGTGCGGGTGTGGCCTGGGATGTGTGTCCCTGCCATGGGCGAACCTCCGTTTCCGGCATGATCTGTGATCAGTTCCTCAAGAATTCGGAATATTGCATTAATTATGGGGCGCTCCTGTAATGGCATATGATAAAGGGCTGCAACTAATCAGCTGCCAAAAGGACTGGACTTTAGCCATGACTGGACTTGAGCCTGCAACAGGAAAGAATTATGTGTAGGCGTTTAGAGGTTATCTGTTATCTGGAGGAAGAGAGAAGACCAATGATTTATGCCCAATTAAGGGTTTTACATTTTTTTAAATATATCTTCCCCTCTCAACTGAAGATGAACCGATTTTATATAAAGTTTCTTTGAACTGTATGAAGAAAGCGTGGATGAGAGAGTGGTTTGCTAAGGACTGCTAATTACACTTGCCGTGAGTTTATAAATGGGATTTTTATTTTTGACTGTGAGCTGTGGAAAACAATCCCCAGGATTTTAATGGTGGAGAAGGCATCTTCTCAGCAGTTATTTATAACTCGGAATGTCCTTGAAAAACTGAAGGGATGGTTTCAAAGAAATGGAATGGACTGAGAAAGTTGGCAATTAATCTCTCTCCACTCTAAGTCTGTGAACAGAGTGCTGGAAAGGCTGCACATATGAGACGGTTATTTTATATGTTTGGAAAATAACAATGGTGCTGTGTGTAAAAAAACCAAGAATGCTAGCTAGGAAAATGGATTATGACTAATAGAAGGTGATTAAAGAAAAAGAATGAATGTGGCAACATCAGGAAGCAATGGACATTTGTTTGTGAAAGAGCAGCAAACCTATTTATTTAAAATATGTATTAAATTTAAAGGATCTGGATTGGTTAAAATTCTGAAAACTAATAAAAATTGATTTAAAAAATATATTTTAGGTTTCACTACTGTAACCACGGGACATGGGTGGCGCTGTGGGTTAAACCACAGAGCCTAGCACTTGCCGATCAGAAGGTCGGCGGTTTGAATCCCCACGACGGGGTGAGCTCCCGGTGTTTGGTCCCTGCTCCTGCCAACCTAGCAGTTTGAAAACACATCAAAATGCAAGTAGATAAACGGCGTTTCCGTGTGCTGCTCTGGTTTGCCAGAAGAGGCTTAGTCATGCTGGCCACATGACCCAGAAACCTCTGCCAAGAAAGCGAGATGACCGCCACAACCCCAGAGTCGGTCACAACTGGACCTAATGGTCAGGGGTCCCTTTACTTTTACTGTAACCACTGTTTGCTGGATCAACCTGTTCTTGCAATTTTTCCTCCATGGAATTTAGTTCATATTCCTTTTCTTGTTTTTACCCTGAACCTGATTTGATTTATAGATTAATAGCTCCTCTAAAAATAGCAAACAAGGTTCCTTCCACAATTCAGTGTCACACCTCATCCAGATCTTAATGATATTTCTTTCTTCAACTTGAGTCTATATATTGATGGATTTTGTAAAACAAATGACCATGATAAAACCATGTCTGGTTATGTTGTGGTATCTGACTATGAAATTCTTGAAGCTCATTTCCTTTCAGATATTAAAAGGTGCCCAAATTCCTGAGGTCATCACTCCTATTCATGCCTACACCAAGCCTGCAGAATTGTTTATCTCCTGTGATATTGTACCATTCTGTGTGTCAAAATATGGGGGGAGATGAATTTTCTTCTTTCTGTGGATTTTTCTATACGTAGTTTGGTTCCTCATTTATTCCCTTTTTCTATATCTTAAAATGAAAATATTTTGCTTTTAGGAAACAGGAGAGCCAAACATGCAGCTCCTCTTGGCTCTGTTCCTGGCTGTTTCTTTCTTTTTTATATACCTTGTAACTAAAATATTTATAATCTACAGATTTATAAACTAAAACATTTATAATCTATCCCATAAAGGGAAAAAATAAAGAAAAAGCTGTTGTTAATTTAGTCCTAGTGAAGTTTATGTCAACCTAAATGTTATTCCTGCTCTTGGTTCATAAGCATGCTCAGGTGTCTCATAGGCCACAAGAGTGGGAAAAGGGAGAAAATGTTAAATATTGAATATCACTATGCATTATGCTGGTTTTGTCAATAGATACCACAAAACACAAAGTAATTTCTTCGTTTTGCTAATTCCATTAGTCAAGGAAGGGTTAATTGTGTGCAGTGTGCAAGTTATGCCCTGGGTTCATCCCAAATAAAATCTTAAATTGTGAGTTTAATAAAATCACTGCAAACACCACCCATAAATCAAACATAGGTCACATTAAATACTTTTCAGGGTGGCATAAGCAGCATAGTCATTCCATGTTGTCCAACCATCATATGGTTGCTGCAAGCTGGAAAATATTGAGATGTCACTACTAGATATGTGGGAGGTGAGTCTGAGTATTTTCCCCATATTGGTTGGCATTTGTTATGTAAACTAGGTACTTCCATCTGTGTGAGTATAAAATATTCTGCCTAAAAATGAATATGGAATCATTCCTTTCCAAAAAAATGGGGGAACGATAGAGAAAATATTAATTTCATGGAACTGAATCATTTGGATTACTCCATATTCTTTTGAGCCTAGGGCCTATGGTTTTCTGAGAGACATAGCTCCAGTCTATGAACCCTTTAAATTTACCCAACAATGGGATGGGAAGCCCACTTTTCCCAAAATCTCATGCCATCTGGAAAGATGGCAGTCTTTGTCCCTAAACCCACCTCAGGGGCTTAGGGGAAAGATCAGCCGTTAGCAGTAGCTTCTTGGGGTTTGCTAGATGTTTTTCTGGCCATAGGTGAACCCTAACATTGGTCATTCCCAACTGTCTTTCAACCAACAGGGGGACTGGTTGATCATTACAGTGGTACCCCGCAAGACGAACGCCTCGGAAGACGAAAAACTCGCTAGACGAAGGAGTTTTGCGTTTTCTAACCGCTTCGCAAGACGCATTTCCCTATGGGCTTGCTTCACAAAATGAAGCTTGCCCCACAAGCTCCGGGGATAGCGGGGAAGCGCAGTGCGTCTTCCCCGCTGTCCCCGGACCTCTTTTGAAGCAAGGGGTGGTGGGGAGAAGATCGCTTCTCCCCGTTGCCAGCCCCGCAATCTCTGGGGACAGCCTTCCCCTCTGTCCCCGGACCCCTTTTGAACCAAGGGGCGGCAACGGGGAGAAGCGATCTTCTCCCCTCCGCCCCTTGCTTCAAAAGAGGGGACAGAGGGGAAGGCGCGTGCCCCGGACCTCTTTTGAAGCAAGGGGTGGTGGGGAGAAGATCGCTTCTCCCCGTTGCCAGCCCCGCAATCTCTGGGGACAGCCTTCCCCTCTGTCCCCAGACCCCTTTTGAACCAAGGAGCTGCAACGTGGAGAAGCGATTCTCCCCGCTGCCCCTTCCCTTGCTTTAAAACAGGTCCGGGGACAGAGGGGAAGGCGCGCGCGCCTTCCCCTCTGTCCCCGGAGATTGCGGGGCAGGCAACGGGGAGAAGCAATCTTCTCCCCACCGCCCCTTGCTTTAAACAGGTCCGGGGACAGAGGGGAAGGCGCGCGGCGCTTCCCCTCTGTCCCCGGACGGTCTCCATAGGAACGCATTGATTGATTTTCAATGCATTCTTATGGGAAACCGTGCTTCGCAAGACGAAAAACTCGCAAGAAGAAAAAACTTGCGGAACGAATTAATTTCGTCTTGAGAGGCACCACTGTAGTTGAACACATATCTCCTTGTATTCATAATTGGCTGAACACCTGACCTCTGCATCACTTGTGTCTGAACCCACAAAGAGTAGACTCTGATTATGTTGCTAATGAGTGGAGAGTGACATGCCAGTGAGGTATTGTTACTTAGGATTTGGCCACTGGGAAAACCTTTGGGGATGGAGCTGTGAGGCAAAGGCCGGAGAAAGATAGGCCTGAATATTCATGCACAATGTATTAACAGTAATCAGCTGGTAAAGTTCAGAAGAAGGTTGCCAGTGGTTCTCTGAGGCTAAGAGGCTGCCTTGTGTAAAGGTGCGGGTGTGTGTGTGTGTTGCAGACTTGATTAGTGACTGACATGGAAATGAGCCATCTCAGTGCCTTCTCCCCAACACTGGAAGCTAGTTTCCCTCCCTCTTGTCTTTCTTCTGGCAGGTGAAGACTAATAATTTAATTAATTGCTGAAAAAATGAATTCTACAACATTGGGAGAGATCAGCATTCTGTGGCTCCCCCCTAGATATCCCAGGGTCCAAATGACAGACCCACATACTCAGGTATAATCTGACAGAAAGGCTTTATACTCACTTAAATTGCTGACAGTAAAACCATAAAAGCAATTGCCACCTTCGGTAGTTACACAAGTTTTTGTTTCTCTTCCTTTTCCTTTTTCTTTTGAGTTCCTTACAATACATACCTCAGCTGCCACTGCAGAGACAAGAGAAGAAGAAATATTCAGTGCCAAATACATCAGTTCCTCAGTCGTTGAGAAATTGAATCTACAGTCTCACCTGGATACAGTCTTCTAAGCCAGACATGAGCAACCTTATTGGTTTCAGAATCCACATGGGTGGGTTGGAGGCTGTATGCAAACTGACACACATCTTCCCCCTATCTCACACACAGGAGCATCTCCAGATACAAAGATGGAGAAACACACAGCCTTCATTCTATTTACTATTATGAATGCATACACTAAAGCAGGAACGTCCTGTTAGGATTCTTGCCCCGTGCTTGCAGTCATGGGATTGTGTGTTTTTTTAATCGCATGACAGTGTATGTTTTCATTCCACAGTGTGGGAAGTGACGGAGACAGGATGTTTGTGTTACTGTGTTCTGTGACTTGGGACTATTGTCCTTTGTTTCTATCTCTTTGCTGTTTGATGAGAAAGAGATGTGCTGATGCCTCTTTGTATCAGTCGCTGTGATGTTCGGGCTGGAGAAAGCTTTTGAAGCTCCCGAAGGACCGAGCAGGAGTGAGAGAACATACCAGTCGGGCATGTGTCTCTATCGGAGTCCTACTCTCGTGTAGGATGATCCTGACACATCCGCCACACAGTGAGGTGCACGATGGGATTTTAGCAGTCCCATTGAATACTTTCACATGCAGCACTCATGTTGTATGTGAAGAAAGCCAACCTCATGAAACAGAAGTACACTCCACAAGGCTGTCTTCCAAAATTTGGAGTCCAGATTCCCAGTATTCCAATAGTTTTAGCTTCATTTATCCTTCCTAGAGCCAATATCAGTTTGCCTTCTCTAGCCCGCTTCATATCCCCTCCTCCATTTGAAAAAGCAATTCACGATTGCAGCTTCCTACTCACCTTCAGAAAGGATGGCCAAGAAGAGACAAGTACTCAGGAAGATCTTCATAGTGCTGGAGAGACCAAAAGCTGAGGAGAACTCAGTTCAAAGAAGCAGGCAACTGATGGAGGAAGAGGCTGCCTTGGAGGATTTAAAGGCCAAGAACTGGTCCAGTGAGGGGGTGGGAAATGATGACAGTAGAGATTGCATGCTTTCCCAAACATCTTGTAATTTTATATTGGAACACAAAGCATGGAGTAGAAATTGCATTAAGTCATTTTTGGGAACTGTGTGAAATTCTGCCAGCTACCTCTTCTTTGCATTCTCAGGGATAAGAAACATATATTTTAAATCCTTAAATCACCATTGGAAAGCCCATGAAAATTCACCAAATAACTTTCCAGTCTATCCCACCCCAATTTCACCACAATGGAAGCCACTCTTACGGAACCACTCTTCTTCAGAAAGTGCACTGAATGAATACCACTTTGAGACGATTGGAGTTTGACTGCTATTAGAATATTTCCTTCTACGTTCAAATGGCTAGAACACACAACACCTTGAAGATACCGAGCAAAGAATTGAAAGATCTTCGTTACATAGTATAGCCACTCATGTTGTTTATGCACAGCAAAATAATTTCCCTACCTTTATTACTTGCATCATGACTCTACTAATACAAGGCTATATTTTTAATGAAGAATGCTGAGTCACACCAGGAATTTAGTTATCTTAAGCATATTATTATTAGTAGTAGTATTATTAATAATTTATTTATACCCTGCCCATCTGGCTGGGTTTCCCCAGCCACTCTGGGCGGCTTCTAACAAAATATTAACATACAATAGTCTATTAAACTTTAAAAGCTTCCCTAAACAGGGCTGCCTTCAGATGTCTTCTAAAAGTCTGGTACAGTGATACCTCAGGTTACATATGCTTCAGGTTACATATGCTTCAGGTTACAGACTCCGCTAACCCAGTAATAGTACCTTGGGTTAAGAACTTTGCTTCAGGATGAGAACAGAAATCGTGCTCCGGCGGCACGGCAGTGGCAGCAGGCCCCATTTGCTAAAGTGATGCATCAGGTTAAGAACAGTTTCAGGTTAAGTATGAACCTCCGGAACGAATTAAGTACTTAACCTGAGGTACCACTGTAGTTGTTTTTCTCTTTGACATCCGGTGGGAGGGCATTCCGCAGTGCAGGTGCCACTACCGGGAAGGCCCTCTGTCTGGTTCCCTGTAGCTTGGCTTCTCGCAGTGAGGGAACTGCCAGAAGGCCCTCGGCACTGTACCTCAGTTTCCGGGCAGAACAATATGGGTGGAGACGCTCCTTCAGGTATACTGGACCGAGGCCGTTTAGGGCTTTAAAGGTCAGAACCAACACTTTGAATTGTGCTTGGAAATGTAATGGGAGCCTGTGTAGGTCTTTCAAGACCAGTGTTATGTGGTCTCGGAGGCCGCTCTCAGTCAGCAGTCTAGCTGCCGCATTCTGGATTAGTTTTAGTTTCTGGGTCACCTTCAAAGGTACCCCCATGCAGAGCGCATTGCAGTAGTCCAAGCGAGAGATAACTAGAGCATGCACCACTCCAGCGAGACAGTCTGTGGGCAGGTAGGGTCTCAGCCTGCGTACCAGATGGAGCTGATAAACAGCTGCCCTGGACACAGAATTGACCTGTGCCTCCATGGACAGCTGTGAGTCCAAAATGCCTCCCAGGCTGCACACCTGGTCCTTCAGGGGCACAGTAACCCCATTCAGGACCAGGGAGTCCTCCACACCTGCCCACCTCCTGTCCCCCAAAAAGAGTATTTCTGTCTTGTCAGGATTCAACCTCAATCTGTTAGCCGCCATGCACCCACCAACCACCTCCAGATACTCACACAGGACCTTCACCGCCTTCAGGACCTTCTTTTTTTCTGTTGTCACCTGTCCTGGTTCCTTCGGAGGAATGGTGGGGTTGCAATATGGCAATATGGCTGAAAACAAAATACTGATCCTTTAAGGATTGTACGTCTAACACCTAATTCTGCTTCCTGCTGATTTTTAACAGATCTGGCTTCTTATTCAATGACAGCTAGGCACCCTCAGGAGTCTTGCACTTTGAAAAGCCAGTTGAATATTCATCCTGAGTTCCTTTGGGAGGAATGATGGGATGGAACTTTAATAAATAAAATCAAATAAAAAATGAAGTATCAACAGTCCTGCTCCATGTAGATTATAAAGGGGGTGCATAGTCTGTCAAAGTCTCCTCTCTTATGGTTTATTGAGACCCCAGATAGAGAGATATGGAGCTGCTTTTGGTTCCCGGGACAGGGGATCCCAACCCTAGGTACATATTATAAAAGGGCCCCATAGTTTCTCAAACTGTTGTCTCTTTTGGCTTCCCTCAGTCAGGCACATGAGCAATTGTATTCAATTAGAGAAAATTATGAAAGCACAGTTTTTTGGCAGGTACATTATGGAAAGACTCTTCTTCAGCAGGTACACTGGGTGAGCCCCACTTGAAGCCAATTAGGAGTTTGGCTGCTGTAAGAAGATATGCAGGAAATTTCAGCTGGCCAGAACTTGCATCAGCCTGCTAAATCAGGCCATCTGTTCAAGAAAACTATTTTCACAGTGGCCAACCAGATGCCTGGCATAACCAGCAAGCAGGACTTGAAAACAACTCCACAGCTGGTTCCCAGAAGCAGACATTAAGAGCCAAACTGCCCCAGATGTCAGAAATAGAACATAACCATCAAGTTTAGTAGCCGTCAATACACAAATTCATGGAGGATGAGGGTGATCTGCAATTTAGCACATCCAAGTTGTTGGACACCATTACTTCTTCTGATACCAGATTCCAAAGCCTAAATACATGCTGTGTGATGCAGTTATTGCTTCCATCTGTCCTGAATTTACCCTCCTTCCGTTTCATTGCTTGTCCACAGGTTCTATTGTTATGAGAGAAGATTACTAGACAGAATGGCTACATTTCCTTTGGTATGAAAGCCAAGAAGCCTCTGGGAGTCTGCTCTACTCAAGCCTTGTTTTGAGGTAATCCCAAGGGCATCTGCTTCAACTCTCTGAGAACAGGATGCTGAACTAAATGAGCTTTTGGTGTAGTCCAGAAGGGATCCTCTTATGTCCCTGACTCCTCAGTGCATCTCCAGTGGCCTATCAAATAATACTAACCTGCCCTGGTTGCCATGAACTGTGTAGCAAATTTCCAGAAGAATTGTGCACTATAGCCCAAAGTCAGCTGCAGTTAAATACTTTATTCAGTATCTTTATTGTGGTGCAACGACCCATAACATGGATTCAGAATAAAATACAGATACATACAGACAACCCCCCAGGGAAGAAAGACCAAAGTGTTATTTGTTTAGTCAACATACCCATGACTAAACAAAGAACACTTTGGTCTTCCTTCCCTGGTGGTTGTCTGTATGAATCTGTATTAAATTCTGAATCCATGTTATGGGTCGTTGCACCACAATAAAGATTATTATTATTATGCATTATCAACCTCTTGATAAGCAGATATGGTGGGTAGATTTTTGGACTTCTTTTTGACATTTCCATGATGTTACTCAGGCTTTCCTCTGCTCCCTCTGCACATCAGGTTCGTAGACCTCCCCAGTCCCACCCCATGCAGCTACTACTAGCCACACATTTAACCTGTCAAGGACCATGTTTGAGACCACTTCTCTCTTCTATTCTGCAGGCCTGCTTTGCACCCAATTTCCCTTTCGCACCCCATGCCCCCTCCCCTTCTTTTTGTGCAACCCAGTTGGACAACTAATATGCCCCTTCTCACCTTCCACCCAATTTGGAAGCCACCCCTCCTATTCTGCAGACTCTTTCATGCCCCTGCTTTTGTCTTCACTATGTCCCCATGCCAGCTGTTCCCTTCTTGTTTGTTTGTTTGTTTGTTTGTTTGTTTGTTTGTTTGTTTTGCAACCCTCCTGGCACAGTCTTCTTATACTTTACCTCTTTTCCCACTCCTTCTCTTTGCTCATCTCAGCTTTCCCTTGCACACAGGTCCCCCACTTCCACTCCTTCACCTCTCTCCCACTCTGCAGTCTCCTTTGTGGAAATGTACATGCACACGCACTATTATCACCTTCACTCCTAACTTCCCCCTTCCTTATTTTATTATGCTCCCTGGCACACAAGCCTTCTCCCTTTCTAGGCTTCCTCTTCTCTGCTTTTCTGCAGCCTGTTTTAGCCACACACATAAGGCTGATATGCTTATTTGACTCTTGGAATCCTGTTGGCTGGTTGTTCAGTTAGAGACAATTAACTTCAACTGATTGCAGTTGTGTGTTTCTGAGTGTTCCCATTTTAGCAGTTTCATAGTGTGGGAGCATGCGGGGCATGCCCCTGGGCACATGTTTGTGAGGGGGTATGACCAGTTGCCCCCATGACACAACAATCAAAAGTGTCTTTACACACAGAGAGAGACATTCACACAAACACTTCCTTCTAAGCAAGCAAGGGATATAAGCAATTTGTCATTTTAGATAATATGGTGAAACCATGCTTCTTCAGCAGGTACATAATGGACCCACTCTTCTTCCAAGGTATACTGGGTGATCACCACTTCAGCACAATTAAGATTATGGCTGCCCTCAGATTTCATAACAACTTCAAGTGGCAAGAACTTAGCCTGCAGGATCAGGTCATCTCTCAATCTCCTCTGAGGACACGTCATCCCAAAATCTACTCTAATTTGCTGTCATGAGCACATGCTGCCGCAGTAAAGGCCAAAAAATTTTCCCAAAAAAACCCCCACAGGAGTTAGGTAATAATTTGAAATAGTCCACAACTTTATTGAATACAGAAGTAAGTAGGATTTTGCCAAGGCATTGGGTATCAATGTGGTATCAAGCAGCCCATCTGTTGGTTGATAAATAGGGAGTCACCCCTAACATGGACCAAGTGCACTGACCCCACTTGGGCTGCCAATGGGAAAGCTGCTAAAGCCCAATGTTCCCCGTGTGGACTTCTGGACAGAGACACCCTTCCTGGACCTATATTGAAAAAGGTGGGGGAGTGAATACCCAGACAGAAAATGCTGGGTTGTTTTTTAAATATAATTTTAATTTCCAATTTTCTCTATTAATTCTTCTAACATATTTATGTTGTAATTGTTATATTCAATTATGTTACTATTATTAATTGCTTGTAAGCCACTTTGTGACTCGTGGGAGTGAAAAGCAGCATAGAAATAAAATAAATGAAATGAAAAGTAGCTCAAAGTGTGGCTAGGCAGGCCTCAAGTTTCTGTATCTTCTCTTCCAGCATGGCAACCATTTTGCAATTGCACTTGGGCTGATGCAATATGATGCCATATGTCACAATCAGGAGTTCGACATACAGTGAAGTACACTGTTGCCAATGAAATGATGTACTCAATGGGTACTGGGTTATCTATAAATGACCATCTTCGTATCTCCAAAACAGGAGCCAACTGACAGATAATACTGTCATTTTCGTGTTCAAAATTAGTAAAGATTGGTTATTTTCATTTCAGAAGCATTATGTGTGTTATACAGTGACACCAGGAAGACCTTTCTGTCAAAGCTGTTTGGAGTCGCTTCAGAGGTTGTGAATCTCTTCTGTTAGTGAGAATGGGAGGTGGAAGGTGATCACATGTTTTGGTGCTGCAGGGAGGGGAAGTGGAGGCACCCAATCTGACACCCCCAGAAAATGCATTTTGAAGTCTTCACTTTCTTTGAGCACAAAAACTAGAGAACTGGAAAATATAAGATATACCTAGTTTGATGCATGTATTAGGTCAGGAAGTGTGATTCATGGTGCACCTAAAATGCAGAACCAGCAAAATCCTTGAACATCCCTGCGGATGCAGCTGGGTGAGAGGGCCAGCAAGCAGACATAAGAATGAACAGACAGCAGGTGATGAGGAGTTGTTGCAGGACAGAATGGCCAAATGATTAGTTATGGCCACATTTTATTCCCCCCAAATATTGAAAGCGGGGAGAACAAAGTGTTGTTTTTCCTAAGCAGATTTGGCTTTTGATCTGAAACTGAGTTGGACAGACTTCAAAGTTCTTCATTGTAAAACCTGGTTCCAAACTGAGTCATGTGGTCTGTGGACATCCCTACTACAAATATCTACTGGTCACGATGCCTATATGTTCTAGGGTTGCCATATGTCTGTGATTTCCCTGACATATTGCAGAAAAATAGCTCAAAAATGAACAAAACTATAAAAAACCTCAACAACTTTGCCAACTTCTCTGTCCAGATTTTCTCTGTTTGTTTTATGTGCTTCTGACAGATATCTGGTTAAGCACTGTGATAACACTATGCTGGACTAAATGGGCTTTTGGTCAGAATCAGCAGGAATCCTATTATGTCCCTGATTCCTGACTCCTGTAGTGGGTCCCAGAGTTCTGTCAAACAGTAATCATCTGCACTGGTTGCCTATCGTTTTATGCAAAGTTTCCAGACAAACAATCACAAACCTAAATTGGGCTGCATTTCAGCCCCGTCTCTGGAGAAATACGGTGGGAAGATTTTTTTATGATATTTCTTTGAAATACAGAGTGCTGTATACAATAACAATCTGTATAAAATAATAACACCCAGCTACAACCATTGCCCTTAATCGCCACCTCCACCTAATATTCTTAATTTGGCACATATAAACACAGAGCACATTTTATTTGCCACAGCAATTTATTATTAACTGTACACCATATCATCATGAGGAAGAGTCCCCAAGCACCACCTTTCTACTTTAGCTTCTCTATTCCTCTGTGCTTCAACCAACATCATTGAATTATTTTTGGGTTATCAGGCAGGTAACTTACAGCTCAACTGAAGCTGCAAAATTGTGGTATCCTGAAGGAAGAAGATGTTGTTCTCTCCAAACTACCCTTCAAAGTTGAGCTGCTGTGACGAAGGTGCAACATCACAGCATAGGACATTAGTTATAGCACCTGAAAACTACTCATTATACTGTGATTTCTTGGCCAACTCACAAAAAGATGGGGTGCCACAGCCTTTATAAAACACATCAGGAACCAAACTATCATCTGGTAAAAAGAAAGAGGTATAGTCACTTGCATGCTGGGTAGTAACAGAGGTTTGGTTGTGTGCAGAAGAGGAATAATAGTTTTTATTGACTCTATTACGCAAGTATAGAAAGCATACCAGAATCACAAAATTCTTTAAAATTAAGAAAAAATAAATGTCTCTTTTTGTAATTAAGGGAGAGGGCCCCCACTCTGCACTGATATTGCATTCTGAATTGGGGTTCCATGGCTGCTTTTACTTTTTAAAAACAAAACAAAACACTATTTTATTTTTATTTTATTTTTAAAAAAGCAGATTTGCATATAATTTAACAGATTATTTCTTTATCCTTCTCATTCTCCCCCACCCCACCTCTGAAAGATAAAGGCTCATCTATTTACGTACAAAGCAAAGGTGACTTTTTTTAAAAAATATTTTTTATTAACCGGCCAATCAAATCAAATTGAATCACATCACATAAATTTCGAATTACAAAGCCGAATTTTAAATTTTGTTGGGGGGATATTTCAAGATCCGAAGGGGGATTCTGATCATCTTCTTGCTACTGCATTAATGTTCAAATCAGACCAAATCAGTCCAAACAGAGTTCATAATTCTATCCAGTCTTATCTTGCTGTTTCCACATCACATCTTGTTCATATATTTTCTCTTTTTTCTTTATGATCTCTTCTGATAGTCTCCTTAAGCCGATAAACACCAATATTAATCCTGTGTGAATTTTTCCGTTCTTCCAGTCCTCAAATCGAGATGGTTTCCATATATCATCGCCTTCATAGATAACATCGCTCTTTCCATCATTAATCTCGCAAAACTGTCGCTCTTAAGTCCCTCTGAGGAGTTTCACCCACAATATAAAAGCAGCTCTATTTCTCTATTTCTCCTCCCAAACTCAAGACCTCCGACAGAACTTCCCAATATGGCGGCGGCATTTTTAACTGCGTCATTCCATACTCTTCTTAAAACTGCTCTTATACATTCCACACTCTTCTTAAAACATGCTTTGGTTCGAAAGTTTATCTCCACACAGCCTTAAATCCACAGCTTAAGTCCTTAAAACAACATTTCTGACTCGTGAGGGGAGGGGATTCTTGTTTAATCACATAAGGAAAGAAAGGAAAGTTTTTTACCTCCCCCATCAGTCATTTGCCATACCGTATCTTGGCGTATCTTCTCATGATTTATTCTTGTCTTGTTTTATCAGAGATCTCTTCTGTTAGCAGTCTTTACTCCCCCTCCTTCCTTGAAAAATGTGCATTCCTTCATCCAAATTGTTTCTTTTGAAGTTCTTGCAGCTAGTGGCGCAGATCAGGGACGGCGTCCAGGAGTGCCGGAATCCCACAGGAGGGCTTTGTGCCTAGTGCCCCCATCCCCACAAATTCAGGGGTGGTATAGGGCACAGCAGGCAAGGGCAGTCCCCCCCCCACCGTCCTGGGGGGGTAGGGAGGCTAATTACTCCCATCATAGCCTCCAAATTACCTCGTGTGGGTCGGAGAGATGTTATTGTCAGCCATCTTCCAATGCGCCCCCTAGTGGCCCCCCAAGCAAAGGTGACTTTAACTCTGTATTAAAGGGGTGGGGAGCTGCCCCTATCACACATGCAATCTCTTTTCTGGCATGAAGCTGCAAACAGAACTAGAAAGCAACCCACCCACCTTGGCAGGCTGGGTTTCTCCTCTCCCACTCCTTGGCTGGCAGTGCTTCTTACTGTGAACAATGGCAAACGAAATGCTTTGAGTCTCATCACCATGACAATTGACAGTTTTTGGGTTTGGACAAGCTTTTGAGCCAGAATAATGACAGGCCTCACACTTTCACCCATTCTCTTCATTAAGATGATACACTGCCGAAAGCAATGACTACAGTTAACACATGGATTCAACCCATATACAGTGCCAGATTTACGTAGAAAAAATTAAAGGAAAAAAAACCTGGATTTACATTTCCAAAATATAAGATAAAAAACAAATAAAATAAAACCTACACACAGCAACAGTGTTTTGTGTTGCATAGGCTCCTATTTGTTATGTGCAAATGGCTTTAGATACCTATTAGGTCCATTAATTACCATTTGCGTGTTCAGACCCAGAGACCTCCCCCCTAAATAAATTCACACTAGACTCAAATTTTGGTTTTGGTTTTTGGCAGAATTTAGGCCACAACTTCACTGGCCTGCAAATGGAGGACAGTGCAGTCTGTATTTTTTTCCAAAATGGCAGCCTAGACTGTGCTAAAAGGCATGAAAGTGAAGCACCATCTACCTCCTGTGCTTCTGACCAGTCAGACATTGTAGCAGTCCAAATCACGACTCCCTGAAGATCTGATGTTATTTGTAATTGCTCACATACACCAAAAGCATTGGCCCTCCTGTCCTTGGGTTCTGACAAGGCCTTTGCTTATTATCCCTGAAGTTTTCTGAAAATACCAAATGGGAGAAAAGTTCATACAGACCATCATTAAATCATACCGAAAAAATTATGCTGTGGTCTGCACTCACTCATATGTCGTTATTATGATTATTTTGCTATTGGGTTGTCTGTCAGTATGCTTTTTACTATGTTTTTTATCACTGATGTTTTGTAATTTATTTCTAATCTTGTACGTGGCCCTGGGATCTTTTGATAAAGGATGGTATACAAATTGGAAAATAATCATCATCATCATCATCATCATCATCATAAAACAGACAGTTACGAGGGTTCTTTGCTACACTGTGACAACTTCTAAATGCTATGTGAAGTGAGTCTAAACAGCAAAACATCTACACATCTGGATAAAGAAAACACAGGGGTGTGTAACAGCACCATGTACATAGGAGCCAATTCCTAGGGCCCGAGGGGGCATCACCCCACCCAATAAAGTTGATGGGCATTGAGTCATGTGAGATTATGTGGAGCAGGGATTACCTAGGCCCCCCACAATAGATACCTTGAAGATAGCAAATGTTAGCAGACTCAACAGGGTCATTTAGGCAGAATCACAGTCCTGGTTCACATGTACACTCACTCACTCACTCACTCACTCACAAAAACACCTTGTATCATCTTTAGTTATTTGATTGTTCAACATTTAATGACTCAACTGAATGCATGAAAGGTGGAAAAAAAGCACTCTCCCCCTTCTCCATGTGATTCCCAGGATATGGGAGTCCCAAGGTTATATTCTCATTTTTAGAAGACACACATTGAAGGGCCTAAGCATAAAAAGTCAGTTCTATATCAAAATTATATAATATTTAAATTTGTAATACTAATATTAAACAAAGAAAAATCCTCCTAGACATCTGTGATGCTGCCACTCTCCCTCTCTCTCATTGTCCAAACACCAAAGTTCACTTCTTTCATGCTGCCTTTGACTTTCAGAACCATCACTAGTGGAAAAAAAGGAAAGGACATATATTGGTGTTAGAGTATATTCCAGCCCCTAAAGTCCACAAGCTTTTCTGGTTAATGATCTCCCCTACCCCTGCACTTAAGTATTACCAACTTATTTTAAAGAGCAAGTGACCATATTCTTTATGCCAAGTGGATTTAATGGGGCCGAGGACATCTAGCACTCGAGTCACTGTGCATTTTCTTACTGTACCACAAAGGAAGCTGTGGGAAGACACCCCTCTCCCTTTTCACAAAATTTCATGAGGCTGACTCTCAGGGAAATCTGGCAAAATTGCCTGGGCTTCTGGAAATCTAATCCCATTTCAGCACTGAGCTTTGAATTCTAGTGTGACCTGATGGCACTCGTTTTCCCACATCCAGGGTGGTGAAATTGAGGTTGGCACAGCTTAGAAGAGACGTGTCTTTGGAGTTCTTGGGAGGGGGAAGAGATTTAATTTGTTTTCCACACTGTGCTTTAAATTATAGTGCTATTAGAATTCCAGCAATTTGTGACACTGTGGTGAACCTGTTGTTCCTGGGTGTTGGCAAAGTGCTCCTATACTTTCCTCCAATTAAGGCTGTTCATGCATCAGTTCCCTCTCTTACTCCTTCCTGGCACTTCAGCTTTCTAGAATGATGAAAACCAGGCATAGGCAAACTCAGCTCTCCAGATGTTTTGGGACTACAATTCCCATTATCCCTGACCACTGGTCCTGTTAGCTATGGATGGTGTGAGCTGTGGTCCCAAAACATCTGTAGGGCCGAGTTTGCCTATGCCTGATGAAGAAAACTCCTGATCACCTGAATAATAAATAAATAAATAAATAAGGGGGGAAACATGCACCCAACCCTTGAGACCATTCCATTGTAACTATCTGACCTTCCAAAATTTCAACACCTCTTGCAATGGTTTAACCCCTTTCCATTTCAACAGTACAAATTCTACAAACACCTTCCATATCTCCTCAAAATTATTTCTCCTGCATATTCCCCTTGCCTTACCTTACCTTTACAAAATAGAAAAACCCCTGCAATTATTTTTCCAGCCACACTGTATCACTATATTTCGTCCTTATTCTCTTGCTCTCCTTTCTCACACTGTGCTTCCCCCCTTATCTGTTGTTTTGATTTCTTATTTCCTGTTTTCTCCCATTGACTGTAGCTTATTCACAAAGTTTCCCAGGCAATGGGAAAACAGAAAATGAAATAAGAAAGCTTTTAATCGGAACTTTTCCATTTTTTTTTAACTCTGTCAGGGAACTGCCATCGGAGCTAGAGGCGGAGGGAAGGCTCCAGAGGGATGCTGGAGAGGGTCCCAGTAGGGAGAGAGGCAGCCCATCTGCTGGGGAAGGAAATCAGCGTAACACCAGTGGAGAAGGGGGGCAGATGGGGGAATTGGAGAGGAGGCTCCAGGACTCCTCGCCGGAGACCAGCGGAGAGAGTACGGGTACTCCGCTGCCCACACCCTCCCTGCGCAGAAGACTTCCGCGCAGGGAGAGTAGGAGGAGACTTGGCGTCAAACAGCTTTTATGCTGGAAAAGGTTCAAGAAACGCCCACTGACGGATGCTGCCAGCAACTGAGACAGTCACGATGATGGAGGCTGTTCAGTCAGAAAGGGTTCAGCCAGGCAACCTAGCCAGGAGTGGCGCCAACTTACACACGAGCAACCCCTAAACCCATTACAGCAATCCGTCAGTCACCGCCGTTGCTTGTGCGCAGCTCCAGAGAGGTAGCACGATGAGCCAGACCGAAGGAGCCAGAGAGATGGAGCAAGCAGCTGGAGTGTAAAGTCTGGTAGAGAGAAACCAAGACTTGGAACAGCATGTAGCTCTCCTGACGGCGCGGCTGGACGAAAGACGCACTCAGGATGCACAGGTCAGACCCACCCCCATCGCAAGGAAGGTACCGGGGCTGGTACACAAGTTTGGGGGAAAACCCCAGGACTACAATGCATTCTGAACAGAAATAGAGTACGCTTTGGAACTGCAGCATGATGACTTTGCTGACGATGGGCAGAGGGTAGCCTACATTGTGGAGCATCTGCAGGATGGGGCACGGGAATGGATCAGGCCCCTTATGGCGACTCAAAATCATGCCTTGAAGGACCTTAGGAAATTCTTCCAGGCAATGGATGCGATGTATTCCAGCGAAGTGCAGCAAAGTGTGACTCGGCAAGAACTGATGGGGTGCAAGCAGGGGAGCCAGTCAGTTAGAGACTACTGGTTGCGCTTTGCAATGTTGATCCACCGGCTCGGATGGGATCTGGACTCTGAACCTATTCAAATGTTGTTTGAGGAGGGGTTGTCCCCAACGGTGAAGGACTAGCTCACCCGCGCGCCCCACCCACAGTCGATGGATCAGCTGACCAAGGCTGTGCTTGCGATTGGAGTGCGGCAGGAAGCGCGGGCTCAGGAGAAATGCGAAGTGAGAGGGGAACGTTGCCATGACTACCGCATTCCTGAAATACCGAAACAGCTTTCCCAGGCGGCTGAGCCAATGGAAATAGATGGCGCGCGCACGAGGTTTCAAACTCCAGTGAAGGTCGCAAGAGGGAGGGGAAGGATGGGAAAACCACCAAGAAGTGTTTTCTCTGCCAACGGCCAGGGCATTTTGCCAGGGTCTGCCCTCAAAGAAAGGCCTGGCAAGGGATGGTGGGGGCTGCTGGCTGTGAGGAGAAGGGGGAAGAAGGACAGGCGCAGGGAAACGACAACGCCTGGCTGCCAACCAGCGGGGCCAGCAGCCGGGCCAGCAACCAATAGAAGTGCCCCAGCCTGACCCCCCCCCCCAGGGCAGCTATAGCCATAGAAGTGGTGCTAGAACTCCTGAATGGGCACCCAGTCAAAGTTGAGGGGCTGCTGGATTCGGGCAGCTCCTGCAATTTCTTCAGCAGGGACTTCGCTCTGGAGCACCAACTACACCTGCTGCCCCTGGATTTTCCATTGCAAGTGACCACCATCGATGGCAGGGAACTTCTGGGAGGGGAAGTGACACACCAGACCCCGCCAATGTGAATGAGGGTTTCCAGGCACACAGAGACCATTGCCTTTCACGTGGCCACACTGCCAGGACCCCCAATAATACTGGGAATGAGCTGGTTGGCACTGCATGATCCAGTAGTGTCATGGCATCAGCGGTCAGTCACCTTTGGGTCAGCTTACTGCTTGGAACACTGTCTGGGGGGGGACCCCAAGGATGACAGTGGCCAGCGTGGCTGGGCTGGCGGTGGAAACAAAAGGGGAGGTGCCACCACAATATGCTGACCTGGAGGAAGTCTTCAGCGAGAAGGAGGCGGATAAACTACCCCCCATAGGCCCTTTGACTGCCAAATCAACCTACTCCCAGGGGCTCAGCTACCGGTGGGTAAGCTGTATGCCATGTCTGACTGGGAGATGCAGGAGTTGCGGCAGTTTATTGACAAGAACCTGAAGAGGGGTTTCATAAGGGAATCAAAGGCGGTGGGGGGCAGTCCGGTGTTCTTTGTGGACAAAAAGGAGACTAATCAGCCTAGATTCGTCGTAGATTACAGGGCGTTAAATTTGGTATCAGAACCCGTGACCTTCCCAATGCCCAGGATTGACGACATTTTAACCCAGGTGAGGCAGGGGAAAATTTTTACCAAGCTGGACCTCAGGGGAGCGTACAATTTGATTAGAATAAGGGAGGGGGACGAATGGAAAACCACCATGTTCACCCCCTGGGGGCTTTTGAGTACTTAGTCATGCCATTTGGATTACAATCGGGCTCCGCCTGCTTTCAAGCATTCATGCACCACGTGTTGGGGTCCATGCTGTACACGAACTGCGTAGCCTTTTTGGACGACGTCTTAATCTATTCGGACAATGAGAAGCAACATGTCAAGGACGTCAGGGAAGTGCTGAAGAGACTGCAGAAGCACCAGTTTTGGGTCAAGCTGGGAAAATGCCAATTTCATGCCAGAGAGGTCGAGTTTCTGGGGTACAAGTTGTCAGACAAGGGCCTAGCTATGGACCCAAGCAAGGTGCAGGCAGTGCTGGAATGGAAGGCCCCCAAAACCCGGAAGGACGTACAGAGGTTCCTATGGTTCAGCAACTTTTACAGGAAGTTCATCAAGAACTTCGCCCACTTGACAGCGCCCATCACAGATTGTCTCAGTAGCAAAAAGAAGTTCGCCTGGACGGAAAGTGCCTAGCAATCCTTTGAAAGACTGAAGAATGTGTTCACTTCGGAGGAGCAGCTCCTGCATGTTGATCTCGAGAAGCCCATGAGGCTGGAGACCGATGCATCAGACCGAGCCATCGGAGCGGTACTTTTGCAGCCAGGGGCCAAGCAGGGCTGGAGACCGTGCGCCTTTTTCTCAAGGAAGCTGAGAAAGTCGGAGCAAAACTATACGGTGTATGACCGCGAACTGCTTGCGATCTATGCCGCGTTTCACTGATGGAGACATCTGTTAATAGGGACGCAGCACAAGATCCAGGTTTGTACTGATCACAATAACTTGGAATACTAGAGGACTGTGTGAGTACTCAACCAGAGACAAATTCGGTGGGCGCAGGAGTTCTCCAAGTTTTCCTTCGAGATCCGATACGTGCCGGGAGAGGAAAACGTAAGGGCAGATGCTCTCTCCAGGAAGCCGGAGTACATGGAAGGGGAGGGACTGCCTGAGATCCGACACGTGATCCCCGAGGACTGATGGGTGTGTGGGGGAGCGTTGGTTGGGAAACGAGAACTGGCCGGGCTTACTAGAAACGACGTGTTCACTCTAACTAAAATCAGGGAACTCCAAAACGGAAGGGAAAACCATGGAGGGTTTGAGGAAAAGGAAGGGCTGCTGTACTATAAGGGGGCACTGTATGTACCGGGGGAGACCTTGAGGGGGGAAGTACTCAAACAACTCCACGACAACCCAACAGCTGGGCACTTTGGACAGCACAAAACCATGCTGCTCGTCACCAGGCAGTTCTGGTGGCCAAGGGTGAGGGAAGATGTACGGGAATATGTACGGGAGTGCAACCGCTGCCAAAGGGCAAAGGGGGAGAGGGCTGCCCCTGCAGGGTTACTGGAACCCTTACCCACGCCGGGAAGACCCTGGGAGGTGGTGTCCATTGATTTTATGACAGATTTGCCCAAGTCAAGGGGGAAGACAGCAGTCATGGTAGTAGTCGATCTCCTGATGAAGATGTGCCATTTCATAGCAGTGACGGCAGAGGAGACAGCCAGGTTGTTTGTGGATCACATCTTCAGGCTGCATGGGGCTCCCTCGAGGGTCATCTCAGATCGCGGGAAACAATTTACTTCCCGGTTCTGGAGGAAGCTCATGAGCCTGTTTCCACCCGGAAACCAACGGGCAAGCAGAAAGAGCGAACAGTATACTCCAGCAATACCTATGCTGCTACGTCAGCGAGAGACAGAACGATTGGGTAGAGAAACTAGCGCTGGCTGAATTTGCGTACAATAACGCTGAACATGTGTCTACGGGAATGAGCCCGTTCATGGCCAATTATGGGTGTCACCCCAGGGCCTTCCCGGGGAGGGGGGAGGAAGGATGGCGTGTACCTGCAGCAGAGCAGTTTGTGGAAGAAATGGAGGCCTTGCACCAGCAACTCAAGATGAACTTGGAGCGGGCCAAGGAAGTTTACAAGAGGCAGGCAGACAAGCACCGTCAGGAGGGGGAGGCCATACGGGTGGGAGACTGAGTGTGGTTGTCAACCCAAGGGTTACCCCTAAAGGGAGGGTGCAAGA
Source organism: Podarcis muralis (assembly GCF_964188315.1). Lineage (NCBI taxonomy): Eukaryota > Metazoa > Chordata > Lepidosauria > Squamata > Lacertidae > Podarcis > Podarcis muralis. The sequence continues at coordinate 79,463,497 of NC_135661.1, read as the reverse complement.
AGTTGCAACCAAGGCGGCTGGGACCTTTTGAGGTAACACAGCAGGTGAACCCGGTGGCATTCAAGCTCAAGTTGCCTGACAGCATGAAGATACATCCGGTGTTCCATAGGTCCCTACTCTCACCGTACAGGGAGGGACAGGAATTTCCGGGGCGGGAGGGAGGAGTCACCACCCACCCGCGGGTAGAGGAGAGGGAACACCACAACCAAGCCACGGAAATACTCGATTCAAGGTGGCGAGGGCGCCAGGTGGAGTACTTGGTGGCTTGGGAGGGAGAACCCGAATCAGAAAACACGTGGGTCCCCGCTGAGGCGATCAATGACGGGTATCTAGTGGAAGAATTCCACAGCCTGTTCCCAGATAAACCGAAACCACTAGCAAGATTCTGGGAGGAAGAATTTGGAACCACAGACGACAAAGAGGACTTTGTGGGTTTTCCTGCCTCCGAAGAGGAGGGAGGGGAAGTGTCAGAGAGAGAAGAATCAGACTGGGAGGCCCACCCCGCGGGAAGATATCGGAGCGGGTGGGAAGCGGGTTTTGAATCCTCAGAGGATAGCGACAGCTCCTTCAGGGGCTTCCCCGCATCGTCGGCCGAGGAAAGGGACGAGGTTGGATCAGAAGGTCGGGCCGGGGGTGGAGGGGGTCCTGGGGGGGAGGTGGATGTCAGGGAACTGCCATCGGAGCTAGAGGCGGAGGGAAGGCTCCAGAGGGATGCTGGAGAGGGTCCCAGTAGGGAGAGAGGCAGCCCATCTGCTGGGGAAGGAAATCAGCGTAACACCAGTGGAGAAGGCGGGCAGATGGGGGAATCGGAGAGGAGGCTCCAGGACTCCTCGCCGGAGACCAGCGGAGAGAGTACGGGTACTCTGCTGCCCACACCCTTGTTGGGATTCGCAGGATACTGGATAAGTCTGCAGGCTTCAACAGGATGATGCAATACTCTGCTGGGTCAGAGTGACTCAGCAGGAGTGTGATTAGTGTGATTGGCTATCACCTGTTTTAAAAGGAAAGCCTGTTTAACAGTGGGTGTGGTGGTTGTGCTGTAGTGTGGTGGTGCTGTGGTGGAGAGTATTCGTTTGTAAGTACTCTGTATGGACTGTTTCTTTTGTAAATGCCTGTATATAGCTCACATTAAAAAAGACTGCACTGAAAAACCTGGAACTCTTAGTGCTTCGCTGAAAACGCCGCGTGGAATACGCGACAGGGTTATGGGCCCAGCACGCTTCCGCTGCGCAAGAGTACAGGTGGCAGTTATCTAGCCGTGGGTGCTGGAGGTGAGCTGCAGGGATGGAGCAGTCCAGAACTGGCGTGTTGCTGGAGAAGCTGACGGCCACGAACTACAGCATCTGGTCGGTCCGCATGCAACACTTCCTCAAGCGTGAGGGCCTGTGGAAGGTGGTGGAAACTCCACCGCAGCCCCCTGAGGAGGATGAGGACGACGATGAAAAGCTGGCACTAGCAGAGGCCCAGCTTGAAAAGGATGAGAAAGCTTTGGCTACGATCATCCTTGGAGTGGACGACAGCCAGCTAGTCTACGTAGCTGATAAGGTGATGGCAAGTGAGGCATGGAATGCGCTCAAGGCTGTCCATGTGCGAGAGACAGCTGGCTCACTGATAACACTGACCAGGAGACTGTACCGGTGTCGGAAGAAACCGGGGGACTCCCTGGTAAACCACCTAAAATTCCTAACAGGCTGTTTCCAGGAGCTAGCCTTAAGAGGGAGGCCTGTGGGGGAAGAGGACAAAGTCTTTATAGTCCTGAGTTCCCTTGATGACAGCTATGATATGCTGGTCAACTCCCTCGAGTCAGTAGAGACTGATAAGCTGACTCTGGAATACGTTACTGGACGGTTGTATGCAGAGGAGGACAGGCGTGCAGAGCGAAAGATGACCTCAGCCCAGCTGTTGGAGCATCCCAGAGGGAACAACAGCCGGGAAGAGCAGAGGTGTCGGGAGCCGGAGAAACAGCCAGGAGGAGCTGCTGCAGACCAGCCGGTGGTCAACAAAGTAAAAAGGTGTTTTTGCTGCAAGTCCAGTGGACATCTGCTGCGGGACTGCCCAAGAAAACAACAAAAACAGCAGAAGCACAAGAGGCAGCAGAGGGAGTCTACCGCTTGGGTGTCTGCAGATGGTCAAGAAAATGAAGAACTGTGGGTTCTGGACAGTGGAGCTTCTCAAACCTTTTGTAAAAGAAAAGGACTGCTAACTGATGCTAGGGCTTCAAACAAAAAACATGTAAGTCTTGCTACGGGCCAGAAAGCTAATGTGGTTTGTGAGGGGGAGGTTGTGTTCCCACAGCTGGGACACACATTCAGGAATGTGTTGTGTGTGCCTAGTTTGCAAAACAATCTCCTGAGCATTCCTGACTTGGCAAAAGCAGGCTTTGAAGTAAACTTTGTGGGAGATCAGTGCCAGATAAAGCAAAATGGGACAGTGTTGGCAAATGCTAACCTTAGAACTAATATGTATGTACTGCAGTGTGAGTATAAGGTTGCGAATGTGCAAAATGTCCCAACCCATGATATGTGTATTCATCTCCTGCACAGGCGTCTGGCTCATGCAAGCTATAAGGTGCTGAACAAAACATTGGAGTTGTGTGGGGGGATGAAAAACATTAAAAGTTGTGATAAATACTTAGACTGCAATATCTGCAAGGAGGTTAAAAGCAGGGCTTGCCCAGTAGCAAGAGCAAGCCAGAGAGAAACTAAAAAACCACTGGAGTTGATTCATGCTGATGTAACTGGTCCTTTTCCACCAAGTGTCTCCCATAACAAGTATTGTTTGATCCTAGTGGATGACTATTCTAGATTTGGCTGGGTCTATCCATTAAAGCAAAAGTCTGACGTTGCCCAAACTTTGAAGTTCTGGGTAAGAAGGGTAGAAAGGCAACTGGGCGAAAAGGTGTGCTCTATTCAGACAGACAGGGGAGGAGAGTTTATGGCAAGCTCCCTAAGAAACTGGTTGCGTTCCCAAGGGATTAAACATAGGCTTACCAATGTGGCGACGCCTCAGGAGAACGGGGTAGCAGAGCGTAGGGGAGGTGTCTTGCAGACACAAATGAAAGCATTGTTAGCAGATGCAAATCTTCCAATTAAGTACTGGGCTGAGAGTATTAAGACCGCAAATTATATTGGGAATCGCTTGTGGTCAAGGGTACTAGATGACATACCCTATAAAATTCTCTATAACAAAAGTCCCAGTTTGCAACATTTGAGAATCTTTGGGACAAAGGCATGGGTTGACATACCTGTAAAAAACCGAAGAAAAGGTGGGAAAAGGGCACAGCAGTTGCTGTTTCTTGGGTATGAAAGTGGTACGAAAGCCTATAGGTTTGAAGATGATAAAAATCTTTTGAGTTATAGTCGATCAGCCAGCTTTAATGAGCAAAGAAATTGGCCCAAGATACATGCAAACCTGCTGCCAGAAAAAGTTTTACTGCCGAGCATACCTGATAAGGCAGTTGAAACAAAGCTAAGAATTGGCAGCTCTCCCAGAGAAACTGAAAGGGAGGAGGTAAAGGTTGGCTGTTAGCATTTTTCTCCAGCTGCTAGCATAAAGCAGGGGAGAGAAGAAAGTGCAACAGGGACAGGAGGAGGTATATCTACAGAGTCAATCCACCCCAAAAGCAGTCCTGAAGGTAGCCCAGGGGGTGAGATTAATGAACCAAGGAGGTCTGCAAGAAGTAATAAAGGTCAACCTCCAGATCGTTATGGGTTCCCAGCCACCTTAAACCAGGTTTGTGTAACTGAGCTAGAAAACTTTGAAGAAGTGCAAGAGTTACCTACTCTAGAGAAAGAGGCGTGGTTAAAGGCAATGCAGGCAGAGTATAACTCTCTGCTAAACAACAATGTCTTTGTACCTACAGAATTGCCTGAAGGTAAAAAGCCCATAAGCTGTAAGTGGGTTTTTAAAGTGAAAAAACTGGCTGATGGTAGTTATCAGAGGAAAGCCAGGTTGGTTGCAAGGGGCTTTACACAAAGGAAAATGATACATTATGATGAAGTGTTTGCCCCAACAGCAAAGGCTGAAACAGTAAAATCAGTTTTAGCAATGGCAAGTCTGAGAGGGTTAAAAGTTAATCATTTTGATGTTGCCTCAGCATATTTAAATGCTCCTATTGACGCCAAGGTGTATTTACAGCAAATACCAGGTTATGAGCTGGAAAAAGACAGCATGGTGTTAAAACTGCAAAGGGCACTATACGGTTTACACCAAAGTGCACGTCTATGGCATGAATGCATAGACACAACTTTGAAAAAGATGGGATTCAAACAAAGCCTGGCTGATTCCTGTTTATATTCAGCAATGGTGCAAGGAAGTGTTTGTTATTTACTTTTGTACGTTGATGATATCTGTCTAATAACAACTGCACAAAAGCAAGTGTCTTGGTTTATAAACAGCCTAGGTAACAAATACAAACTGAAGTATTTGGGAGAGATTCAGAATTACTTAGGAGTAGAGGTTCAGAGAAATGAAGAGGGTGTCTACTCTCTGAGTCAGAAGGAAAAAATCGAAAAGTTACTGAAGACATATGGAATGGAGAGGGCAAATGAGGTTGACACTCCCATAACTACCCAGTACAAAAATGAACCAGAAGGGCAAAAATGTGAGAATGCAACAGCGTTTCATTCTCTGTTGGGTTCTCTGTTATATTTAAGTTGTTGGACAAGACCCGACATAACATTGGCAGTGCACATGTTAAGCCAAAGAAGTGCAGACCCGGCTCAGAGAGATTGGGTAGCACTTAAAAGAATCCTAAGGCATCTGAAAGGCACAAAAGATTACAAACTGGTGCTGGATACAGGATATGATCAGCAAGTGTATGCATACGCTGATGCCAGCTGGGGGGACAGAGAAAATGGAAAGTCTACCACTGGCTATGCCATATATATTGGAAATGCCCTGGTTCAGTGGAAATCCCAGAAACAAACATTTGTTGCCACAAGTACTTGTGAGGCAGAGTACTCAGCCATAAGTGAATGTGTATCACAAATAGAATGGTTTGCTTGCCTAACAAAAGAGCTTGGAATACCTTCTGAAATGCCAATCACTGTGCTAAGTGACAACATGGCTGCACAACAGCTTGCTAACCAACAGAACTTTAAAAGCAAGAGTAAACATATTGCTATAAGATACGGAAATGTGAAAAATGCTTTGGAAAGAAATGTGTTAAAGGTACAGCACTGTAACACAAAATGTAATGTGGCAGATTTGTATACAAAATGTTTGGATGCTCCTAAATTTCGAGACTTAAGAGAATTATTAGGTCTCAAGCCTTTGACTTAAGGAGGAGTGTTGGGATTCGCAGGATACTGGATAAGTCTGCAGGCTTCAACAGGATGATGCAATACTCTGCTGGGTCAGAGTGACTCAGCAGGAGTGTGATTAGTGTGATTGGCTATCACCTGTTTTAAAAGGAAAGCCTGTTTAACAGTGGGTGTGGTGGTTGTGCTGTAGTGTGGTGGTGCTGTGGTGGAGAGTATTCGTTTGTAAGTACTCTGTATGGACTGTTTCTTTTGTAAATGCCTGTATATAGCTCACATTAAAAAAGACTGCACTGAAAAACCTGGAACTCTTAGTGCTTCGCTGAAAACGCCGCGTGGAATACGCGACAACCCTCACTGCGCAGAAGACTTCCGCGCAGGGAGAGTAGGAGGAGACTTGGCGTCAAACAGCTTTTATGCTGGAAAAGGTTCAAGAAACGCCCACTGACGGATGCTGCCAGCGACTGAGACAGTCACGATGCTGGAGGCTGTTCAGTCAGAAAGGGTTCAGCCAGGCAACCTAGCCAGGAGTGGTGCCAACTTACGCACAAGCAACCCCTAAACCCATTACAAACTCAAACAAAGGTTTTCAATGTCTCCTTTTCCATTCCCCAAAACCATCTCTCTCAACAGTGTGTCTCTTTCTTCAGCCTCTTCAAAAGGCCCTTCTATTATCCACTTATATATGTTCATAAAAAAAGCAAATATAAAAAACAAAATAAAGGTTTAGGGTCTTTCAAACCAAGTCTCCTTTCCCCCTTCCTTCATCTTCTTCCAAAAGCTCACCCATTAATCGGTATATAAAGAATAGAAAATTACATCGCCTGCATTCTAGATCTAGTCTCTCTCAGATCCAAATAAATAAATAAATAAATAAATAAATAAATAAATAAATAGCTACAACGGAATTAAAAAGGAACAAAGGAAATAAAAAACAATCCTTAATTTAAAAATCAGCAGATTTTGCTTATTTGGGATATAAAGGGAGAATGCAAGCTGCAGGAAAATTCCTGTGGCTGAGCTATGGCCATCAAAGAACAATAGATGGCAATTGAGGGACATGAACAATGCAACTCCTTCCCTCTGCCCTGAGACTAGGGATTTGGAAGGTTGCCAGGGTAAGTACCCCTGGAACAAGGGTGACTGGAGGAAGAAGGAGGAAGAAGAATTGAGATCCTCTATGAGCAGGCTGCTAGAAGGCTGCCCACACTGCTGTGGGGTACAATCCCCTCTTAAAAGGCCTATGCTTCACCTGAAGGTTTAAATAGGCGAATAAACCATATTTCTTAAAGCCACAACATTCTCTGATACGTCTCAGTTCCCCAAAGGAGCACAAACCTTGTGTGAGTGCCTGGAACGCCCTGGGCTCTTGCCACCCGACTTTTGTAACAATACCCATTTCTTCCCTCTACAAAGACATCCCTTCCCCACCATCCCCAACACCACCAAAGACAAATTCTTCATGTGCCCCCTCCATGAGAGGTCCAGAGGGCTTCAACATGAGAAAAGGAGCTTATTCTTTATTTGACAAATACAGACACAGAACACAGTTTTATTTGCCATACCATTTTATTGTGATCATGATCAAGAGAAGTTTAACCATACATTATAATATCACGAGGAAAAGTCCCCAAGCCCCACTTTTCTACTTTAGCTTATCCATCCCTGGATCCCATTTATCCTACACTAAATGCCAAATAGGGGACTCTGCAGTCCTGTGAACCCCACTTTCTCTGCACTCCCAATATCAGGTAAGCAACTTCCTCCTTCACTGTGGCTGCATATCATGGATGTCAAAGGGGAAGACTTTGCTATCTTCTAATTACTCATCAAGGTTGGACTTCTTTGGTAGTATTGCAGTTTGACAGCATTGTGATTGGTTGATATTGCGAAAAACGTCATCATCCGTTGATGTCCTTGCCAGCGTGCAAAAATCCCATGTGGCACAGCCTTTGAAAACCTTATCGGAACGATTAAGGCCATCTAATAAAGAGAAAAAAGCATAGTCATACAATTCCTTGAGTAGTACCAGGGTCACAGGGTGCAGGAGACAGAGAATGGGAACATTTTAATCATTATAAACTGTATTGTGCATATAGAAACATGTTAAAATCGCATCCTGATATCATACTGATGTTTAAAACCCAACCAACATGATTATGGAAATAAAAATCCATGGCTGCTTTAGGTTTTGGGTTTTTTTAAGGCTCATTAAAATGCGCTCTTTCTGTGTGTGTGTGTGTATATATACACAGAGAGAGAGAGAGAGAGACAGAGAGAGAGACATAGTCTCATTGAGAGCTTGCAGGGCAGCAGCTGAAGGAGGAGCAAAAGGGTTTTCTTGCGTGTGTGTTTCTTTGTGGCTGATTAGCTGCTCTCCCTGTGCAAAGGTCAGAGGGGGCAGGGTTTCTGTTGAGTCAGGTGATTAGCTGTGGGAGGAGCTTATCAGAGCTTGCAGGACAGCAGCTGAAGGAGGAGCAAAAGGGTTTTCTTGTGTGTGTGTTTCTTTGTGGCTGATTAGCTGCTCTCCGGCGCACGCAGTTTGATCCATCTTTTAGATTTAGGGGAGCTAGTCTCAAAGGTTTGTTGGGGAGACCTAGGGTTTTTTTGGGGGGGGGGTATTTGTCCTGTCTTCATGCTTTTTAAGATGGAGGACCACTGTAGCCACCCCCAATGACACGTTTTCAAGATGGAGGGTGAGGGAACAGCTGCAGTCGCCTGCGGTTCCTGCGCAATGTTTGCCATCTTGCCAAAGGTTGCAGGCAGCTTTACCTGCAGCAATTGTATGTTGATTGCCCTCTTAGAAGACAAAGTTCAGCAACTGGAGGAATGTGTAGCTACGCTCCAAAGAATTAGAGAGCTGGAGCTCTTCTTGGAAGCAACAGAGAACACCGTCTCCACCAAGGAGGAGACAGGGGACACCCCTGAGAAGGAGGCTAGTTCACCAACACAGGTGCCAGATATATGGAGAAACGTGACTCAAAGAAGTAGGAGGCCCAGGGTTCGCTCTGATTGTTTAGAAATACACAATCGCTTTGAAGTCCTCTCCCCTAGCATTGAAGACGAAGAACAGACTCCATTTGAGGATCTCTCCCTCATTACAGTCGATCAGGTATATGAAGACGAGCAGCAAAGTCAGTCCTCAGGGAATGTGCAGGCGACCGTGGAATGGACAGCTCACGGTGGGCACGCTCACATGCACAGGTGGGCACGCTCACATGCAATCGCTATCCAACCCACGGAGGCGGCTCCGTGGAATTGATCTGGCCCAGGCAACGTAAACCTTGCCAACACCTGGTCTCATCCATATAAGTAAAGATGGTCAAGGACCCCTGGACAGTTCAGTCCAGTCAAAGGTGACTATGGGGTTGTGGCGCTCATCTCACTTTCAGACTGAGGGAGATGGCATTTGTCCACAGACAGCTTTCTCGGTCATGTGGCCAGCATGACTAAACAGCTTCTGGTGCAACAGGACACCATGACGGAAGCCAGAGCACACAGAAATGCCAATTACCTTCCCACTGCAGCAGTACTTATTTATCTACTCACACCGGAGTGCTTTCGAACTGCCATGATGGCAGGAGCTGGGACAGAGGAACGGGAACTCACCTCATCATGCGGATTCCAACCACTGACCTGCCGATTGGCAAGCCCAAGAGGCTCAATGGTTTAGACAACAACCACCCACTCACATTATATGCAAAGCAAAGGCTATTGGAACGCTAATATTTTTTGGGGAAAGAAAACTCGCCTCCCCATACATATACTATGTATTTTCTGACAGGAAGCCACAGACTGAATGAGACAGCAACCCACCCACACACCTTAGCAAACTGTGTCCACCTCCCACCTCTGACTCAATGGTTAACCACAGTACTTACAGTTAGCCATCACAAACTCTATGCACAGATTCTCTTCACCTCTACACCTGACAGTCTCTGAATCCTGACAATCTTCAAAGCTGGAAGCAGAGCAGCCTGGGCACTTCAGACCATTGTAGCGTGGATACCGCGCTGCCAAAAGCAAGCGTTAGAATCAATACATGAATCCAGACCACATGTCTCTATTTTAATTCCTAGGCTCCAGTTGTCTAATCCTATGAGATATGTGCAGTGTTTCCACTGCATTCTGCTTCTAGAACCATTCACTGATGCAATGCAGTTGAAGAGTCTGGCAACCAGTTTATGAAGAAAAGGGAGCAATTTTAGTTGCTGCTGTCCTGAGATAGACTGGAGAGACTCTACCCACACTATGGGTGAATTTCACTCTTGAGGGGAGAGCTGGACTTACTGCAGGAGGTGACAAAGAAACCTCTTGGCATCAACATCTTGGCAAGATTCTTGTGGGAAGTTGAGATTTACCAGGTTGTAAGGCTGTCATGGGTTGTAAGGCTGTCATGGGTTGTAAGGCTGTCATGGGTTGTAAGGCTGTCATGGGACGCAGGTGGCGCTGTGGGTTAAAGCCTCAGCACCTAGGGCTTGCCGATCGAAAGGTCGGCGGTTCGAATCCCTGCGGCGGGGTGCGCTCCTGTCGTTCGGTCCCAGCGCCTGCCAACCTAGCAGTTCGAAAGCACCTTCGGGTGCAAGTAGATAAATAGGGACCGCTTACTAGCGGGAAGGTAAACGGTGTTCCGTGTGCTGCGCTGGCTCGCCAGATGCAGCTTGTCACGCTGGCCACGTGACCCGGAAGTGTCTGCGGACAGCACTGGCTCCCGGCCTATAGAGTGAGATGAGCGCACAACCCTAGAGTCTGGCAAGACTGGCCCGTACGGGCAGGGGTACCTTTACCTTTACCTTAAGGCTGAGAGAGAAAATGAACGCTCCCAGAAGATAACTGAAGATGGTCTGTCATTTGGGGAGAGAGATTAGGAGCTATTTTTGCACTTATTTTCTCTCACTCTCTTTCTCTCTTCTCTTTCATGCTGTTGATAAATAAGTGTTATATTTAATAGTTGCATCAGAGTTGAATGGATAATAATTTTTCTTTTTTGATTGGGATGAGATGTGGAGATTATTACTGGGCTGTCAAAGTGAATAAGTTGAAAGGCTTTTCTTTATGCGTTATTTGTTCTTGTTGTTTAGTCGTTTAGTCATGTCTGACTCTTCATGACCCCATGGACCAGAGCATGCCAGGCACTCCTGCGTTATTTATTATGTACTATATTCCATGATGTATTATTACACATGACTTAATACTCCAAGTTATATATATGAATATAATGTTATGTAGGGAAGAACCAGAATCTGTTCAAGAAAATTGGAGATATGAAAGGAACATTTCGTACAAAGATTACCATAATAAAGGACAAAAGTGGTAAGGACCTAACAGAAGCAGAAGGCATCAAGAAAAGGTGGCAAGAATACCCAGAGGAATTATACCAGAACAATATGGATGGCTCGTACACCCCAGGTAGTGTAGTTGCTGAGCTTGAGCCAGACATCCTGGAGAGTGAAGTTAAATGGGCCTTAGAAAGCATTGCTAATAACAAGGCCAGTGGAAGTGATGATATTCCAGCTGAACTATTTAAAATTTTAAAAGATGATGCTGTTAAGGTGCTACACTCAATATGTCAGCAAGTTTGGAAAACTCAGCAGTGGCCAGAGGATTGGAGCAGATCAGTCTACATCCCAATCCCAAAGAAGGGCAGTGCCAAAGAATGTTCCAACTACCGCACAATTGCACTCATTTCACACGCTAGCAAGGTTATACTTAAAATTCTACAAGGAAGCCTCAAGCGGTATGTGGATCGAGAACTCCCAGAAGTGCAAGCTGGATTTAGAAGAGGCAGAGGAACTAGAGACCAAATTGCAAACATGCGCTGGATTATGGAGAAAGCTAGAGAGTTCCAGAAAGACTTCTACTTCTGCTTCATTGACTATGCCAAAGCCTTTGTCTGTGTCGACCACAGCAAACTATGGCAAGTTCTAAAAGAAATGGGAGTGCCTGATCACCTCATCTGTCTCCTGAGAAATCTCTATGTGGGAGAAGAAGCTACAGTAAGAACTGGATATGGAACAACTGATTGGTTCAAAATTGGGAAAGGAGTAGGACAAGGCTGTATATTGTCTCCCTGCTTATTTAACTTATATGCAGAATTCATCATGCAAAAGGTGGGGCTGGATGAATCCCAAACCGGAATTAAGATTGCCGGAAGAAATATCAACAACCTCAGATATGCAGATGACACAACCTTGATGTCAGAAAGTGAGGAGGAATTAAAGAACCTTTTATTGAGGGTGAAAGAGGAGAGCGCAAAATATGGTTTGAAGCTCAACATCAAAAAAACGAAGATCATGGCCACTGGGCCCATCACCTCCTGGCAAATAGAAGGGGAAGAAATGGAGGCAGTGAGAGATTTTACTTTCTTGGGCTCCATGATCACTGCAGATGGTGACAGCAGTCACGAAATTAAAAAACGCCAGCTTCTTGGGAGAAAAGCAATGACAAACCTAGACAGCATCTTAAAAAGCAGAGACATCACCTTTCCAACAAAGGTTCGTCTAGTTAAGGCTATGGTTTTCCCAGTAGTGATGTATGGAAGTGAGAGCTGGACTATCAAGAAGGCTGATCGCTGAAGAATTGATGCTTTTGAATTATGGTGCTGGAGGAGACTCTTGAGAGTCCCATAGACTGCAAGAAGATCAGACCTATCCATTCATCAGCCCTGAGTGCTCACTGGAAGGACATATGCTGAAGCTGAGGCTTCAATACTTTGGCCACCTCATGAGAAGAGAAGAATCCCTGGAAAAGACCCTGATGTTGGGAAAGATGGGGGGCACAAGGAGAAAGGGACAACAGAGGATGAGACGGTTGGACAGTGTTCTCGAAGCTACCAGCATGAGTTTGACAAAATTGTGGGAGGCAGTGGAAGACAGGAGTGCCTGGCGTGCTCTGGTCCATGGGGTCACGAAGAGTCGGACATGACTAAATGACTAAACAACAACAACAGCTACATACGAACCAATTGCATTTCAACACAAATTAAGAATGGATAAATATGAAGAAATCTGCAAAGAATATTTAAGAGATAAGTTGGACAGTGGTGGGAAGTAGGGGGAGGAGAGGTGGGAAAATATTGTTTAAAAAGTGTAGTCATAGGTACATCAGTACTCAAATCTGAAATTGTTATATTGTGTTATTAGTGTTATTACGGTTTCTGTTGAATATTTTGTGGTTGTTGTTTGTATTGAAAAAATGATTATATAATTTTGTAATAAAAAATGTGGGAGGGTGTTTGGATTTTTTAATGTTCTTAATGGTCTTTTCCTGCTTCCTACTTTTAAAAAGTCATTTATCTTTCTCATAAGCTTCTTCAGGAGTCTTTTGTGAAAACACTATGACCAACCATTTGAATAACCAGCCTGGTGTATGTTTGGGGAAAGGATGGAATAAATAAACCAGAAAATAAAAGGAGTATGAACAATCTTGGTTCATATAGATGATAAAGGGGCTGCAAAATCTATCAAAGTTTCTTTTCCTTTGGTCTCCTGTCTACTCAAGACAGACAGGTATGTAGGGGCTGCACTTGGCTCCCAGGCCAGGGGTTCTCAACCCCAGGTAAAGATTATAAAAGGCTTCCATAGTGTCTCAACACATTTTCTCTTTTGGCTTCGCTCCCTCAGCCACATGAGCAGTTGACTTGAATGAGATAAAATGATGAAACCACACTTCTTCAGCAGATACATTATGGAATGACTCTTCATTAGCAGGTACATTGCTTAGAGGGCACCACTTAGAGGTAATTAAGAGTTTGGCACCTATAAGCAGATTTCCTGTGAATTTCAGCTGGCCAGAACTTGCATCAGACTGCAAAATCAGGCCATCTCTTCAAGAAAACCATTTTCACAGTGGCCAACCAAAAGCAACATACATTCAGAGTCATAATGCCTCAACAAGAGAGGTTGAACATAACCATTAGGTAGAACATCAAGTTTACTAACCACCCATAGACAAATTCCTGGAGGATAAGGGCAATGCTTTTTCCCGTTCACACCCATGTCCATGTCCCCCCTTCCCCTCCTTTTGTACAAACCCACCTGCCCCCCAGAGGTAAACCAGCCTGTGGCAACTTCCTGCCTCTTCCTCCTGCCAGACACTGCAAATAAAAGGTTTCTTCTCCACTTCCTCCAATTTATGAAGCCACCAACCCCTCCTATTCTGCAATCTCTTTATGCTCTTGCTTTTAATTCACCATGTCCCCAGGCCTACTACCCCTTTTCTTTCCACAACCCCCCTTACACACCTGTTTTCAGCTGCTCTTCCCTTTCCTCTCCTGCTTAACTTATGTCAACTTATGTCAACTCTCCCTTGCACAAAATCTCCCATTTCCACCCCTTCTCCTCTCTCCTATTCTCCTAATCATGATAAGCTTCACTCCCTTTTTTCTTCCTCCCTGGCTTTTTAACTCTCCCTTTGTTACACAAAATGGAGGGTTGCTGCTGCAGCTAGTCCCTCTTACTAAGTGACTCCGAATCTCAACAACCCTGGGCTACCCCCCCCCAAAAAAATAGTTAATAAAAATAGGGGGCATCCTATACATGGGTACATGTTATACACGGAAAAATATGGTATTGCAGATTACAATATTGAGGAACATGAAGCAATGGGATGAATAAAGGCCAACTCCTTTTATAAGAAAATTGTCCAGATGGTCCAGACCTATAATTTTATTTTATTTTTAAAATTATTTAAAAATTCCAAACAAACCAATTTATATACAGTGGTACCTCGGGTTACATACGCTTCAGGTTACACACTCCACTAGCCCAGAAATAGTGCTTCAGGTTAAGAACTTTGCTTCAGGATGAGAACAGAAATCGTGCTCCAGCGGCGCGGCGGCAGTGGGAGGCCCCATTAGCTAAAGCAGTGCTTCAGGTTAAGAACAGTTTCAGGTTAAGAACAGACCTCCAGAACGAATTAAGTACTTAACCCGAGGTACCACTGTATTCCAAATTATAGAAAGTATCTGTCAGGGAACTGCCATCGGAAGGACAGGAGGTGGAAAGGCTCACTGAGGTTGAGAGAGACGTAGCAGCTGAAGAGGGAACCAGTAGGGGGAGAGAAGGAACTCCAAGGGAAAGTGAGTCGGAGGGATGGCTCAGAGACGCTTCCAGCGAAAACAGTGGGGAGGTCTCAGGACCTCCTATAGGGACACCCACTCCTCGCCAGAAACTGTCACGCAGAGAGTCCAGAAGACGTGTTTCCGTTAAGGAGCTTTTATGTTGGAAGAGATTCCGAAAGCAACCACTTTCGGACTCTGCTAGCGACTGACGCAGCCATGCCGGAGGGGCTCCGTCACAGGCAGAGGTTTGAGAACCTGATCAAACTCTGAGGGACTTGCATTTTACGCACAAGCAGCTCATTATCCCATCACAGCAGTCCGAAAGTCTCTGTAAGCAGCTTGTGCAGAGAAAGGCATCATGAGCAACCCAGCCGAAACCAGAGGAGCAGGAGGAGCTGGAGCCGGTCCAAACCTGGAAGAAAGGTACAGGGTGTTGGAGGTCCAGCTGGCGCTGCAAACGGCACGGCTTGAAGAGAGGAGGGCTCAGGATGCAGAAAAGGGAAAAACCACCCCGCTCGCCAGAAAGGTGCCAGGATTGGTGCAGAAGTTTGGGGGGGATCCCAGGAACTATCATGCCTTTAGAACAGAGATGCAATATGCTCTCAATCTGCAGTTTGATGACTTCCCCAACGAGGAGTCACGAGTGGCTTTTGTGATTGGCCATCTCGAAGCGGGGGCGAAAGACTGGGTCAGGCCCCTGATGGCAGTGAATAATGAGATTCTAAAGGATACGCGGAAGTTTTTTTGCGCCATGGACCTGATGTTTTCCAGCGACATTGAGCAGGGAGTGGTGCGAAGGCAGTTAATGGCTTGCAAACAGGGGAGCCGATCTGTCCGTGAGTACTGGACTGAGTTTACCATGCTGATCCATAAGTTGGGGTGGGATCTATCGGCAGAACCCATCCAGATGCTTTTCGAAGAAGGACTTTCTTCGGCGGTGAAAGATGAACTTTCCCGGGCGCCCAGGGCGGAGTCTATGGACCAGCTGACCAAATCCGCGCTGACCATAGGAGCACGCCAGGAGGCGAGGGCTTTGGAAAAGCGGGAAGGGAAAGGGGAACGTTGGAGGGATTTCCGCATTCCAGACATTCCAGAGCCACCTTTCCCGCCGGCAGAGCCGATGGAAATTGGAACAGCACGGGCGCGCGCAGTTTCAAATCCCAGTGAAGGGCGGAAGAAGGAGGGGAAGAGCGCCAAGAAATGTTATCTCTGCCAACAGCCAGGGCACTTTGCCAGAGTCTGCCCACAAAGAAAGGAATGGCAAGGGATGGCAGGAGCTGTTGGGGAAAAAGAGGAGGAAGGCAAGGAGCAAGTAAAAGCCAACGCCTGGCTGCCACCGTCGGGGCACAGCAGCCAGGCCAAAGAGCAGTGAAAGTGCCCACGCCGGAACCTCCAAGACCTGCTTTAGTGATAGAGGTGTTACTAGAGCTGCCAAACGGACACCCACTAAAGATCAAGGCGCTTTTGGATTCAGGCAGCTCCTGTAATTTCATGAGTAAGGAGTTTGCAGCTGAGCACCAGATACAGACTATCCCTTTAAGTAACCCCTTGCAGGTGACCACGATTGACGGCAGAGAGCTGTTGGGAGGAGAAGTTAGCCTACAGACTGTCCCGATGATAATGAGGGTGGCAAGGCACACCGAACGGATAGCGTTTAATGTGGCCACCTTGGGAGGAGCTCCCATTATTTTGGGGATGAGCTGGCTGGCGCTACACGATCCGCTAGTGGGCTGGCATCAGAGGGTGGTCTCCTTTGGGTCAGCACATTGCCTAGAAAACTGCAAAGAGGGAATGGTTCCGGGAGGAGCCAGAGTCACCCTAGCCGGGATGGAAGTAACGGATAAAGGGAAGGTGCCCCCGCAATACGCAGATCTGAGCAACGTATTCAGCGAAAGGGAAGCAGACAAACTGCCGCCGCATAGACCCTTTGACTGTCAAATCAATCTACTCCCTGGAGCCCAACTCCCAGTGGGCAAGCTGTACGCCATGTCAGACAGGGAGATGCAGGAGTTGAGGGAGTTCATTGACAAAAACCTGAAACGAGGTTTCATCAGAGAGTCCCGAGCGGTGGGGGGCAGCCCAGTGTTTTTTGTGGACAAAAAAAACACAGATAAGCCGAGGCTTGTAGTGGACTTTAGGGCCCTGAATGCAGTGTCGGAACCCCTGGCTTTCCCTATGCCCCGAATTGATGACATTTTGACTAGGGTGAGGAAGGGAAAGATTTTTACAAAACTGGACCTGCGGGGGGCGTACAACCTGATACGAATAAGGAAGGGGGATGAATGGAAAACCACCATGTTCACGCCTTTGGGAGCCTTTGAATATCTCGTTATGCCCTTCGGTCTACAAGCCGGCTCGGCGTGTTTTCAAGCCTTTATGAACCACGTCCTGGGACCTTTGCTCTACAAGAATTGTGTGGCCTTTTTAGACGACGTGTTGGTGTATTCGGAGAATGAGGAGCAGCATGTGAGGGACGTTCGAGAAGTGTTGGGCAGGCTGCAAGCCAACCAGCTGTGGGTGAAACTGGAGAAGTGTCAGTTTCATACCAAGGAGGTGGAATTCCTGGGGTACCGCTTGTCGGACAAGGGATTGGCCATGGATCCAGGCAAGGTCCAAGCGGTACTGGAATGGAAAACACCGAAGACCAAGAAGGATGTGCAAAGATTCCTGGGGTTTGGGAACTTTTATCGGAAGTTCATCAAGAACTTTGCCCACTTGACGGCTCCCATCACCGACTGCCTCAGCAGCAAGAAGAAGTTTGTTTGGACGGCGGAGGCGGAGCGAGCTTTTGAAGAACTGAAAAGGGCTTTCGCCTCGGAAGAACAACTTCTGCATGTGGATTTACAAAAACCCATGAGAGTGGAAACCGATGCGTCCGACCGGGCGGTAGGGGCGGTGCTTCTTCAACCGGGGAGGAGTACGTCGGAGTGGAGACCGTGTGCCTTCTTCTCGCGGAAGCTGAATAAATCCGAGAGGAACTACACGGTGTATGACCGGGAACTACTCGCCATTCACGAAGCGTTCCGGAGGTGGAGACATTTATTAATTGGGGCACAACACAAGGTGCAAGTGTGCACCGACCACAAGAATTTAGAGTATTGGAGAACGGCTCGAGTGCTCAACCAACGACAAGTGAGATGGGCACAGGAGTTCTCCAAATTCCACTTTGAAATTCGTTATGTGCCAGGCCCAGAAAACGTCAGGGCGGACGCTCTCTCACGCAAACCAGAGTATTTGGAGGGGGAGGGGGCAATCGAAGAGAGACATGTCATCCCTGAGGACCGCTGGGTGTGTGGGGCGGCGCTGGTGGGGCAACGAGAACTGGTAGAGGAAACGGAAAATGATGAATATGCCCAGGATAAGCTCAGAGGTCTCAGGGGGGAGGGCGAGAGCCCCGGGGGTTTTGAGGAAAGAAATGGGGCATTGTATTACAAAGGGGCACTGTATATACCCGAAGGTGAATTGAGGGGGAGAGTACTCAAGCAGTTGCACGATAGCCCCACGGCGGGACATTTTGGGCAACACAAGACCATGTGGTTGGTTACCAGGGAATTTTGGTGGCCCAAGGTGAGGGAAGATGTAAGGGAGTATGTAAGAGGGTGTGACCAATGTCAGCGAGCCAAAGGGGAAAGACGGGCACCGGCAGGGTTATTAGAACCATTACCCACGCCAGAACGACCTTGGGAAGCGGTATCGATAGATTTTATGACGGATCTGCCGAAGTCCAAGGGGAAAACAGCCATCATGGTAGTAGTAGACCTGTTAACTAAGATGTGCCACTTTGTAGCATGCTCACATGCAGTCACAGCGGAAGAAACCGCGAAGTTGTTTGTAGAACACATCTTTAGGTTGCACGGCGCCCCCTTGAGGGTGATCTCAGACAGGGGCAAACAATTTACGTCCAGGTTCTGGAGGAAGCTCATGAGCTTGCTGCACGTGGAGGTCAATTTTTCGACTGCCCGGCACCCTGAAACCAACGGGCAGGCGGAAAGAGCAAATGGTATCCTCCAACAATACCTGAGGTGTTATGTCAATGACAGAGAGAACGATTGGGTCGAAAAGTTGGCGCTGGCAGAATTTGCCTACAATAATGCGGAGAATGTGTCCACAGGGATGAGCCCCTTTTTGGCTAATTACGGGTGTCACCCCAGGGCATTTCCAGGGGATGGAGGGGAGAGATGGAGCGTCCCAGCGGCCGAACATTTTGTAGAAGAGATGGAAGCGATCCATCATCAGCTCCAGCTCAACTTAGAAAGGGCCAAGGCACAATATAAGAAGCAGGCAGACAAGAACAGAAGGGAAGGTGAAACCATAAGGGTGGGGGTTCAGGTGTGGCTGTCAACCCAAGGGTTGCCTTTCAAAGGGGGTTGTAAGAAATTGAAACCCAAAAGATTGGGACCCTTTGAGGTCATTCAGCAGGTCAACCCAGTGGCTTTCAAACTCCGGTTGCCCAACCACATGAAATTGCACCCAGTGTTCCACAGGTCGTTACTGTCACCGTACAGGGGGGGACGTGAAGGGGAGCACGCCAGGGGACCAGCCTTGGAAGAAAGGGAACGCAGCAACCATGTAGCGGAAATCCTCGATTCCAGGTGAAAGGGAAATCAGGTGGAGTATTTGGTGGCGTGGGAAGGGGAACCGGAGTCAGAAAACACCTGGGTGACTGCAGGGGAGGTCAATGACGAGGTTTTAATAGAAACGTTCCACCAAAGATTCCCGAGGAAACCTCAGCCGGTAGCAAGGTTTAGGAGGGGGTATTTTGGCACCACCGACAAGGAAGAGGAACTGGAAGGATTCGCGGATTCGGAGTTGGAAGAGGGAATTGACTCCGATGACGAGGAGTACCGGGAGACCAGGGACAGCAACAAGTGGAGGGAAGTGTTCAAAACTTCGGAAGATGAGGGAGGTTCTTTCAGGGGTTTTACCTTCTCACCGCCCATAGAGGAGACGACGGGAGGGGGTGAAGGGGGCCCTGGAGGGGAGGTGGATGTCAGGGAACTGCCATCGGAAGGACAGGAGGTGGAAAGGCTCACTGAGGTTGAGAGAGACGTAGCAGCTGAAGGGGGAACCAGTAGGGGGAGAGAAGGAACTCCAAGGGAAAGTGAGTCGGAGGGATGGCTCAGAGACGCTTCCAGCGAAAACAGTGGGGAGGTCTCAGGACCTCCTATAGGGACACCCACTCCTCGCCGGAAACTGTCACGCAGAGAGTCCAGAAGACGTGTTTCCGTTAAGGAGCTTTTATGTTGGAAGAGATTCCGAAAGCAACCACTTTCGGACTCTGCTAGCGACTGACGCAGCCATGCCGGAGGGGCTCCGTCACAGGCAGAGGTTTGAGAACCTGATCAAACTCTGAGGGACTTGCATTTTACGCACAAGCAGCTCATTATCCCATCACAGTATCCAATAATCAAACAGATCCCAATGTTATGCCTAATTATAAATTATTATTATTATTATTTAGCTGACTTCCCATGCTTCGAGATTGGAGGGAATCCTAATCGGTCCACACCCATAATTATTATTTGCAGAACATTCTTTAAAACAGAAAAAAACCAATAGTGATTATGGTGTTTGCCCCCCTATGTGTGTGACCTCATACGGGGTTCATAGGGAAAGGGTTAACTAATTGCGAAATGACTAACCAATGGGAACCCAGAGGGCAGAGTTAACTGTGTATAAGGTTTAAGCACAGAGGGGGCTTTGGGGAATTAGAGTTGTTGAGAAGACAGTCTGGAGTTAGAAGAGACAGATAAGAAAAGTCTGTGGGTTGTGTTAGTCTGGTGGGAGAAAGTGAGAGAAGTTGTTAAGAGGAGTCAGTCAAACAGTTGAGATAATCAGTCAGAAGGTATTAGGAAGGTATAGGCCGGTAAAGAAACTAAAGTTAAGATACTGACAGGAATATTATCTGAGAAACAATAAACTTGTTAATGTTTGTAAAATAAACTTGTTTTTTGGTTCACTTTTAACAACTGACTGGACTCAGTGTTTTACCAGAGAGTAACTGGTTGGTGGCAGTGGGAAAGTGAGCACAGTGGTGGCATAGGGATCAATAGACCCTTAAACGTCCGGGGACCCTGTGTGTTCGCCACAGTGATATATCCAAAACAGTCACATACAATATCTTGTGCATGTCTAGCACAGGCTAAACTTCTTACAAAGTCTGGAAGAAAAAATTATAGCAGACCAAAATTAGAGATTTGTCTCTCTACAAGTGGATGCCATAAGCCTGTATTCCAGCCCAAAGCTGTTTGCTCCAAGAGCACATCCTTTGTCTTTGGCTGCTTGAGAACAAAAACCTAACTCACATAAAATAGAGACTGATAGATTATCAAATGCATAGAAGTTGATTCTATCTCTTTCATGTGATTGAAGTCAGGCATGTGACAGAACAGAGAACATCAACACCTAATCCTCAACCTGCTAAACACCTAGAGAGGTTTCCCTGCTCTTCTTTAGCTTCTATGGAATTGTCCATGTTAAACTGTTAGTAAGATACATCCATTCTCCACCTCAGTAACAATTAAACTATTATTCTTAGCAAAGTTTACACTGGGCAAGATACTCTGAGGAATCTTGACAAGTTTAATTCACGCAACAGAATAGAAAACTATCACAAGAACTATCAACTATCAATTACCCTCATTGTCTCCCATTCCTTAGCAACCTTCCCTGACAGAGCAGGCTTCCTCCAACTCTGCCCTCCAGATGTTTTGAGACTCCAATTCCCATCATCCCTGACCACTGGTCCTGCTAGCTAGGAATCATGGGAGTTGTAGGCCAAAGACAACTGGAGGGCCAAGTTTAAGGAAGCATATGTGACTTTATGCATGAACAATTATGTCAGTGGATGTTTCCCAGAAGTCTACTATATTTTTGGAATCTTATCTTACTTGAAAAATAGTAGCACTTCACTTGCAGTGGAAGAAGGGAGTTCCACTAGGGGTGCTGTGGTGCTGTATCCCTTTATGACAGCTCAGAGAGCGCTAAGGTTTTTCATGGCAGAAGCTACATCAGACCTCCTGGCGGGGGGCCGGGGGGTGTAAACTTGTGGTTGTGTACATATTATTCCAGATAATGAGGAGAGGTGGGTTCATGCACTTCTGACAATGCATTACGTAAAACCTTGTGCACAGACCATTCGCATTTTCAGGTTTCCTCCTCTCAGCTATTTCATTTTTCATCTCTCTTTTATTTATCTTTTCTCTAAACAAAAATGTCTCAAATTTTGTAACCTTTCCTTATGTGGGTGTTAATTCATGCCCTTCAGCGTCATGGTTTCCCCTTTCTGAAACTTTTCTAAATCTACAATACTCTTTTTGAGTTGAGGTGAATGTGCACATTAATACCAGTATAGTCACAGCATATATTTCTATACCAGTGTCAAGGATATTGACATTTTTATATTCAATTTCTTTCCTGATAAGCCTAGGTGTGGAATTTGCCTTTTTCACAAATGCTGCATGGGAAAATGTTGGAGGGTATGTATGTATGTATGAATGAATGAATGTATGTACAGTGGACCATTGGGTTACGTTACCTTCGGGTAATATAACTCTCAGGTTGCGAACACGGCAAACTCGGAAAGCGTGTTCTCCCTAACAGAGAGCACGTGTTGTGGTTGGGGGAAACAAGCCACCCTGCAGTGACTAGGCAAATTTGATAGGGAACCCAAGCCTTTAAGTGGTTAAATTTGGGTTGCTGGGGAGTTTTGATTGTTGCCAATTTGGAGGAGGGGTCAGAGTCTTTAAATACAGGGGCCAGACGTTGGACGTCCTCTTGGCCGATTTGCACCGGATCACCCTCCCTCCCTCCCTTTTATACGGTGGTTTTTCTTGATCGCTTGACCTTGCTATGCCTGTCATGGGGTCGTCTGCCTTGGAGCGGGGGCCTGGTAGGAATTTTGCCATTTGGCTGATTGGCTGGTGCCATTTGGTTTTTGCCTACTGCGTAGCAAATCGTCACAACTTGTAAGGTTGGCGGTTAGGCATTGGTTAAATTGGTTCTTGGAGGGGTAAGTGCCTACCCCTCCAAATGATGCGGAAAGGGAATTCCGTTAAAGGAATCCAGGGGCTTGCCATTCTTTTCGTCCTTGTCCCCGGAGTCGGACTTGGGCCGTGCAAGCCCCACCGGAACATGAGGGTGAGAAGAGAGGGACTGTTGCCCAGCTTCATTCTCTCACCCAATACTTGTTTCCCACGCTGGCTTCCGCTGGTGTCCGGAAGGGCCAGCTCTGTCCTTGAGGGCAAGGACAGATAGTCATAACCAATGCCTAAGCAACCACTCACATTTTTTGTATTTTGAATAAAGTTGTGGCCAAAATTATGCCAAAAACCTTAAACAAAAATTGATGTGTGAAGTGTGATTTTTTTGGGGGGTGGCATTGTGGGACTCAACACGCAAGTGTATTCTTCCTGGTCTAGCAGCGCGCACATGTGCAAAAGTGCTCTATCATGCCGCGTACGTGTGCAGAAGCAGTGCCTCTACATGCGGATTTTTTGGGGTACGTATGGACCCCCAGAACGCATTTCATTCGTATCTGGGGGGTCCACTGTATGTATTTTAGTGGTTGTTTTCATAATGTTTGTTTTTATAAAGATGTTTCCATTATTTAATGTGTTTATGTAAAAACATAAATTAAAACATAAATTAAAAGATTTATGCACTTAAAATGCTTTCGTACTAGACCAGGAGTAAACGCTCAAGCAGTGGGATAGCTCACTTGGCAGAGCGTGAGACTGGTTTGTGGGTGCGAACCCCATGTTGGGCTAAAGATTCCTGCATTGCAGGGGCTTGGACTAAATGATCGCTGGGTTCCCATCCAACTCTACAATTCTTGGATTCTGTAATACTGATGAAGAATATGTCCCCATTGTCATCTGAGGAATGTTGGAGGGTATGCTGTGACACCTGTACAGGGGGTGCTCTACATGACCCTTCGGGTGCCTTCCAACTCTATGATTCTATGATCCTCCCATAGTGCCTGTTTTGGATAGGCCTCAAACCATCATATGGAGCCTTCCTAGTAGGGCTAATTACCAGGCAGTCCAAGGAGTCACATGTTTGTTTGCTTTTCCTTAGAGACATCATGAAGTTCCCTATTCCCAGTAGCTCTATTTTGGACGAGGATTGGGTTAACAGTTGAAAGAGCTGGTTGGCCAGAGAATAAGGGACTGCCAGAAATGGAAATATAAAATGTGTGTGGGACAAGAAAGAGTATGTGGCTTTGAGATTTGTAGGAGTGCATTTTTAAAATTGCATTTACATTTTCAGTGGGAGGGTCATGCTACACATGGTGACCGTGACCAGCCTCCACCACTCTTTAAATTAGTTGGTGGAGATCCCAGGTGGGAGAGGGCTATTGTGCTCATGCCTTGTGTTCTGGGGTTCTCATTGATATATGGTTCACTGCTCTGGGAGCAGAATGCCGACTCTCTCACTGACTCTCCAGAGTTCTGCCAAATAGAAGTAGTCTGCATTGGGTGCCTAGTGCTGCATGGCAAATCTCCCAAAAAGCAGCTACAAATACCCTTGGTGGACTGCATTTTAGATGTTTCGTCAATGTTTCCTCATGATAAGTTGGGTGGGAAGCTTTCTATTGTATTTTTTGAACTTTTGTGATGTCCTTATGATGTTGTAAGCCACTCAGATTTCTTTGAAATATGGAGTGGTATAAACATTTCATAAATCACTAAAATAACTAATCATTACCCATTTCTTCCTTTTAAAAGCACCGCCCTTTGCCACTGCAGCTAACAAATATTCTTAATTTGATGACACAGAACACAGTTTTTATTTGTCACACCTATTTATTTTGATTATGAACAAAGATAAATTTGAACCATATACCATATTATCATAAGACAGATCTCCCAGGCCCCACATTCCAGTTTAGCTTCTCTATCCCCTACATCCCATTCACCCTCCCCTAAAAGCCAAAGAGAGGACCCAGGAGTCCTGTGAATCCCAGCCTCTCTGTGGTCCCACCACTAGGCAAGCAACCTTCATCTCCACTGCTGCAACAAATAGTGGACTCTTAAAGGCAGAAGACATTGTTGTCTCCTAACTACCCTTCAAAATTGAGCTGCATTGTGATTGGGTTATAGTGCTTGAAAGGGCATAAATATGCATTGACTTCTTGGCCAATGCACAAAATGTTGGTGCTGCACAGCCGTGGAAATGCAGAAAGATCAGGAGCTGATGGGCTCAAACCCCCTTTACCAAGAATACTTTGACTCAGATAGAGTAGACACAGGGAGCTTGCAAGAAGGGTGAGAGATAGATGTCAGTGGGAGGGTTGCTAGGCAGAGAGACAGAGGACAGTGAGTGATTCATAGAATCATAGAATCATAGAGTTGGAATAGACCACAAGGGCCATCGAGTCCAACCGCCTGCCAAGCAGGAAACACCATCAGAGCACTCCTGACATATGGTTGTCAAGCCTCTGCTTAAAGACCTCCAAAGAAGGAGACTCCACCACACTCCTTGGCAGCAAATTCCACTGTCGAACAGCTCTTACTGTCAGGAAGTTCTTCCTAATGTTTAGGTGGAATCTTCTTTCTTGTAGTTTGGATCCATTGCTCCGTGTCCACTTCTCTGGAGCAGCAGAACACAACCTTTCTCCCTCCTCTATATGACATCCTTTTATATATTTGAACATGGCTATCATACTCTTCTCCAGGCTAAACATGCCCAGCTCCCTTAGCCGGTCCTCATAAGGCATCGTTTCCAGACCTTTGACCATTTTGGTTGCCCTCCTCTGGACACGTTCCAGTTTGTCAGTGTCCTTCTTGAACTGTGGTGCCCAGAACTGGACACAGTACTCCAGGTGAGCTCTGACCAGAGCAGAATACAGTGGCACTATTACTTCCCTTGATCTAGATGCTATACTCCTATTGATGCAGCCCAGAATTGCATTGGCTTTTTTAGCTGCCGCGTCACACTGTTGGCTCATGTCAAGTTTGTGGTCAACCAAGACTCCTAGATCCTTTTCACATGTACTGCTCTCAAGCCAGGTGTCACCCATCTTGTATTTGTGCCTCTCATTTTTTTTTGCCCAAGTGCAATACTTTACATTTCTCCCTGTTAAAGTTCATCTTGTTTGTTGATTCTTTTGAGAGTGAGGAGGATTTCCACCCTCCTAGCCTCCATTCTCAGAGAGCTGAAAAAGTCAGAATGCAATGGAAGTTCAGAAGGGGGAGGGTTGGGTTTTGGCATCTTTCCTGCTGTGACAAGGGTGAAGGCTCAGAGTGACCAACTCATTGCAATGGCAGCAAGTTGGGATCCACACTTTAGATGTAATTTGTAAATAAACTTACCATAAAACTCTCACAGGGTCATTAATTCTTTTATCCTGTTCTTTAACCAATTGCTAGTTTTTACAAGAACTGCTTTCTTATCAAATGATACCTAAGCTTCCTCTGCAGTCTTTCATGAAAAAAGTATGAAAAACCATTTGAATAACTAGCCCGCATTCCATTGGGAGGAAGGATGAAATAAATAAACCAGATAATAAAAGGAGTATCAACCATCCTGGTTCATATAGATGAGTAGATGATAAAGGGGACACGTAGACCATCCAAGTTTCCTCTCTTTTGGTTTAATGAAACTTAAGATAGAAAGGTAGGTAGGGGCTGCACTTGGACCCCAGGACAGCGGTTCTCAACCCCAGGAGCAGATTATAAAAGGGCAGTTGGCTCAAATGAAATGAAATTCTGAAACCGCCCTTCTTCAGCAGGTACATTATGGAATGACTCCTCTTCAGCAGGTATACTGTGTGGGCACCACTTAGAGGTAATTAAAAGTTTGGCTGCTGTAAGAAGATTTCCTATAAATTTCAGCTGGCCAGAACTTACATCAGCATGCTAAATCAGGCCATCTGCTGAAGAAAACTATTTTCCCAGTTGCCAACCAGATGCTTGTGCATAGCCAGCAAGTAGGACCTGAGAACAACACCACTCTCCACTACTGGTTCCCAGAAACAGACATTCAGAGCCATACTGCCCCAACAGCAGAGGTAGAAACTAACCATCAGGTTTACTAGCCATCTATAGACAAATTCATGGAGGAAAAGGCTAATCCAAAATTTAACATATCCTAGTTGTTGGTCACAATGAAAGGGGGGCACGGCATGTTGCCTGCCGAGATTAATGCCACCATGAAGTGCTTTCAGGCGAAACCACAGAGCCTCTCTCTCAAGGGAAAGGAGCGAAACACTACCCATTGCTTTGCATCACAGAAAAGATGGTGGAAGGGGGTCTTTCCCCACAGGGTAGCACTTTGAGGTAGAAGGCCAGGTCACCTCATGAGAAGAGAAGACTCCCTGGAAAAGACCCAGATGTTGGGAAAGATGGAGGGCACAAGGAGAAGTGGACGAAAGACGATGAGATGGTTGGATAGTGGTCTCGAAGCTACCAGCATGAGTTTGACCAAACTGCAAGAGGCAGTGGAAGACAGGAGTGCCTGGCATTCTCTGGTCCATGGGGTCATGAAGAGTCGGACATGAATAAACAACAACAACAACAACAACATGCCCAATTCCTCAGTAGCAAACTGACAACTTTTCTAAATGAACATAATATACTATCTGAAGCCCAGGCAGCCTTTCGTGAGAACCATTCAACATCAGACCACCATCTAATGCTGTCCTTCCTAGCTGTCCTTCCTAGTATACCAGGCCTCTACAGGGTAAAGCGTTTGATTCCATCCCCAGATCCCAGCTATGGTCCAAATTAAATCTGATTTAGCAGGACAAAGACTCCTCTTTCTTATAAAAGCCCTGTACAATGGAACCAAACTGCAGGTCCAATGCGGTCGGCAGGGACAGTTATCAAACAGTATCGAGATGACTAGGGGTTTGAGACAGGGATGCATTTTGGCCCCCCACTGTTTTGCCTATTCTTAAATGACCTAGAAGAGAGCTTAATGGACCCAGATGGAAACCTTCCAAAAATAGGAATGAGAAGGACCCCCTTGTTGTTATATGCGGATGACACGGCCATCATCTCACATTCTAGACCAGGTTTGAAATATCTGCTGAGGAAGATTTCTGATTACTGTTCTGGAAATGGTTCATCCATTAATTATGAAAAATCTAAAATTTTAGTATTAGAAAGAAGCTTCTCCTGGTCTAAATGGGTGCTGGGTGGCCATAACCTTGAAGAGATTAAATACTTCAGTTATATAGGGCTCATATTCCATCATACAGGATCTTGGGAGCACCACTGGCACACCTCCCTTCAAAAGGTGGAGGTCACAAAGCTAGCCATACACAGATTCTTTTCTACAAAGGGTGGCAAATATGTTCCAGCAGCCTTAAGGGTTTTCAACACTAAATCCGCTTCCCAACTCCTGTATGCTGCAAATGTCTGGCATAATGGGGACCTGCCTAAGCTAGATGGCCTTCAGGCAAAATTTCTATGATCTCTGCTGCAGGTATCCAACTGTGCCCCCAACTCCATACTTCTGTTAGAAGCTGGTGAATGCCCAATTTCAACTAAAGCATGGTGGGCTACCCTAAAACATTGGCTCAGGATTTCAGTGTTTGATCTAGGGAAGGGTTTGTACCAACACCTGACCAAGCGTGTTTGGCAGCAAATGGCAGAAAACCATGGCTAGAAAAGCCACCTCTATTGGTCTGTCAACCCCCCCCCCCAACTTTATTACCTGGGTTATGAAGGCACCCTAAAGATGTTAAAGCAAAGATTATGGGATTATACACACAGTGACTTGTGATCTCAATCACATGCAGTCTGTAGTCCGCTGGCAGTAGGAGTACAATATGGGCATGTCTTTAAGTTAACACCTTACATTAAAAACCTGACAGTACCAAATTATCGAAGGTTATTCTCCAAAGCCAGACAAAACATCTTTCCTTCTGCAGTGCTGGATGGCAGGTTGAGAGGAGTTCCCTACCAGGACAGACTTTGCTCGTGTGCTCAAGACATCAATTCTATAAAACATATTTTGCTGCACTGTGCGAAATATGAGCAAGGCAGGGCTGAACTGATATTACCCTTGCTGGTACCATTCCCGGGAAAATCAGAGGCTCACTATGTCATGTTCCTATTGGAAGACCGGACAAACACTAGAACATTAGCAGTGGTGAAGTTTTCATTGGTGGTTGCAAGGACCAATGATCCCTATCTTTAAGTTTGAACAAAATGCTTGTTTAACTTGGAGGTAGGTTGTCTGAATTGTGGATTGCTTTGTAACTATTTGTTGGGTCTCTGGACCGTAATAAAGATTGATTGATTGATTGATTGATTGATTGATTGATTGAATTAAGAGTTTGACAGTAGTAAGCAGATTTCCCAGAATCTTCAGCTGGCCAGAACTTACATCAGTCTCTTGAATCAGGCCATCTGCTCAACTAAACAATCTTCACAGCGGCCAACCAGATGCCTGTGCATAGCCTAAAAGGCTATGTTTCACTCTTATGTTTTATGCCTTACATTTTTCATTTTATGGTCTCCAGAGTTTAACTATGCACACTTTGAAAAAACACCTTCCTTGATCTGTCCTGAATAGTCCAGCATTCTATTTCCTTCTGTGTCTAGCATTATCAGAGAAGGTGAAGAGGTTTTCTATATCCATTTTTTTCTGCGGCATGCATAATCTTAAATAGGTTTCCCATCTCTCTTTTTTGACTTTCCTCTAAACTAAAATGTCTCAAATTTTGTAACCTTTCCTTGTGTGGGTGTTATTCCATCCCCTTCAGCATCAAGATTCCCCCTTTCTGCAACTTTTCTAAGTCTTTTGTTGTTGTTTAGTCATTTAGTCATTTCCGACTCTTCATGACCCCATGGACCAGAGCACGCCAGGCACTCCTGTCTTCCACTGCCTCCCGCAGCTTGGTCAAACTCATGTTTGTAGCTTCGAATACACCGCCCAACCATCTCGTCCTCTGTCGTTCCCTACAATACCCTTTTGAGTTGAGGTGAATGTGTTAGGATTTTTATCCATGCAAGCTGCTCAGCAAGTAGCACTATGTTGTTTATATCATGTGAGTGTCTGAGAGTGTGAGACAGGAAGTCTCAGTACTATTGGAGTATTGTTGAGAAGTTAATTTCACATCTGTGTGAGATGCTTTTCTGTACTGCTGCTGAGAGAGCACAGACATGCTGGTGGATTCTTTGTACATGGACTGTAAATAAAGTAGTTTATAGCTACTGATTGTCTTTTTCTTTTGCTGTGAGATGCCAGAAGACGAGTGGGCTCCTCTCAGGAGGGAGGGGTCGCTTATCACCAGTCTCTCTGGACTGAGGGAGATTTACAGCCAGAGAGTGACCAGCGGAGAGACGCCCCGGTGTCTTGGGAAGGTGGCGGCCTTCCCGGGTATTTTTCCAAGAGAATGTACACAATAATGCAAGTATGGTCACAGCATATATTTCTATACTAGTGTCAATGATATTGACATTTTTATATTCAATTCCTTTCCTGATGAGCCTAGGTGTGGAATTTGCCTTTTTTACAACTGCTTTATGGAGAAATGTTGGAGGGTATGCATGCATGCATGCATGCATGTATGTATGCATGTATGTATGTATTTTAATGTTTGTTTTTATAATGTTTGTTTTTATAATGTTGTATTTATTGTTTAATGTGTTTGTGTACAAACACACACACACACACACACACACACAGTTGCATTTATTGATCTGGGGTTTTCTTTTCCCCGTCATGCTTCCCTAATTGCAAAACATAAAAGATTTATGCACTTAAAATGCTTTCGTACTAGACCAGGAGTAAACACTCAAGCAGTGGGATGGCTCACTTGGCAGAGCAAAAGACTAGTTTGTGGGTGCGAACCCCATGCTGGGCTAAAGATTCCTGCATTGCAACAAGCTGATTGGCCAGAGAATAAGGGTTTGACAGAAATGGAAATATAAAATGCGTGTGGGACAAGAAAGAGTGTGTAGCATTGAGATTTCTGGGAATGCCTTTTTTAAATTGTTTGACACTTTCAGTGGGAGGGTTATGCCACAGGTGGTGACCAGCCTCTACTGCTCTTTAAACTAGTTAGTGGAGATCCCAGGTGAGAGAGGGCTATTGGGCTCATGCCTTGTTTTCTGGGGTTTGGTGCTCTGGGAGCTGAATGCTGAACTAGAGGGGCCTTTGATGAAATCCAGACAAAAATCCTCTTATGCTCCTAACTCCTGAATCTCTTGCTGACTCTCCAGAGTTCTGCCAAACAATAGTAGTATGCACTGGGTGCCTAGTGCTGTGTGGCAAATCTCCAAAAAAGCAGGTACAACTGCAAACAGTGGACTGCATTTTAGAGCTTTCTTCAATCTTTCCTCTTGCTAAGTTGGGTGGGGAGCTTTTTATTGTATTTGTTTGAACTTTTGTGATGCCCTTATGATATTGTAAGCCACTCAGATTTCTTTGAAATATAGTGATATAAATATATCATAAATCAATAAAATCGTTGTCCATTTGTTCATTTTCAAAGCACTGCCCTTTGCCACTGCAGCTAACAAATATTCTTAATTTGATGAATAGAGACACAGAACACAGTTTTGTTTGCCACACCAATTTATTTTGATTTTGAACAAAGATAAATTTAACCCATATACCATATATTATCATGAGACAGAGCCCCCAAGCCGCACATTCCTACTTTAGCTTATCTATTCCCTGCATCCCATTCACCCTGCATTAAAAGCCAAATAGAGGATTCAGGAGTCCTGTGAATTGCAGTAGCTCTTCCACTCCCACCACCAGGCAAGCAACTTCCACCTCCACTGCTGCAAGACACAGTGGGATCCAAACGGAAGAAGACATTGTTCTCTCCTAACTACCCTTCAAAGTTCAGCTGCTCTAGGAGAGGCAGAAGTATCACAGCATCGTGCTTTGGTTATAGTGCCTGAAAAGACATCAAAATGCGTTGAATTCTTGGCCATTGCACAAAAGGTTGGTGATGCACAGCCGTAGAAATGCTTGTCAGGAATTGCACTGTCATCTAGTAAAGAAAAAGAGACATTTTCACATGAGTTCCTGGGTAGTAACAGGTGAGTTTGTGTGCAGAAGAGAGAATAGGAGCATCTCAGAATCATACATGAGATCAATTTGACACAGATGTTTAAAATTTAGAAAAAGAAATATCCATTTTTTATTATGTTACAGGGGCCCATCTTCATCAATATTGCTTTCCAGATCGGTGGTCCATGGCTGCCTTTACTTCTTCTAAAAGGTTAGTGAAAACTTTCTTTTAAAAGGCAGTTTTACACATGATTAAACAAACAGATTATTTTGCTTTCTTTCTCATACCCCTACCCCAGAAATATGGTGTCTCATCTCTATATATGCAGAACAAAGATAATTTAACGCAGTTATATTTTCAGAAAAAGAGAATTTCACCCTACCAACACACAGTGCATTTTCTGGCAGAAAGCCACCAATAGAGGAAGAGAGCAGCCCACCACCCTGTCTCCACCTCATTGGCTGGCTGTGCTACTTACCATGATCAACAACAAACTCTATGCACTGGGTCTGATCATCATAACACTTGATGGTCTCTGAGCCCTTACAGGCTTTTGAGAAAGAAGGAAAACAGGTCGGACACTCCTGCCCATTTAACTCAGGTTGTTGCACTGTGGAAAACAAGCACTAAAATCAACACACAGTTTCGGCCCATTTCTCCACCCTCCCTACCTTCCTTTTGTTGCAGTGTAATAATTTCTTATTACCTTTTCAAAAAAATGATATCTATACATCAATGCATAATCAATTTTTCAGACTCCCCACCCCATTTTCCATGGTGTTGTTACTTCTTTCCCTCTGCTGCACAATACCTTCTATCGTATATACCAACACATCAATACTTTATTCTTTAATTTCTTATGTCTCTAAATCATCTTTACCACCATGATATCATTTAGAATAATATATGAACAATTCCATAGTTAATGCTTTTTATCCAGCCCATATATTTCTCCGAATCCTAAGCCTCAGTTCCCTAGTTCTGTGAGAGGGCTGCAACATCTCCATTGTATTCTGTTTCAGGAATTAATTATGCTCACAATACAGATCTAGATATTATCTCTAATGATGAGACAGAGGTGCTGGCAGCTGGGTTATCAAAAGGGAGCAATTTTAGTTGCCACTGTGCAAATACAGTCCAGAGAGACTCCACCCAGTCTGTTGTTAAATATGTATTGTGTTTCATAGTTCAACCTGAGAGGAGTAGGCAAGTAGCAGTATTTTTAGGGAGTGAGTTGTGGAATTTATTGCTGGGTTGTCTATGTGATTAATTTGCCACTTCTATGTTTTGTCCATTGCTTAATATGCACAGTGATTCATCATGCATTATGTATTCTTATATATTGCTTAATACTGTGAAATAGATTTATGTTCACTAGTCTCAAAATCTGTAAAAGATGCAATTTGCACTCCACCTGTGATATCATCCCTTTGGGTCTAGGATAATTGCACAGGAACACTTGATGATTCATCGGGACTAAGAAAAAAGATTGTTCACTGTATAGCTGCTTCTTTCTGTAGTACAGTGGTGCCCCGCAAGACGAACGCCTCGCAAGATGGAAAACCCGCTAGACGAAAGGGTTTTCCATTTTGGAGGCGCTTCGCAAAACGAATTTCCCTATGGGCTTCCTTCGCAAGACGAAAGCCCATAGGGAAATCTCTGGGACAGCGGGGAAGGCTGCTCCGAAGGCTGGCGGCAGGGCGGAGAGACCTCCTCCCGCCGCCCGCCTTCGGAAGGTTGCTCCGAAGGCGGGCGGCGGGGCGGAGAGACCTCCTCCCGCCGCCAGCCTTCGGAAGGCTGCTCCGAAGGCGGGCGGCGGGAGGAGGGTTTTCCTTCCCATCGCCAACATTCAGAATGCTGTTCTGAATGTTGGCGGTGGGGAGGAAAAACCCTCCTCCCACCACAAGCCCCCGGGAACAGAGGAGAAGCGCTGCACACCTTCCCCTCTGTTCCCGTACCTGTCCTGAAGGCTTGCGGTGGGGAGAAAAGCCCTTCTCCACACCGCCAGCCTGGCAAGCGGTTTCCATAGGAACGCATTAATTGATTTTCAATGCATTCCTATGGGAAACAGTGCTTCGCAAGATGAAAAACTCGCAAGAAGAAAAAACTTGCGGAACGAATTAATTTCGTCTTGCGAGGCACCACTGTATTATTACACATAGGAGGGGGAGCTTTAGCCATGGGGGATCAGGGACACTTAAATAACAAAAGATCCTGGATGGCTTCCTGTGCATCGGCCTCTTCATGCAGGAGAGGGAGAATAGGACAGTCACCCATGCTCTTTTCTCAGCCTGCATTAGTTGCTGGTTTAGGCATGGACTTCAAGCTATTCTTTGTCTTTTTCTCCCTTTTATTTGCTTAGGTTAGTTTGGGAGACTTCCCTTCATTCCCTAGCAATGCAAACAGTCTATGGAAGTTAAGCCTGTTATTTAAGACCTTTGCATTCTTAATTGGCTTTTGCTTTCTTGTCCTTTTCACTTTACTTTCTTTGATCTGGGGAGCATTACTGAAAGTTTTCAGCCTCCTGCTCCCCAAGGTCATGGTTGAGGGATCTTGCAACGCCATATTCAAAAAGCCAGGATGTCACCCTGTAGCTGGTGTTCCAGAGGTGGAATTACTACTAGGTAAACAGTGCTTCCATGTACTCTGGATTCCGTCACAGTGTCCCAATACTTGAGGTGCTATACATGCTACCAGCAAGACGATTGGGTAGAGAAGTTGAACCTGGCCGAGTTAGCGGATAACAATGCAGTGCACACATCCATGGACATGGCACCTTTTGTGGTGAACTAGGATGTGCATACCAGGGCATTTCCGGGTAGGGAAGAGGTGCTGTCAGTACCAGCAGCTGAGGAGTTTGTGGAGGAAATGGAGTACTTGCATAAGATAGTGAAAGAAAACCTGGAAACATCGAAGGCAGCTTACAAAAGGACCTCAGACGCACATAAGCAGGAGGGAGAGAAAATCCAGGTAGGAGACAAGGTGTAATTGTCCTCAAAGGGGTTGCCGTTCAAAGGGAGGTGCAAGAAGCTAGAGCCAAGAAAGCTGGGGCTGTTTGAGGTGGTGCAGGAGATTAATCCGGTGTCCTTTAGGCTCCGGTTGCCAGAGACAATGAAGATACACCCAGTATTCCACAGGGCTTTGCTGTCTCCTCTTATTCCAGCACACAGGTACCAGGGGGAGAGGATGGAACATACTCCCACTCCTACACTGGTAGAAGGAGAGAAGGATTACGAAGTTCAGGAAATCTTAGATTCCAGATGGCTCAGGAGGAAACTACAACACCTTGTAGCTTGAGAGCTTCATCAGCTGAGAACTCCTGGGAACCTTTGGAGCATGTTCATGTGCCATGGTTGCAGAGAGAGTTTCACAGGAGACACCCCCACAAGCCCAAACCTAGGAATTGGGCAGAGCCAGAGAGTAGTTTGGACAGTGACAAAGAGATAGAGCTACCGGAAGATTTGAACACACACACACCCCGCAGACAGCGAGGAGGAAGGGGATTGGGGAAGGCTTAGAGATGGAGGGTTATGTCAAGAAGGATTTGGAGGAGCAAAGGACAGAAGAGGCAGAACAGGGGCTTGGGGATGCTGAAGAGCCCCGCAACCACCCAGAGACAGAGGAAGTGGAAGAGGGGGTGGAGAGTAGCCCGGGAGAGCAGGGGCTCAGGGATGCTGAAGAGCCCTGCAACCACCCAGAGGCTTTGGAAGGAAGCTCAGACTCAGGAAGGGAGGGGGCTTTCAAATCAGCACAGACAAGGAGAGAAATGAAACATAAGGATCAAAGATGTCTCACGCAATTCCCACACCTACTTTGTTGGCATGGGAATCATAGGGAGCCACTCCGCAAATCTGACTCAACGGGTTTGGAAGTGTAATTCTGAACTGTAGCTGTTTCTTGTATATATGTAATAAAGACTGTAAATACGAAGCTGACTGTGCTGGAGTGTTACTGCGAAGGGGAAACACCACCTTCACAGGCTTCCATCAAAGTGTCTCATTGCACCAGAAGCAGTTTAGTCATGCTGGCCACATGATCTGGAAAGCTGTTGCAGACAAATGTCAGCTCCCTCGGCCTAAAAAAGTGAGGTGAGTGCTGCACTACATAGTTAATTTCAACTGGACTTAACTGTCTAGGGATCCTTTACCTTTACATTTTTCCTTACTATGAGTTATCATGGGAACCACCTTTGGTGTCCTCTAACCAGCTACAGGGAAGCTGTGATCTATCTTGGGCTTCATCAAAGATCTCCATGCCATCTGTTTGATATCGTTTGTCTAAGGGCAACCAAGGAAAACCCTTAAAGCCTCAAGGCTATTTATGCTTGAGGATATATACAAACACGCATATACTTACTTTCATACAATTTCTTGTAGCAGTCTGTAGCACGACAGCAGAACCTCACCTGCCGCAAGAAATAATCTTTTCCTGAAGTGAAAATGTAGTTCCTTGAGGTGCAATCTGTAGTACATCCCATTTCAATTTCAAACTTTGTAGAGCCATCTGTGAGAGATAATTGGAATACCTAGATCAGCTAAAATTCAAATCATTACTCTCCTGAATGATTTTTTTGTGATGCTCCCTTATAAACATACGTTGTGCAAATGGGTGAATAAAGAAAAAGAATCTGGCAAGTACTGAATTAAGCAAGCTAATCGTTAGTTTCTTCCTGAATCAGTATAAATTACTCTGCCAAACCATGTGAATATTCCAGGATAGTTCTTAGAGAGTGGAGAATGGAGAATACAGTTTTCTCTTTCCTCTAATTTTCTCCTTCTCTTGATCTAACTTCTGACTGCATATCTCAAGGGAATAAATCTTTTTCCATGCATCTTTCTATGGGGAAATGTCTGAATAAGTTTTCCTTTTTCCTGAAAAATATTTTTGTAGGTTCAGCTGCTGTCAGATTGTAACCAAAAGGGTCTGGAGTTTTGTGCTGCTTCTATATATTACAGGCCTATTTGACAAGAGGTGGGGTGGCCTGGATCGGGTAAATTCTTTCTGATTGGTTTGAGAATCTCCATTCCATCCCTCCTTTCCAGGAGTGCAGTTTGCAGCCCAGCATGACTGTGGATGGGTTTGGTTTGGTTGTCTGATTGGTTTCTTGCAGACATTCCTGTGCAAGGCGAAACTCAAAAGAACAAGGGAGCCAATCAGCCTGTCTTTTAGAGTACAGAACTAGCTACTTTTGGGTATGATATGTAGCAAATGTGCTTTCCATAACAGTGAAAAGGACAAATTGTTAGAATCTATTGTGGCCATTGTATGAACAGAAAGAGAATTGGTTTCAACTATTAAGATTCCTTTGATCCTTTGATTGGTGAAATGAAATCACGTGTAATCTAGAAGTGTATAAAAAAACCCAACATTGATTTGGATGTGGTTCTTTACAGTCTCCTCCTTATTTTTGAGGCTGTGCTTATGCAGATTTGCATTTCATTA
Organism: Podarcis muralis; assembly: GCF_964188315.1. Lineage (NCBI taxonomy): Eukaryota > Metazoa > Chordata > Lepidosauria > Squamata > Lacertidae > Podarcis > Podarcis muralis. Next base: position 79,426,752 of record NC_135661.1, on the reverse strand, counting down.
CAGGCCTATCTTTTCACTTGGAGCCTACATCCTTTCCTTTTAGGTTTCTGGGAGGAAAACCTCCATTCTAAGAAACTCGTTTGAAATGTCAAGCATCTGATAACTGTGATAGAGAGCTTTGTATTTCTTCTTCATTTCTTGTTCCTTCACTTTTTTATTTTATTCCTTTCTTATTCTTGCTTTTATGTATCCTTTTTCTTTAGATTAGCTTGGCTTTTATTGTATTTTATGCTGAAAACTTTCAATAAAAATGATTTAAAAATAACAAAAGGCAAAACTAATTAAAACTAATTAGGTTTTGGTTTCCGGCCTGATATCATGGTCATGGTGGTTGAGCTCTTCTGCCCTCCAGGGCAGAGGTAGCTGCCTGGACAGGGGAAAGCCAGGATTTATGAGGTAAAATTCCTGGCAATGCTTCCCAGGGGTCTGGGGAGTGCACGGTATCTCACGGTGTCACTTAAACTGATATCTCCCAGCTTGAAAGGCAGTGCGGGTGCAGCCTGGGAAATGTGTCCCTGCCATGGACAAACCTCCATTTCTGGCATGATCTGTGATCAGTTCCTCAAGAATTCAGAATATTAATTATGGGGCACTCCTGTAATGGCATATGGTAAAGGGCTGCAACTAATCAGCTGCCAAAAGGACTGGACTTGAGCCCTGAAGTCATCTTAATGATTTTCAACAAGCGCAAAAAGACTTACAATAGCCAGAATGGGAGGGGAGGCAAAGCAATGTTTACTCTGAAGGTTTCTAAATGGCTCCCCCCCCCCCCGTTGACCTTTCCTGCAACACGAAATAATAATGTGCAGACATTTAGAGGTTATCTGTTATCTGGAGGAAGAGAGAGGACCAATGATTTATGCCCAATTAAGGGTTTTACCAAAAAAAAAAAAAAATCTTCCCCTCTCGACTGAAGAGGAATGGATTTTATATACAGTTTCTTTGAACTGTATGAAGAAAGAGTGGATGAGAGAGTGGTTTCCTAAGGACTGCTACTGTATTTTTCGCTCTATAACACGCACATCGTTTTTAGAGGAGGAAAACAAGGGGGGGGGATTCTGAATGAAACAGTGGGTGTATCATTTTTGTGCCTCATGTTGTGGCCACAGACATGTGATCTGATGGTGAATTTGGGGTTACCCAATGCAAAGATCCTGAGGATCCATGTGGATCCATGCTTTGTAACCATGTTTTTGCACCATTGCAGCCCCAGGCAACAGTGGGTGTGTGATTTTTTTGGTGCAGGCTGTAGCCATGGACATGCTATGTGATCTGATGGTGAATTTGGGGTGACCCAATGCAAAGATCCTGAGGATCCATGTGGATCCATGCTTTGTAACCCAGTTTTTGCACCATTGCAGCCCCAGTCAACAGTGGGTGTGTGATCTTTTTGGTGCAGGCTGTAGCCATGGACATGTAATGTGATCTGATGGTGAATTTGGGGTGACCCAATGCAAAGATCCTGAGGATCCATGTGGATCCGTGCTTTGTAACCACGTTTTAAGTGGGGAGGGAAGGAAAAACATAGAAGGGACAAGGAGCATGAGAGGGGTGTGCAGAGAAGTAGCTGGCTAAGAATGCAGGAGAGGGGTTTAACAGGAGGGAGGAAAGGAAGGCAAAAGTTTCCCCCCACCCACCCAACCAATCCCTCTCTCTCTCTCTCTCTCCCCCACCTGCATGTTTTCCGGCTGCCTGCGAGTCCCTAAAATGCTTCCCTGGACGCAGCAGCACCGGAGCACGGAGAGGAATTAGAAGGAAGGACGCGATCCTTTCCATTCCCCTCTGCTTGCCTGGAGGGGAGGGGACTTCCCTGCTCTTTGTTCCGTTTGAGCGAACAGCAACCAAAACAGAAGAGGGTGGGCAGTAAGACCCTCAGGCAGAATGCAGGAAAGCAACAGCTTCCTCTTCAGGCATCCCTCCTCCCTGACGCGTGCGTGATCAGATTTTTGCCTGATTTTTGCCCCTGCATTCGGGCCAGTTGGCTCAAGGGACCACACATTCGCTCAATAACACGCACAGACATTTCCCCTTACTTTTTAAGAGAAAAAATATGCGTGTTATAGAGAGAAAAGTACGGTAATTAGACTTCCCAGGGGTTTATAAATATGATTTTGATTTTTAACTGCGAGCTGTGGAAAACAATCCCCAGGATTTTAATGGCAGAGAAGGCATCTTTTCGGGAGTTATTTATAACACGGAACGTCCTTGAAAAACGGAAGGGATGTTTTCAAAGGAATGGAATGGACTGAGAAAGTTGGCAATTAATCTCTCTCCACACTAAGTCTGTGAACAGACTTCTGAAAAGGCTGCACATGTGAGATGGTTATTTTATATGTTTGGAAAATAACAATGGTGCTGTGTGTAAAAAAAACCATGAATGTTAGCTAGGAAAATGGATTATGACTAATAGAAGGAGGTGATTAAAAAAGAAGAATGAATGTGGCAATATCAGGAAGCAATGGACATATGTTTGTGAAAGGAGCAGGAAACCTTTTTTGTAAAAAAAATTGTATTAAATCTAAATGATCTGGATTGATTTGTTAAAATTCTGAAAACTAATAAAAATAATTTTTTTTTTGTTAGCTTTTACTACTGTAACCACTGTTTGCTGGATCAGCCTATTCTTGCAACTCCCCCCCCCCATGAAATTTAGTTCTTTTTCCTTTTCTTGTTTTTTACCCTGAACCTGATTTGGTTTATAGATTAATAGCTCCTGTAAAAGTAGCAAACAAGGTTCCGATTCAGTGTCACACCTCATCCATATCTTAATGATGTTCCTTTCTTCAACTTGATTCTGTATATTGATGACTTTTGTAAAACAAATGACCGTGATAAATTCATGTCTGGCTATGTTGTGGTATCTGACTATGAAATTCTTCAAGTTTATTTCCTTTCAGATATTAAAAGGTGCCCAAATTCCTGAGGTCATCACTTCTATTCATGCCTACACCAAGCCGGGAGAATTGTTTATCTCCTGTGATACTGTACCATTCTGTGTGCCAAAATGTGGGGGGAGATTAATTTTCTTATTTCTGTGGATTTTTCTATGCATACTTTGGTTCCTCATTTATTCCCTTTTTCTATATCTTAAAATGAAAATATTTTGCTTTTAGGAAATAGGAGAGCCAAACATGCAGCTCCTCTTGGCTCTGTTCCTGGCTGTTTCATGATTTTTTTTATACTTTATAACTAAAATGATTTCTATTCCTTAGTGATTGCAGTTTTCTCCCCCAAAGTGAAAAAATAAAGAAAATGCTGTTGTTAATTTAGTCCTAGTGATGTTTATGTAAACCTAAATGTTATTCCTGCTCTTGGTTCATAAGCATGCTCAGGTGTCTCATAGGCCACAAGAGTGGGAAAAGGGAGAAAATGATAAATATTGAATATTGTTGTGTGTTATGCTGGGTTTGTCAATAGATGCCACATAACACAAGGTAATTTCTTGGTTTTGCTAATTATATTAGTCAAGGAAGGGTTAATTGTGTGCAGTGTGCAAGTTATGCCCCTGGGTTCATCCCAAATAAAATATTAAATTGTGTGTGTGTGTGTGTGTGTGTGTGTGTGTGTGTGTGTGTGTGTGTGGCTTCAGCTGCTGCCAGGGTGCAACCAAAAGGGTTTGAGGCTTAGGTTGTTTCTATATACTGCAGGCCTATTTGGCAGCAGCTGCTTGCTTTCAGAACGAGTGATGGGGCATTGTACAGTGTTCATTTGATGGGGCTAGGATCAGGTAAATTCTTTCTGATTGATCTGAGAATCTCCATTCCATCCCTCCTTTCCAGGAGTGCAGAATTGTTTATCTCCTGTGATATTGTACCATTCTGTGTGCCAAAATATGGGGGGAAATGAAGAACATGAAAAGAACATGAAAAGGAAGAAAATGTTAAATATTGAATATTGTTATGCATTATGCTTCAGTTAGATAATAGTATTTGCAGCTTAATTTTCTTGAGTTGTGGGTTTAAATGTTTTCCCTACAAACATGAGAATGCCAATAGATTAAATAAAAGTTAAAAATGATGATACACTTTGCCATTGAAGCAAGAAAGAAAAGCAATACAAACCACCTAACACAAAGTAATTGCTTCATTTTGCTAATTACACTAGTCAAGGAAGGGTAAGTTGTGAGCAATGTTCAAGTTATGTCCCTAGGTTAAAAAAAATAAATCTTAAATTGTGAGTTTAATAAAATCACTGCAAACACCACCCATAAATCAAACATACTTTTCAGGGTGGCATAAGCAGCATAGTCATTCCATGTTGTCCAACCATCATATGGTTGCTGCAAGCTGGAAAATATTGAGATGTCACTACTGGATATGTGGGGAGTGAGTCTGAGTATTTCCCCCATATTGATTGGCATTTGTTATGTAAAGTAGGTACTTCCACCTGTGTGAGTATAAAATATTCTGCCTTAAAATGAATATGGAATCATTCCTTTCAAAAAAAAAAAATGGGGGAACGATAGAGAAAATATTAATTTCATGGAACTGTATCATTTGGATTATTCCATATTCTTTTGAGCCTAGGACCTATGGTTTTCTGAGAGACATACCTCCAGTCTATGAACCCTTTCAATTTTCCCAACAATGGGATTGGAAGCCCCTTTCCCCCAAAACATCATGCCATCTGGAAAGACTGCAATCTTTGTCCCTACACCCAGCTCAGGGGCTCAGAAAAAGAGCAACCCTTATCAGTAGCTTCTTGGAGTTTGCTAGATGTTGCCATAGGTGAACGCTAACGTTGGTCATTCCCAACTGTCTTTCAACCAACAGGAGGACTGGTTGATCATTGGTTGAACACATGTCTTCTTGTATTCATCACTGGCTACACACTTGACCACTGCATCACTTGTGTTTGAACCCACAAAGAGTAGACTCTGATTATGTTGGATACTAATGAGTGGAGAGTGACCTGCCAGTGAGGTATTGTTACTTAGGATTTGGCCATTGGGAAAACCAGTTGGTGATGGAGCTGTGAGGCAAAGGCCGGAGAAAGATGAGGCCTGAATATTCATGCATAATGTATTAACAGTAATCAGGTGGCCAAGCTCAGAAGAAGGTTGCCAGTGGTTCTCCAAGGCTAAGAGGCTGTCCTATGGAAAGGTGTGGGGGAGGCTGCACACTTTATTAGTTATTGACATGGAAAAGAGCCATCTCACTGCCTGCTTCCCAACACTGGAAATCCCTCCCAGGAGAAGCTAGATAGCCTCCCTTCTTGTCCTGGCAGGTGAAGACCTCCTTGTCCCAACAGTCTTTTGAGGAATTACTGTTTTTATTGAAAAGGTTGATACCACTTTTATTGTAATCATTGATACATTTTACACATATTTTATATAGTTTTAATTCTACTAATATTTAATTAACTGTTGGAAAAGAATTTCTCAACACTGGGTGAGATCCGCATTCTGTCCCCCCCCCCCCCCCCGGATATGTCAGGGTCCAAATGATGGACCCACACACTCAGGTTTAATCTGACAGAAAGGATTTATACTCACTAAATGTTCTGCCAACAACACGATTAAAGCAACTGCCACCATTGGAAGTTTCACAGGTGCCTTGTGCAACACGGTCATTTAGTTTCTTTACTTTACATCTCTCAGCTGTCACTGCAGAGACAAAAGAAGTATTCAGCACCAAATACATCAGTTCCTCAGACATTGAGAAATGGAATCTACATTCCCACCTGGATACAATCTTCCAAGCCGGACATGAGCAACCTTATTGGTCTCAGGATCCACATGTAGTGGTGGGTTGATGTAGGTATGCACACTGACACATATCTTCCCCCTATCTCACACACAGGAACATCTCCAGACACAAAGATGGAGAGACACACAGTCTTCATCCATTTTACTATTATGAATGCATACATTAAAGCAGGGATACATTAAAGCATATATTAAACACACAATGAGGTGCACAATGGGATTTTAGCAGTCCCATTGCATACTTTCACAGGCAGCACACATATTGTATGTGAAGAAAGCCAACCTCATGAAACAGAAGTACACTCCACAAAGCTGTCTTCCAAAATTTGGAGTCCATATTCTCAGTATTCCAATATCTTTAGCTTCCTTTATCCTTCCTAGAGCCAATATCAGTTTGCCTTCTCTAGCCCACTGCAAATCCCCTCCTGCATTTGAAAAAGCAATTCAAGATTGCAGCTTCCTACTCACCTTCAGAAAGGATGGCCAAGAAGAGACAAGTACTCAGGAAGATCTTCATAGTGCTGGAGAGATCAAAAGCTGAGGAGAACTCAGTTCAAAGAAACAGGCAACTGATGGAGGAAGAGGCTGACTTGGAGGATTTATAGGCCAAGAAAGGAGCTTGAGGGTTTCAGGTACACGGAACTGGTCCAGTGAGGGGGTGGGAAATGATGACAGTAGAGATTGCACGCTTTCCCAAACATCTTGTAATTTTTATATTGGAACACAAAGCATGGAGTAGAAATTGCATTAAGTCATTTTTGGGAACTGTATGAAATTCTGACAGCTGCCTCTTCTTTTGCATTCTCAGGGATAAGAAACATATATTTTAAATCCTTAAATCACCATTGGAAAGCCCATGAAAATTCACCAAATAACCTTCCAGTCTATCGCACCCCAATTTCACCACAGTGGGAGCCACTCTTATGGAACCACTCTGCTTCAGAAAGTACACTGAATGAATACCACTTTGAGACAATTGACTGCTATTAGAATATTTCCTTCTAGGTTCAAGTGGCTAGAACACACATCATCTTGGAAATACTGAGCAAAGAATTCAAAGGTGTTAGTTACATAGTATAGCCACTCATGTTGTTTATGCACAGCAAAATAATTTCCCTACCTTCATTAATCGCATCATGACTCCACTAATACAAGGCTATATTTTTAATGAGGAATGCTGAGTCATACCAGGAATTTAGTTATCTTAAACATATTATTATTATTATTAATAATAATAATAATAATAATAATAATAATACTAATAATAATTTATTTATACCCTGCCCATCTGGCTGGGTTTCCCCAGCCTCTCTGGGCGGCTTCCAACAAAATATTAAAATACAATTGTCTATTAAACTTTAAAAGCTTCCCTAAACAGGGCTGCCTTCAGATGTCTTCTAAAAGTCTGGTACAGTGGTACCTCAGGTTACATACACTTCAGGTTACATACGCTTCAGGTTACAGACTCCACTAACCCAGAAATAGTATCTCGGGTTAAGAACGTTGCTTCAGGATGAGAACAGAAATCGTGCTCCGGCGGCGCAGCAGTGACAGCAGGCCCCATTAGCTAAAGTGGTGCTTCAGGTTAAGAGCACTTTCAGGTTAAGTATGAACCTCTGGAATGAATTAAGTACTTAACCCGAGGTACCACTGTAGTTGTTTTTCTCTTTTACATCCAGTGGGAGTTCATTCTGCAGTGCAGGTGCCACTACTGAGAAGGCCCTCTGTCTGATTCCTTGTAGCTTGGCTTCTCGCAGCGAGGGAACCACCAGAAGGCCCTCGGCACTGTACCTCAGTGTCCGGGCAGAACGATATGGTTCGAGACGCTCCTTCAGGTATACTGGACCGAGGCCATTTAGGGCTTTAAAGGTCAGAACCAACACTTTGAATTGTGCTTAGAAATGTAATGGGAGCCAGTGTAGGTCTTTCAAGACCAGTGTTATGTGGTCTTGGAGGCCGCTCTCAGTCACCAGTCTAGCTGTCGCATTCTGGATTAGTTGTACTTTCTGGGTCACCTTCAAAGGTAGCCCCACGTAGAGTGTGTTGCGGTAGTCCAAGCGGGAGATGCACCACTCTGGCGAGACAGTCCACGGGCAGGTAGCGTCTTAGCCTGGGTACCAGGTGGAGTTGATAGACAGCTGCCCTGGACACAAAGTTAACCTGCACCTCCATAGACAGCTGTGAGTCCAAAATGACTCCCAGGCTGTGCACCTGGTCCTTCAGGGGCACAGTAACCCCATTTAGGACCAGGGAGTCCTCCATACCTGCCCGCCTCCTGTCCCCCCAAAACAGTATTTCTGTCTTGTAAGGATTCAACGTCTATCTGTTAGGTGCCATCCATCCTCCAACCACCTCCAGATACTCACACAGGACCTTCACCACCTTCACTGGTTCTGATTTGAAAGAGACGTAGAAATGGGTATCATTCGCATACTGTTGAACACCCAGCCCAAACCCCCTGATGATCTCTCCCAGCAGTTGCATGTAGATGTTGAAAAGCATGGCGGAGAGGACAGAACCCTGAGGCACCCCAGAAGTGAGAGCCCAGGAGTATGAACATTCACCCCCACCACCACTTTCTGAACATGGCCCAGGAGGAAGGAGCGGAACCAGTGTATAACAGTGCCCCCAGCTCCCAGCCCCTCTAGATGGTCCAGAAGGATGTTATGGTCAATGGTGTCAAAAGCCACTGAGAGATCCAGCAGAACTAGGAAACAGCTCTCACCTTTGTCTCTAGCCCGCCGGAGATCATCAACCAGTGCAACCAAGGCAGTTTCAGTCCCATGATGAGGCCTGAATCCTGACTGGAAGGGATCCAAACAGTCTGCTTCTTCCAGGCGTGCACAGTTACTCCATTCTTGTCTAGGGAGTCCCCCCCACACACACCCCATCCCCCAAGAACAGTGTCTTGTCAGGATTCAACCTCAATCTGTCAGCTACCATCCATCCACCAACCACCCCCAGGCACTCACCCTGGATGATTTAAAACATACACACCAGAAAATACAGCTATGTACACAACTGAACTGAACTTGGGCCACAGTCCAGCCCCACAAATTCAGGGCCCATGCATCCTGGATCCTTTCCAAAATTAGTTCAGAGGCATGACTAATGTTTCAGACCCTCCAAGTGTCCCTATTTTCCAGGGACTGTCCCAGATTTTCAGAAGTTTCTGATTTGATCCCAGAATATCCTAATTATATATATTTGACCAGGAAGGAGGGGAGATTTTGTATTTTTGTCCCCCTGTCAAATTATGAGCAAATGGATCCAATTTTGCTTAGTTCTTTCACAAAATTGTACACAAAAGCTAAAGGATACCTATTCTGATCCTCGTGTGATTCAAGGCTTATAAAAAGCAGAAATAGCAGAATCGCTGCGCATCCTTGTATGCTGTACAGCATTTGGCTATTTAGCCAATGATGAAGCACCACAGAGGCAGATTTAGAGGATCATGGACTGCAAGAAGATGAAACCTATCGATTCTAAAGGAAATCAGCCCTGAGTGCTCACTGGAAGGACAGGTCCTGAAGCTGAGGCTCCAATACTTTGGCCACCTCATGAGAAGAGAAGACTCCCTGGAACAGATTCTGATGTTGGGAAAGATTGAGGGCACATGGAGAAGGGGACGACAGAAGATGAGATGGTTGGACAGTGTTCTCGAAGCAACTAACATGATTTTGACCAAAGTGCGGGAGGCAATGGAAGACAGGAGTTCCTGGCATGCTCTGGTCCATGGGGTCATGAAGAGTCGGACATGACTAAGTGACTAAACAACATAGAATGCAAGGTGAGAGATGGGGGGAGGCGACAAATTTTGGTGTCTCACGGGTTCCCACTGAAATTTGACCCCAAAGTCTGCCAGTGACCACCAGATTATACAGAGAGCAAGTGAAGGGGAGATATCTGAGGTCAGAACTGCCAAAGCATAAGTTAAATAAAGCCATGTTTCTAATAATCCAAAATAATGAAAGGGGGGGAGGAATGATGCCTTCTTTTTCTGAAGCAGATTTAACTTTAGACCCCCCCAAGAAGAACTGTTTCACAACAAAGAAGGTCAATGAGCACTAAACCCTTGACAGGGAGTGCCTTTCTGCTGAAGTAAATCCATCTCCTTCATTCTTCATTTTCTGGAGGATTTTGAAAATTCCTATTCTCCCAGGCATTTAAAGGCTGAAAGGCACTGCTCCTAGCAGCCTTGAATTTACTGTATTATCTGGAACCAGTTATTGCTAATTTTCAATGTTCTTAATGTTTCTCAACCTTTTCAGATTTTTTTTAAAAAACAGTTTCTTAATATACATTTTTCTTTTACATTTACTAGTGTCTTTTTTCTGTTGTCACCTGTCCTGGTTCCTTCGGAGGAATGGTGGGATTGCAATACATTTTAATAAATGAATATGGCTGAAAACAAAATACTGATCCTTTAAGGATTCTACATCTAACACCTAATTCTGCTTCCTGCAGATTTTTAACAGATCTGGCTTCTTATCCAATGACAGCTAGGCACCCTCAGGAGTCTTGCACTATGAAAAACCAGTTGAATATTCAGCCTGAGTTCCTTTGGGAGGAATGATGGGATGGAACTTTAATAAATAAAATCAAATAAAAAATGAAGTATCAACAGTCCTGCTCCATGTCGATTATAAAGGGGGTGCCTAGTCTGTCAGTCTTCTCTCTTATGGTTTATTGAGACCCCAGATAGAGAGATATGGAGCTGCATTTGGTTTCCAGGACAGGGGATCTCAACCCTAGGTACATATTATAAAAGGGCCCCATAGTTTCTCAAACTCTTGTCTCTTTTGGCTTCCCTCAGTCAGGCACATGAGCAATTGTATTCAATTAGAGAAAATTATGAAAGCACAGTTTTTTGGCAGGTACATTATGGAAAGTCTCTTCAGCAGGTACACTGGGTGAGCCCCACTTGAAGCCAATTAGGAGTTTGGCTGCTGTAAGAAGATATGCAGGAAATTTCAGCTGGCCAGAACTTGCATCAGCCTGCTAAATCAGGCCATCTGTTCAAGAAAACCATTTTCACAGTGGCCAACCAGATGCCTGGCATACGCAGCAAGCAGGACCTGAGAACAACACCACTCTCCCCACAGCTGGTTCCCAGAAGCAGACATTAAGAGCAAAACTGCCACTGTATAACAGTGTATAAGAGTGTATAACCACTGTATAACAGTGTCCCCAGCTCCCAGCCCCTCTAGACAGTCTAGAAGGATGTTATGGTTGATGGTGTCAAAGGCTGCTGAGAGATCCAGCAGAACTAGGAAACAGCTCTCATCTTTGTGCCTAGCCCACCGGAGATCATCAACCAATGCAACCAAGGCAGTTTCAGTTCTTTCAATTTTAATTGGTTTTGATTCAAGTAACAATTCTCTATACGTAGCCCATTTAGTGTCCATATTTAATTTGGCGGGGGCCTTCTACACCACCCCCAAGCTACAGCCCTGCTCCCGAGTAGGAACAACAAACTGGCAGGAGGCCCAAGCACATCAAAACCCGACACTCGCCCAGCCTTGCGCTCTCTTGCCAGTGTCACTGTGGCTCTAATTGCACCCATGAGCAGAGCAGGAAGGCGGGTTGGGCACAACCAAGCAGTATGGTGGGGAGGCAGAGCTGGTGCAGAGGTGGCCTGGGGACATAGTGAAGACAAAAGCAGGGGTATGAAAGAATCTGCAGAATAGGAGGGGTGGCTTACAAATTGTGTGGAAGGTGAGAAGGGGCAGATTAGTTGTAATCTGTGGCAGGAGGAAGATACAGGAGGCAACCACAAGCTGGCTTCCCTTCCAAATGGGTTGCACAAAAAGAAGGGGAGGACGCATAGGGTGTAAAAGGGAAAATGGGTGCAAAGCAGGCCTGTAGAATAGAAGAGAGAAGTGGTTTCAGACATGGGTCCTTGACAGGTTAAACTCATGGCTAGTAGTAGCTGCATGGGGTGGGAATAGGGAGGTCTAGCATATCTGATGAGCAGAGGGAGCAGAGGAAAGCCTGAGTAACATCATGGAAATGTCACAAAGATGTCCAAAAATCTACCCACCCTATCTACATATCAAGAGGTTGATTATTATTATTATTATTATTATTATTATTATTATTATTATACACAAGTTAATACATTAGCAGGGTTTTAAAAATTATTTAATAAGTAATTTAAATAAGGTTCAAACTGAACAGTAGAAATGCAGTATATTGAAAAGGAATGGAACCAAAGAAGGGACTACAGGGAAGTCAATTTGTTTTGTTTTTGTTTTGTTTTTGTTTTGTTTTTGTTTTGTTGTTGTTATTGTTTTTTTTTTTGTCATTTTTGAAGATAGAAAGAAAGAAAGAAAGAAAGAAAGAAAGAAAGAAAGAAAGAAAGAGGAAGGCCCCCCACCAGGGTTGCAGGCGAGGGGGCATGCAGAATCGTGGGATCAGGTAGCCCCCAACAACATTACCCCCCTTAATAACCCCAGATCTGAGGGAACGGGATGAGCCTTCGCCTTGTGCACTCCAAAGTGCAGACTCCTTGGGGAGGAGCGGGGGAGGGAGTTGCAGCCCCCACAGAGTTATCGTGCAGCGATCGGGCGCTCCCTTATCTCTCCCGAGGAAGAAGGCACAGAGGTGGGATCTGCACGGCTGCCCCCCTCTCCAGGAGGATGCCCCCCACCCACCCGCCCCGTCTGCTGCCAGCCACCCCCAAAGGTTTTGCCCGTCACTGCCCCATGGGAAGCGGAGGGCTGGCAAAAGTGCAACAGGCTTGGGAAGGCGCAAATGGAACCCACCCCTTTCCGGGCTCCAGATTCCCACACCCTCGCATTTAATGCAAACTTAAAAGAAACAAGCAAGCAGTAGCCTTGTTGTTTCCCCCTTGATTTCGTAGGTACTCTTCTGCCTTATAAGAGGGCTATGAAAGGGGGGCGCAGCATGTTACCTGCGTGGATTAATGCCACCATAAAGTGCTTTCAGGGCAAACCCTGAAACCTCTCTCTCCAGGAACAGGAGTGAAACGCCACCCATTGCTTTGGAAAACGGAAAAGATGGTCTTTCCCCCAGGATAGCATTTTGAGGTAGAAGGCCAGGTCAGCCACACTTGGGAATAAACAAGAGGGTCACCACATACCATATTTTCGCTCTATAGGACGCACCCGACCATAGGACGCACCTTGTTTTAGAGGGGAAGAACAAGAAAAAAAAATCTCCCCCTCTCTGCTCAGCGCCCCTTCAGTGAAGTAGCAGGAGAAACAGAGCCCCTTCCATTTCTCCTCCCACTTGGCTGAAGGGACGCTGTGCAGCTCTCCCTCTCTGCTGAAGCCAGGAGAGTCTTGGTCTCCTGGCTTCAGCAAAAGGTACCCGAAGCCTCCGGAGTGCAGCGGGATCTCCCGCTGCGCTCCGGAGGCTTCAGGTGGCTATCCCTGAAGCCTGGAGAGCGAGAGGGCTTCAGCTCTCCAGCCTTCAGCAAAAGCAATGTGAAGCCAAGGAGTGCGGAGGGAGCGCTCCCTCTGCACTTCGGAGGCTTCGCGTTGCTATCGCTGAAGCCAAGGAGCCTGCATTCGCTCCATAGGATGAACACACATTTCCCCTTAATTTTTAGAGGGGGAAAAGTGTGTCCTATAGAGTGAAAAATATGGTAGCTTAGAGAGTTGCTTAAATGTATCAATTTTACAAATAACAAAATTCCCTTTATGGTTTTTTGTTTTTTTAAAAAAAGTGTTCTCCAACAATTAATTAGAACTGAAGTTTCCTTAGAGAATTATCAAAGGGGAGAGAAAATGTTGGTGCAATTTTTGGGGTGGGATATAGGGTTGCCACCTATCCTGTTTAATACAGGGTTGTCCCTCATTTCAAAGTAAAATGTTGTGTCCTATATTGATTCAATACAGAACAGTTTGCCCTTTATTTCTCCTATTTATGCTTCTCTGTTTCTCTTGTGTGCCAACTTAAGGATCCTCTCCAATTGTTTGCCTCTGCTCATGCAGTGAAGGTTTTGCCAGCTTGGCCAGAGAAACTTATCTTCTTTTCCTTTCCTTTCCTTTCCTTTCCGCTCCCTCTCCTCATTCCAGCCCCAAGGAGGACCAAACAAGGGCAAAGCTTTCATGCTGTCCCTTCCAGTTCCCTGAAGCTTTGGCTGGGTTAAGTTGGTCATCTACAGAGTTGCAGCCTGGGAGCACTGGACCCCGTCCTGCCATTTTATATCATGTTTTCTTCTTTGGCGACCCCTTGTAGCCGAGTAAGGTTGTCTTACATAAACACGGTTTTAACAGTGGGTCCGTAAGTGACTATGGAGGCAAATTCTGGATCCACATGCCCTTCCAAAGTGAGGACATAGGTTTCCAGGGAGGAGTTGATCATGGTGAGGGTTTGCCAAGCATGGCTTCCTCTTAGCACATTTTCCCCTTTTGTCCTTAGTTCATGCGTCTTCAAAGTCCATGACACCTTTGGTAAAGGCTGTTCTGCAACTTGAGAGCTCACAGGCCTGTGTTTCCCAATTGTATGTGTTTATACTACCTTTTTAAAGAAAGATTTGCCTTGAGAGAGTCTTTAAATCTATTTTGTTGATGAGTGGCATTACGCTTTCTATTTCTAAGTTTGGAATAGAGTTGCTTTGGAAGATGATAATCAGTCATCCTCACAACATGACCAGTCCAACAAAGTTGGTGTAGAAGAATCATCGTTTCGACACTGATGAACTTTGCTTCTTCCAGTACACTGGCAGTAGTTCGCCTGTTTCAAAAGCATACAGTAAGGTTGGTAGGCAGCTACAAATGCCCCCAGTGGACTGTGTTTTAGAATTTTATTCAATATCCCCCTCTTAATAAGTAGGGTGGTAAGTTTCCATGGTGTACAGTATTGTTTTAACTTTTTGTGATGTCCTTATGATATTGTAAGCCGCTTGGAGATTTCTTTGAAATATGAAACATAAAGTGGTATATAGGTATGTAGGGGCTGCACTTGACTCCTAGGCCAGGGGTTCTCAACCCCAGGTATTGATTATAAAAGGGCTCCATGGTGTCTGAACCTGTTTTCTTTTTGGCTTCCCGCATTCAGCCACATGAGCAGTTGGCTCAAATGAGATGAAATTATGAAACAAACTTCTTCAGCAGGTACATTATGGAAACACTCTTCTTCAGCCGGTGCACTGAGTGGGCAGCACTTGGAGGCAATTAAGAGTTTGGCTGTTGTAAGCAGATTTTCCAGAATCTTCAGCTGGCCAGAACTTACACCAGTCTCTTGAATCAGGCCATCTGCTCAACTAAACCACTTTCACAGTGGCCAGCCAGATGCCTGTGCATAGCCTGAAAGCAGGAGCTAAGGGCCACACCACGCTCTCCACTACTGGTTCCCAGCAACAGACATTCAAAGCCATGCTGCCCCAACAACAGATGTAGAACATATCCATCAGGTTTACTAGCCATCCATGGGCAAATTCATGGGAGGTAAGGGTAATCCTTTTTCATGTTCACACCCATGTCCATGTCCTACCACTCCCTCCTTTTGTATATACCCGCCCGCCCCCCAGAGATAAACCAGCCTGTGGTAACTTCCTGCCTAACACTGTGACTACAAAGGCTTCTTCCCACCTTTCTCCAATATATGAAGCCACCAACCCCTCCAATTCTGCAGCCTTTTCCACACTCCTGCTTTTGATTCACTATGTCCCCAGGCCTGCTATGCCTTCCATTTTCACAACCCCCCTTACACACCTGTTTTCAGCTGCACTTCCTTTCCCTCTCCTCCTCTTGCTCCTCGACTCTCCCTTGCACACAGATCTTGCACACTCCCTTGCACACCCCTTCTCCTCTCTCCTATTCTGCAGTCTCCTTTGCACACGCATCATTATCACTCACTTTTTTCTTCCTCCCTGGCTTTTTTTCTCTCCTTTTGTTACACAAAAAGCGGGATTGCTGCTACAGCTAACCCCCCCCCTCGTACTAAGAGACACACAATCTCACTACGTTCTGCTAGGTTCCCTCGGTCAGAGCAGGGAAATAAAGTGGTATATAAAAAGCAAAGCAGGCTAAGTAAGCATTTGGTCATTTATTTGTTGCAACAAAGATTCAACCTCTCTAAGGACAAAGAACGGAAGACCCTGAACACTGAGGTTTTTTTTAAAAAAGTTTTGACATTTCCAGCCCATAGGTAAGAAATCCATCCCCACCAACAGCAGCAGAACATAGACATACGTCAGTTAAACTCCACGAAAACAGGAGGAGTGACAAGACAGAATTATAGTTTGTCAGTTGCAGGCCTCACACATTCCGGCCAAGATTTATTGAAGAAGAGCCTCTCTTCCTCCCGGAGGGGGCTGGCGCACCACGCCCTTCCCCAGTTGGGCACCCAATAGGGAAGCTCGACGGGGGCATGGCTTGCCGTTCAAATGCAGCCGCGTCAGCCATCCCCGCCATTGCACACACATTTTCTTCGAGTCATTTTCCTGATCCAGCTCCCTCCTCTCCGCAACCTCTTGTCTAGCTATCCGGATGAAATCGCAGCATCCTTTCTTTGGAAGGGTTTTTTCAAGAGGGTTTCAGAATACCAGTAACCGACTCTTTAATTGCAAAGGATTTCCCCTAACCAGATGTCAGTAAGGGAAAGGCTAGAGGTATCAGAAAAGAAAATAGCTAAGGAAGTGGCCAGAGGGAGGGTGGCTGGTCCATTCGTACACCCCCCTATCCCAAACCTGCACATCTCGCCCCTTGGTATTGTACCGAAAAAGACCCCTGGTGAGTTCAGATTAATTCACAACCTTTCTTACCCTAAGGATGGCTCAGTATACGATGCCATTCCACCGGAATTGTGCTCAGTAAAATATGCCACCTTCGATCAGGCAGTAAGACTTATCCGGAATTTTGGTCACGGGGCACTCTTGGCAAAATGTGACATAGAGTCAGCCTTCTGTCTATTGCCGGTTCATGCCAATGACTTCCATTTGCTGGGATTCAAATTTCAAGGGAAATATTACATTGTCAAGGCTATGCTGATCGGTTATTCTGTAGCCTGCTCAGCCTTTGAGACATTTAGCACCTTTTGGGACTGGGCCTTGCGCTACAGAACCAACTCACCTAGGGTGACACGTTACCTCAGTGACTTTCTACTCGTTGGGAAGCCCAATACCGGCGAATGTGCCTCCCTTCTGGAGGCCTTTTCAGCTTTGGCCCAGGAGCTGGGAGTTTGGAACTTAAGAGGTTAAGTTGTTCCCATGATGCCACAACATTCTGACGTCAGCTTTCGAAGCTGGGAGGAGTTTGGGAGGAGTTTGCTGTTCCTCTCTGTGCTGTGAGGGGAAAGGACGCAGTTTGTCATGGCTGCAAGTAGTCCTGGATTTTCCGGAGAAATGTTGGAATAAACAACTGTAAATAGACAAACCTGGACTCTGTGTGTTTGTCAAAGGAAGCGATAGCTTTCTCGCTGTGTTAACTCTGCTACG
Source organism: Podarcis muralis (assembly GCF_964188315.1). Classification (NCBI taxonomy): domain Eukaryota; kingdom Metazoa; phylum Chordata; class Lepidosauria; order Squamata; family Lacertidae; genus Podarcis; species Podarcis muralis. Next base: position 79,409,635 of record NC_135661.1, on the reverse strand, counting down.
GCGTGACTGGAGCGGCAGGAGGAGCAGAGGTGCTCAGAGGAAATGTGCCGGACCTGCCGGACCTGCCATAAAGAGCTAATTGGGGACCGTAAATCCAATTAGCGGGGTCATGCCTAATCAATCAACTTGACAGGTTATGGGTAACCTTAATCACCGATCGTAAAGCTATCACTGGAGGCTGCCGGAACGCTTTCAAGTTTGCGGTTTAGAGCAAAGGAGCTGCGGCAGGAGGTGGTGAGATTTTTGCCTGTTGCTAAGAGAGCTGCGGAGCTGAGAGCAGCAAGGAATCGTTTCTCCACAGACAGGTGCCGGATAAGCTGGTGAGTGAGCTTGGGACCCCTTGGGAGAACGGAAGAAGATGGCGGACGGCCATGATTCATTCTCCGTGCCTTTCAAAAAATTAAACGGCCAGAATTGGGCGGAATGGAGTCGAAAGCTGAAGGCCTGGCTGGTCCTAGGGCCTCCACTGCCTCCAACAGCCGCCGGAGCTTCGGCAGCAGACATTGCAAATGCGCATGCTTCGCAGAGAAAAAAATCAGAAAGCCCTGGGAGGTATAGTGCTCAGTTTGGACGGCTCACAGTTGCCCCTTGTGGAGGGTTTGGACACTGCGCATGAAGCTTATACTGCTTTGGAAAGAGTGCACCACAGGACCACGGCTGGTGCAAAAATCCACACCACCAGGCGTTTGTTTGAGATGAAGCTGCGTCCAGGTGGGAACATAAGACAGCATGTTACAGAGATGCTCTCTGTGTTTAATGAGTTGAGGTTGTTGCAAGTCAACTTCTCAGAGGAGCTGAAGGTTTATATTTTGCTCAGCTCTCTGGACAAAAGTTATGACAATTTATGTCTAACTTTGGAGTCTATGAGTCCGCAGGATTTGACTCTGTCGTACGTCACGGGACGCTTGACTGACGAACAGGAGAGACGCCTCAGGGAGAGCAAGTCTGGCGCAGGCAGCTCCACCGGAAGCAAGGGGGGGCCAGGCCAGATGAGAGCTCTGTTCAGGCTTTTTCCACTCGTCGGTGCTATGTGTGTGGATCCAACAGTCATTTCAAAAGAGACTGCCCACAGAGAGCGAGGGCAGCTGCACAGGAAGGCTTCAAGGACACTTTCCATGGGAATCAGTCGGGTTTCCATGGTAACCAGTCTGGAAGAGGAGGCCAGCGTGGGAACGCAAGGGAAGGATGTGGAAAACAACGGGAGGAGACGTATCAACTCACGGCCAGTCTGGCTTTGTTTGAAGACAGCTGTGGGACAGGCTCAGAGCTCTGTTTTGTAATAGACTCTGCAGCAAATTGCAATTTGATTCCAGAGACCCCTGCTGTCGAGATGTGGAATTGCAAGGCAATTCTGGCTGGGAAAACTGTACTCTTTGCAAATGGGCGGAAAAAGAATGTAACTAATACTGTACATGTGCATGTGTCTGTTTTACAGGAGACGTTGGAGTTTTGTACCGTTCCTGGGATGCACCACTGTCTTTTATCTGTGCCTTATTTGTTGAAAAAGGGGTTTAAGGTTTGTTTTGAAGATGCTGTCTGCACAATCTCCAAAGGAGGGAGGATACTTGCCAAGGTTAAAAAGGGGCAGAATGATCTCTTTGTTCTTAAAACACCTCTGGAGGGTGAGGGGAAGGTTGGGAAAGCACAGGCTCTACGTGCTAAAATCAACAATCATGTGACATGTGCACATGTGTGGCATGCAAAAACAGCTCATGGTTCTCTAGAAGAACTACAGGTGCTGCCTGAGGTTTCCAAAGGTTGTGAAATTACAGAATGTGGATGTGCTGTAAATTGTGAAACTTGCAGACTGGCAAAGATAAAAGGATGCAATTATCCAAAAGTGGAGAGGGTAACCACAAAACCTTTTGAACTGGTCCACATAGATTTGTGGGGTCCTGTAAGGGAAGCGAGTCTGGGAGGTGCAAGGTTTCTGCTGACGGTGCAGGATAATTTTACGCAGAACAACTGGAACCATGGTCTCAAATCCAGGGATGATGCAGCACAGCTGATCAAAGGATGGATTGAGGAGGTGGAACGAAGGTTTTCCACCAGAGTGCAAGCAGTCACCAGTGACAGAGGAGCTCAGTTTACAGGGTCTGCTTTGCAGAAGTTCTTTCACAAGAAAGGGATACGTCACACAGTGACTTCACCCAATCAGAGGGGGGTGGCAGAGCTGAGAAGTGAGGCTCTGGTTAAGGCTGCACAGGTGATGCTGGCAGATGCTGGGTTACCTCCAAGGTTTTGGTTGGAGGCAATCAAGTATGTGGGCTTCACCTGGAATCGTACCTACAATTCACTGGTAGGTGACACACCTTTTGGGTTGTTGCATGGCAGGAAACCCCAGATTCATTTTCTGCGTATGTTTGGTTCAAGTGCATCTGTGCCGGTACCTACTGCTTTGCAGGGGCCAGATGGATCCAAGTTCCGGAAAATGATCTTCTGCGGGTATGAGCCAGAAGCACGTGCATGGAGGTTTGCATACCCATCAGGTGATCAGAGTAAGGTGCTGATCAGTAAACACGCTGAGTTCTATGAGCAGGATAAAAGGTCAAAGACTGCTGTCATGCGTGATGTGCTCTCAGAATGTCTGTCTGATTCTGAGGAGGAAAGGGAGGCAGAGGCTGATCCCGATGATGAGGACCAGGTCCAGGATCAGGGTTCAGAATCCGATGATGACGATCAGGTCACTGACCAAAGTCAGGAGCAGGATGAGGTATCTGTAGCTTCTCCACAAGATGTTAAGAGAGAACCCAAAAGCGTGCCTAGTTCTCCTGTGAGTGTAATGGAGAGGATTCGAAAACGCTTTAAGTCAGAGGGGGAATCCCGTGATGCTGAGGACACACTTTCTGGTGGCGGTGGGTCAGAGACAACATCTGAGTTTGTGCCTAGAAGGTCCAGTCGCACAACAAAGGGTGTTCCACCTGAAAGGTATCAGGCCACGAATACGTGGGTAAGTTTTGCACAGTGTGATTCTGGGAATGTTGAAGGGGTTCAACAGGTGCCTGGGAAAGATGCCGGAAAGAGGCACAAGGCAAAGGGAAAGGTGTTGAACTCAGAAAGGTCTTGTCAGAATGTGCGGCAAGGGGGGGTGTGGAGTTTGGAACTTAAGAGGTTAAGTTGTTCCCATGATGCCACAACATTCTGACGTCAGCTTTCGAAGCTGGGAGGAGTTTGGGAGGAGTTTGCTGTTCCTCTCTGTGCTGTGAGGGGAAAGGACGCAGTTTGTCATGGCTGCAAGTAGTCCTGGATTTTCCGGAGAAATGTTGGAATAAACAACTGTAAATAGACAAACCTGGACTCTGTGTGTTTGTCAAAGGAAGTGATAGCTTTCTCGCTGTGTTAACACTGCTACGGCGTGACTGGAGCGGCAGGAGGAGCAGAGGCGCTCAGAGGAAGTGTGCCGGACCTGCCGGACCTGCCATAAAGAGCTAATTGGGGACCGTAAATCCAATTAGCGGGGTCATGCCTAATCAATCAACTTGACAGTTCCCCTTGCGGCAGATAAGATGGACCCTCAACGCATCTTACTTACCTGGGTATAGAACTTGACACAGCAGCTCAATCCGCCCACCTGCCAGAGGAGAAAATAATTGCCCTTAAGGAAACAATTCGTCAAACCCTTCCCTAATAATAATAATAATAATAATAATAATAATAATAATATAAAAAGAAAAAGAAAAAGTCACTCTTAGAAAGGTCCAGTCCTTGCTAGATCATTTCAACTTCGCATGTAGAGTAGTTTCACCATTTTACTCCTGCTTAGCCAGGCTGTCAGCAGGCCTCAAGCATCCACACCATAGAGTAAGACTCCCCAAGTCAGTCAAGGCAGACCTTGAGATGTGGACCAGATTTCTGGAACACTACAACAGAGTCTCCCTATGGCAGGAAATCCTTAATTTGGCCTCTGATTTCCAGGTCCACTCCAATGCGGCAGGGTCCCTGGGCTTTGGTCTGTTCTTTAAGGGACGTTGGTGTGCACAACAGTGGGCAGCAGAGTGGCAAGGGAAGGCCATCATGCAGGATCTCACTTTTCTGGAGTTTTTTCTCATAGTTGTGGCTGTTCACATATGGACCGAGGAGTTCCGGAATCGCCGGGTGTGCTTCAGAACTGATAATCAGGCGGTGGTTAACATACTGGCTAGCAGTCATTGTGTTCCGAGAGGGGTCTCGCCTACTTCGATCATTTGTGCTCCGATGCCTTGCTTCCGGTCATTAGCACCTTGGGCTCAGCTGCTGCCAGAACCCTTTCCGGATCACCTACGGAACCTTGGAGACGCGAAGTGATCAAGGGGGTATTAGCGTCTGTTGCATCCTCTACCCTCAGGTCTTATAAGAAAGTATGGTGCGACTTCACGGGTTTCAGGTCCAAAGTATCGTCCCTTTCCCCTAACGTATGAAACTTAGGTCAATTTGCTGGTCGAAGTTTGAGGCCCAGCTGTTCTCTGCGGCATACACTATAGCCTTCTTTGGTGTTTGAACTCCGGCTGTTCTCTGCGGCATACGCTATAGCCTTCTTTGGTGCCTTTAGGGTTGGCGAGGTGGTAGCAGAAGCTACCTCAAGTGGAACAACGCGCATCCTCCTCCTGGAGGACGTGCAGGTGTCCAGTTCAGGCGGGATGGTGCGGGTGCATCAGTTTAAGACGGACCAGGGCGGTAAGGGCACCGTAGTCCAACTCACAGCCTCTGGCCAGAAGGGCCCATACCCAGTAAAGGACACCAGGCGATACCTTTACCTCAGACCTCCCAGCCCTGGCCCGCTCTTTATTCACGAGGATGGATCCCGATTGATGAGGCACCAGTTCACCAGGGTACTTCGCAAAGCTATAGATGCCTGCGGTTTCCCTTCCAAAGACTACGCAGCACATTCATTTAGGATTGGTGTGGCCACAATGGCCGCACACATGGGCCTCCCAGCAGACAGGATCAAGGAGATGGGCCGCTGGAAATCTAATGCCTACAAAAGTTGCATCTGATAGTATTCTGAGAATGCTCCGCTTACCCGTCTTTTCTTTTATTTCTTTATTCTTAGCTGTCTTCGGTAGTCAAGTGTGGATTTGTGGCCACAATATCGTGCATTGGGCCCGCCTCCGGTCAGCAAGTTCTGGCTTCGTGCCTAACCTGGGCTACCATCGTGGGTGCGAGTTTCCTGGTTTTCAAGAAGGGGCATGCGCTGGCAAGAACTCATGCCACTGCTGAAGGCAAAAGCTGCGCTGTTGGGCCCCCCTAACATTCTAATCATTCAACTGGGGGAGAACGACCTGGCTAGCAGGAAGAGTGTTGACTTGTTGTGGAATATGAGAAAGGACTTGGACGAGTTGGCTGCCTTATTTCCCAGAACAACCTTGTTCTGGTCTTCTCTCTTGAAGAGAAAGGTTTGGCGCGGTGCGTATAACATTATGGCCATCGAGAAATCCGGGAAACTCTGGAATCATGCAGTAGCACGCAAAGTGTGTTTTATGAATGGCCTAGTTATATCTCATGATGATATCCGGATTGGCAACCAGACCCTATTCCGGGATGACGGCGTTCATCTTTTAGGTTGGGGAAACGACATATGGCTGGCTAACGTATCCAATAGTCTTAGGAATTGGTTGCAGCTGTGAGGGTATTGGTGGCGAGCCTTTGGGCTCGGGTGGCGGTTAGGCATTGGAATGTGTTGTTGGTGTTTCGCGGGGCAAGGTATGGCCATCGCCTTCCCCGACAATTTTGGGTATTCTGCTAAAGGAATCCGGCGGTTGTGGATCCTGTCTGATGCCTGTGTGGCAGGGGGCCATGGCACGACCCTGGGTGACATTAGGAGAGAGCCTATAGTTGTATTAACATCAACAGGCTCCACCTTCCGGTGAATAAACCTCCTTTGGGCTCACCCCTCTCCGAGTGGGTGGAGTCTAATGTTCTGTGGTCTAATGCCTAAGCCAATACCTTCTCACATGCTGTAATCAATAAAGTTGTGGCCTTTTCCTTACCCATTAACCTTACATACTGTGTCCACGTGTCTTTATTCCCCAAGCGGGGATCGGGTCCTCGAATCACAACAATTGTATGCATAAAGACCAACTCCTTTTGTTTTGAAAAAAAGTTCAGACAATCCAGACCCTTAATTATTATCCAAAGCTTTACTTGCAGAATTGTCTTCAAAACAGAACAAAAAGAATAGTGATACAACCCAAATAGTTGCATAGAATATATTGTGCTTGTTTAGCACAGGCTAAGCTTCTTACAAAATATTAAAAAAAAAATTATAGCAGACCAAAAATTAGAGATCTGTCTCTCTGCACATGGACACCATTGGCCTTCATTCCAGCCCAAAGCTGTTTGCTCCAAGAGTGCATCCTTTGTCTTTGGCTGCTTGAGAAGAAGAAGAAGAAGAAGAAGAAGAGTTTGGATTTGATATCCCGCCTTTCACTCCGTTTAAGGAGTCTCAAAGCGGCTAACATTCTCCTTTCCCTTCCTCCCCCACAACAAACACTCTGTGAGGTGAGTGGGGCTGAGAGACTTCAAGGAAGTGTGACTGGCCCAAGGTCACCCAGCAGCTGCAAGTGGAGGAGCGGAGACGCGAACCCGGTTCCCCAGATTAGCAGACTACCGCTCTTAACCACTACACCACACTGGCTCTCAAAAACCTCACACAAAATGGAGACCCGTAGATTAACAAGGGCATAGAAGGTGATTCTTTCTGTGATTGAAGTCAGGCATCTGACAGAACTGAGAACATCAACAGCTAACCTTCAACCTGCTAAACAGCTAGAGAGCTTTCCTTGCTCTTCTTTAGCTTCTATGGAATTGTCCATGTTAAACTGTTCGTAATATACATCCATTCTCCACCTCAGTGTCAATTAAACAAGATTTACACTGGGCACTAATAATCTGAGGGATCTTGACAAGTTTCATTCACTCAACAGAATAGAAAAAATATCACAAGAATGCTTATCAATTGCCCTCATTGACTCCCTTTGCCTTAGCAACCTTCCCTGACAGATCACAGCATATGTGACTTCACGCCTTAGTGATAATGTCAGTGGTGTACTATACAGAATTGTACTATATTTTTGGACCTTATTATATAGGAAAACCCTTTAAAAAACAAAACATTTAGAATACATTCCCATTGATAAACCATTGGTTCATTCATAAAAGCAGGGTAAAATGGCTATTTCTGAAAGCATGTGATGCTCCATGATGAGGCTTGCTACAAGGTAAGAAAAGGTTTCTAGATAATCTTTGGGTACAGTAGGAAGACTGGGATGGAAGTGTTTGTTTTAAACAACAGCAGAGATTTGAGTAAAGCGGAGATGGAGGACACTTAAAAGAAAATGGAGGTAAAAGAGTGATGGAGAGACACTGAGGATTTAAATAATGATGATAAGGAGGGGAAGGGGAGGGGGAGGGGAAGGAGGATGAATACCAGAGATGGGTAACACACAAAAGATAACATGAACAAAGTAACACAAGACAGCCTTTCCAAACTCCCTTCTTGCTGCATTTGAATACAGTGGTACCTCAGGTTAAGTACTTAATTCTTTCCAGAGGTTCGTTCTTAACCTGAAACTGTTCTTAACTTGAAGCACCACTTTAGCTAATGGGGCCTCCTGCTGCGGCCGTGCCACCGGAGCACGATTTCTGTTCTCATCCTGAAGCAAATTTCTTAACCGGAGGTACTATTTCTAGGTTAGCGGAGTCTGTAACCTGAAGCGTATGTAAACCGAGGTACCACTGTATTCTGTTCAGTTGCCACATCTCTTTATGGAAATCTGTGACAGTCTTCCAGAAGCCCCTTCCATGCCATCCTGCTCTCACTGTAATAACACAGGAACTGTAAGTCAATGAGTGCCTTTCTGGAACTCCGTGAAATTTCACCAAATGCCCTTCCAGTCTACAACCACCTCAGTTTCACCAGAATGCTTGGCCATGAGGCCAAGAGGTTCACTGTTAGGTACAAAATCACGAACAATTGGTACTTCACATGAACGTATATTTATCTTCCCAGTGATCTTGTGATGCTGGAACCTGTTTACATTGCTGGATCCAGCGAAGTTTACATTTTTCATTTTATGATCTCCATAGTTTAACTATGCACACTTTGAAAAAGCACCTTCCTTGATCTGTCCTGAATATTCCAGGATTCCATTTTCCTTCTGTGTCTAGCATTATCAGAGAAGCTGAAGAAGTCTTCTATGTCCATTTTTTCTGTGGCATGCATAATCTTAAATAGGTTTCTCACCTCTCTTTTTTGTCTTTCCTCTAAGCTAAAATGTCTCAAATTTTGTAATCTTTCCTTGTGTGGGTGTTATTCCATCCCCTTCAGCATCATGATTCCCCTTTTCTGCAACTTTTCTAAATCTAAAATACCCTTTGTGAGTTGAGGTCAATGTACACAATAATGCAAATATGGTCACAGCATATATTTCTATACCGGTGTCAATGATATTGACATTTTTATATTCAATTCATTTCCTGATGAGCCTAGATGTGGAATTTGCCATTTTCAGAACTGCTGTATGGAGAAATGTCGAAGAGTATGTATGTATGGATGCATGTATGTATGTATTTTAAAGTTTGTTTTTGTAATGTTTGTTTTTTTAAAGTTGTATTTTTTTAATGTGTTTGTGTACACACACACAGTTGCATTTATTAATCTAGGGCTTTCTTTCCCCTTCATGCTTCTCTAATTGCAATACATAAATTAAAACATTTCTGCACTTAAAATACTGCAGTTTCCTCTATTGGCTATTGGGCTCATGCCTTGTTTTCTGGGGTTAGGCACTCTGGGAGCAGAATGTTGAACTAGAGGGGCCTTTGATGCAATCCAGCAAAAATCCTCTTATGTTCCTGACTCCTGAATCTCTCACTGGCTCTCCAGAATTCTGCCAAACAGTAGTAGTCTGCACTGGGTGCCTAGTGCAGCGTGGCAAATCTCGAAAAAGCAGCTGCAAATGCAAACAATGGACTGCATTTTAGAGCTTCCTTCAATGTTTCCTCATGATAAGTTGGGTGGGGAGCTTTTCATTGTATTTGTTTGAACTTTTGTGATGCCCTTCTGATATTGTAAGCAACTCAGATTTCTTTGAAATATAGAGTGGTATAAATATATCATAAATCAATAAAATAACTAATCATTACCCATTTGTTCTTTTTATAAACACTCCTCTTTGCCACCGCAGATAACAAATATTCTTAATTTGATGAATACAGAGACAGAACATGGTTTTTATTTGCCACACCAATTTATTTTGATTATGAACAAAGATAAATTTAACCCCTATACCATATTTTCATGAGCCTGCAAGCCCCGCTTTCCTACTTTAGCTTCTCTATTCCCTGCATCCCATTCATCCTGCACTACAAGCCAAATAAAAGACTCAGGAGTCCTGTGAATGGCAGTCGCTCTTCCTCTCCCACCACAGGCAAGCACCCTCCACCTCAGCTGCTGCGAGAAACAGTGTGATCCAAAAGGAAGAAGACATTGCTCTCTCCTAACTATCCTTCAAAGTTGAGCTGCTCTAGGGGAGGCAGAGTATCACTGCATCGTGCTCTGGTTATAGTGCCTGAAAGGACACCACTATGCATTAATTTCTTGGTCAATTTACAAAACGTTGGTGATGCACAGCCGTAGAAATGCTTGTCAGGAATTGCACTGTCATCTAGTAAAGAAAAAGAGACATTTTCACATGAGTGCCTGGGCAGTAACAGGTGAGTTTGTGTGCAGAAGAGAGAATCAGAGCATTTTATTGTTTATAAAGTGTACTGAGCAAGTATAGAAAGCATCTCAGAACCATACATGTGATCAATTTGACATGGATGTTTAAAATGTTGATATTCCCACCCCAGGAATATAGAGTCTCATCTATATACATGCAAAGCAAAGATCATTACCACAGTTATGGTTTCAGAAAAATAGAACTTTCCCCTACCAATACACATAGAGCATTTTCTGGCAGAAAGCCACAAACAGAGCAAGAGAGCAGTCCACCAACCTGTCTCCACCTCATTGGTTGGCAGTGCTACTTACCATGAGCAACAACAAACTCAGCGCACTGGGTCTCAGCAGTATAACACTTGATGGTCTTTGAGTCCTCACAGGCTTTTGAGAGAGAAGGAAAACAGGTCGGACACACCTTCCCATTTAACTTACGTTTCGGCTCTGTGGAAAACAACCCCAAAATCAACACACGGTTTCAGCCCATTTCTCCTCCCTCCCTCTCTTCCTTTTGTTACAGTGTAATAATTTCTTATTAAATTTTCAAAAAATTGATATAATCAATGCATAATCAATTTTTCAGACTCCCCACCCCATTTTCCACAGTCTTTTTACTTCTTTCCCTCTGCTGCACAATACCTTCTATTTCTTATACCAACGCATCAATACTTTATTCTTTAATTTCTTATGCTGCTCATATTTCAAATCCTGCTTGTGACTTCATCATACAATAATTCCCTTAAATAGTCTGAAATGGGCTTCCATTTTTCCACAAAGCAATCATCCTTAGATTCTCTTATTTTGCCTGTTAACTTTGCCAATTCTGCATAATCCATCACCTTACTTATCCATTCTTTGGTGGTAACTTCTACTTCCTTCCATTTTTGTTCTTAGAGAATCCTAGGCACTGTTGTTACATACATAAACAACTTAAAATACATTTTTTTGGAACTTCTTCCCCTATAATCTCTAAGAGAAAATTTTCTGCTTTTTTGTTTTTGTTTTTTGTATATAATCACTTTAGACATCTTTTATATCTCATCATATAACATTTGCCAAAAAAACCTTCACCTTCTTAAAAGTCCACCACATATAAAAGAAAGTTCCATGTACCATTTATGCTTCCACAATTATTTACAACCTTTAGCCAATTTGTTAGGTGATAAATACCATCTATACATTATTTTCATACTATTTCCTTTGGGAGTATAACAGGAAGTATATTTCATATCAATTTTTCACAACCTTTCCCATCCATTTCTATTTTATGTCCTAGTTCTTTAGCCCATTTTATCATTGCAGGTTTAACCAGCTCATTTTTTGTTTCCCATTCTAATAACATTTTATACCTTTTTAAAATCAATTTTTCTCTTCCTTCAAGCAGAACCTTTACAAAGTCAAAACTTTGATCCATAAAACCTTGTAATACATGTTTTCAAAAATACACATTAATTTGAAAATATTGGAAAAGTCAGAAGGATTATGAGCTTGGGTATCACCCATCTTGGATTTCTTCTAACTTTTTCAATTAAACTTGCATTTCCTAAAAAACCCCGATATGTTTTTCATTCATGTAAGACTTGATATCAGGTCCACACACTATACAAACTTCTCCTTATACAATTATTTAAAAATTCTCAATGTGCCTTTACCTTCCCATATCGCAGGTAAGCGTACCACCCATACCGATTCCCATGTCCTTCCAAATTTAACAAATTTGTATTCTGTAAAGATATCCATTTCTTTAACCAAATCAGCCAGGTGCTTCATAATATAATTTTAAATCTGGCAATGAGAATCCATCTCTTTCCTTAACATCCATTAGTATTTTAAATTTGATCCTTGGTCTTTCCCCCTGCCGGATGAATTTTCAAAAATTTATATTTCTATGATTCCTAGGCCTCAGTTCGCAGTCCTGTGAGATGGTTGCGACATTTCCACTTCATTCTGTTTCAGGAATTCATTATGCTGATGATGTAGATCTAGCTATTATCTCTAAAGATGAGACATAACACTTAAGGAACACTTAAATAACCAAAGACCCTGCATGGCTTCTTGTGCAACTATCCTGCATCTTCAGGCAGGGGAGGGAGAATAGGAAAGTGACCCATCCTCTTTTCTCAGCCTGCATTAGTTGCTGGTTTAGGCTTGGACTTCAAGCTATTCTTTGTCTTTTACTCCCTTTTATTTGCTTGGGTTAGTTTGGGAGACTTCCCTTCCTTCCCTAGCAATGCAAACTGTCAATAGAAGTTAAACCTGTTATTTGAGGCCTTTGCATTTTTAATTGGCTTTTGCTTTCTTGTTATGAATTAATTATTAATTAATTATTTGTACTCCGCCTATCTGGCTGGGTTTCCCCAGCCACTCTGGGCAGCTTCCAACAAAGATTAAAAATACATTAAAATGTTACACATTAAGAACTTCCCTAAACGGTGCTGCCTTCAGATGTCTTCTAAATGTCAAGTAGTTGTTTATCTTTTGTCCTTTTCACTTTATTTCCTTCAATCTGTGGAGCATTACTGAAAGTTTTCAGCTTCCTGTTCCCCAAGGTCATGGTTGAGGGGTCCTGCCACACCATATTAGAAGAGCCAGGATGTCACCCTGTAGCTGGTGTTCCAGAGGTGGAGTTACTACTAGGGAAACTATCTGAAGAAGTGTGTATGCACACAAAAGCTCCTAACAATAACAAACTTAGTCTCTAAGGCGCTACTGGAAGGAATTTTTTTATTTTGTTTCTATTAGGGGAACACTGTTTCCATGAGCCCTAGCTTCCATCACAGTGTCCCGTTGCACCAGAAGTAGTTTAGTCATGCTGGCCACATGATCGGGAAAGCTGTCTGCAGAGAAACGTCAGCTCCCTCTGCCTGAAAAGCGAGATGAGTGCTGAACTCCATAGTTGATTTCGACTGGACTCAACCATCCAGGGGTCCTTTACCTTTACCTTTTATCTTACTAAGAGACAGCATGGGGACCACCTTTAGTGTCCTCTAACCAGCTGCAGGGAAGCTTCACCTTGGGCTTCATCTAAGATTTCCAGTGTCAGCTATATGATATCATTTGTCTAAGGGCAATCATGCAAAACCCCTAAAGCCTCAATGCTATTTATGCCCAACGGTATATACAAATATGCATATACTTACGTTTTAGAAATTTCTCGACGCACTTTCTACCACGACAACACTCCCTGAAATTAGTTATGTAACGACCATCTTCTCTGGTGAAACTATAGTTCTGCGTGCTGCAATCTGTAGTACATCCATCTTCAGCATCGACCTCAGTAGAGCCATCTGTGAGAGAACATTAGAAGGAATACCTAGATCAGCAAAAATTCAAATCATTACTCTCCTGAACGAAATGTTTGTGATGCTCCCTTATATACATACATTAAGCAAATGGGTGAATAAAGAAAAAAAGTATCTCACAAGCACTGAATTTAGCAAGCTAATCCTTAAAGGCGTTTCTTCCAGAATCACCTCATAATTACAGTATAATTTCTTCTGCCAACCATGTGAATATTCCAGGATCGTTCCTTTAAAAGTTGCACTTAAATGGGACATGATTGACTGTATATTCTGCACAAACAAAATGGCAAGGGCCTGGAATAGGTTGATCTGCCACCCAATGGATATCCAGCTAGTTGATCCATTGGCTGACTCAAGAAGCTGTCTTATACTATGTAATATATATCTCAGAGAGTGGAGAATACAGACTTCTCTTTCCTCTATTTTTCTCCTTCTTTTGATCTCACTTCTGACCGGCTATCTTAAGGGAATAAATCTTTTTCCATGCATCTTGCTACGGGGAAATGTCTGCAAAGGTTTTCCTTTTTCATATATGTGTGTGTGTGTGTGTGTGTGTGTGTGTGTGTGGCTTCAGCTGCTGCCAGAGTGTAACCAAAAGGGTTTGAGGCTTAGGTTGTTTCTATATACTGCAGGCCTATTTGGCAGCAGCTGCTTGCTTTCAGAACGAGTGGTGGGGCATTGTACAATGTTCATTTGATGGGGCTAGGATCAGGTAAATTCTTTCTGATTGATCTGAGAATCTCCATTCCATCCCTCCTTTCCAGGAGTGCAGAATTGTTTATTTCCTGTGATATTGTACCATTCTGTGTGCCAGAATATGGGGGGAAATGAAGAACATGAAAAGAACATGAAAAGGAAAAAAATGTTAAATATTGAATATTGTTATGCATTATGCTTCAGTTAGATAATAGTATTTGCAGCTTAATTTTCTTGAGTTGTGGGTTTAAATGTTTTCCCTACAAACATGAGAATGCCAATAGATTAAATAAAAGTTAAAAATGATGATACACTTTGCCATTGAAGCAAGAAAGAAAAGCAATAGAAACCACCTAACACAAAGTAATTGCTTCATTTTGCTAATTACACTAGTCAAGGAAGGGTAAGTTGTGAGCAATGTTCAAGTTATGTAAAAATAAATCTTAAATTGTGAGTTTAATAAAACCACTGCAAACACTACCCATAAATCAAACATAGGGTGCATTAAATACTTTTCAGGGTGGCATAAGCAGCATACTAATTCCATGTTGTCCAGCCCTTATATGGTTGCTGCAAGCTGGAAAGTATTGAGATGTCACTATTAGATATGTGGTGAGTGAGTCTGAGTTTTCCCCCCATACTGGTATAGCACTTGTTACTGAAAGTAGGTAATTCCTCCTGTGTGGGTATAAAATATTCTACCTGAGAGATTAAAGAAATTTCAAGACTTGAGAAAGACTTGAGAAAGACACACACACAAAAAAAAAACAACAACAACACTTTTACTTGTACAGACTGGGAGGTGAAGGAGGAAGGAGTAACATCTGTCATGGTACAATGGGCCAGAGATTTTGGGTACAACATCCAGATGGAATCATGGGAGAGGTTGTGGAGGGAGGACCTAAAATTCACAGCGTGCTATGATTTGAAAGAGAATTGCATAAAGATGCTCTACAGATGGTACTTAACACCTGTAAAACTAGCCAGAATGTATAAATCTAGATCAAACATCTGTTGGAGATGCAGGGAGATGGACGGCACCATGATCCACATTTGGTAGCATGGCAAAAAAAATCAGGGAATTTTGGGAAATGGTTTACAATGAACTTATGTTTAAATACCGGTATTCCTTCCCAAAGAAGCCCAAAGTCTTTCTGCTAGGTATAATGAGCAATGAAATTCCAAAAAGGATAAGGAAAATCTTTATGTATGCGGTAGCAGCAGCTAGGATTCTAATTGCTAAGGTATGGAAAGGGGATTCTATCCCCTCAAAATTAGATTGGCAAAATAAAAAGCTAGAATATACAGAACTAGCAAGATTAACAGCGAGATTCCAAGAACCTACAGATCAAAGATTCAATGGAGAGTGGAATATCTACAGAGAATATTTAAAAGAACATTGTAATGATATAAATTCTTTGGCAGGCCTGGAATAATTTGTGCATGAATTAAGAAATCGTTACATAATTAAAATAACAGAGGAATTTAGGAGAGAGTTAAGTGCACAGAGTAATGAAACTTAGGAACCACAGTGGGGGGATTGGAAGTCATGTCAGAAATAGCGATGGATGAACTTAAACTTTTCTTTTTCAGTATGTATGTACGGTGTGTAGAGTGTTAATTACTCAATTGCCTTTTGATGGTTGATGCATATTGTTTTCTGTTCTATTTGTTTTGTTATGTTTCTAAAATTAATAAAGCATTAAAAAATTTAAAAAGTATAAAATATTCTACCTAAGAAAGGTACCATGTTGAAATGAATATGGAACCATTTTCCTTTTTAAAAAACGGGAGAATGATAGAGAAAATAGTAATTCCATAGAATTGTATCATTTGGATTATACCTCCAGTCTCTGAACCATTTGAATTTACCCAGCAATGGGATGGCAAGCCCCTGTCCCCCAAAACCTCATGCCATCTGGGAAGACTGCAATCTTTGTCCCTACACCCAGCTCAGGGGCAACCCTTACCAGTAAATTCTTGGGGTTTGCTAGATGTTGCCATAGGTGAACCCTGACATTGGTAAACCCCAACTTTCTTTCAACCAGCAGGTGGACTGATTGATCATTGGTTACATACTCAATGCCTGCACCAAACCTGTTTTCAACTATAATCTATAAAGTTGTGGACTAATCTGAAACCAACACATGTCTCCTTGTATTCATCATTGGCTGCACACCTGACCGCTGTATCACTTGTGTCTGAACCCACAAAGAGTAGAGTCTGATTATGTTGCTAATGAGTGGAGAGTGACCTGCCAGTGAGGTATTGTTACTTAGGATTTGGCCACTGGGAAAACCAGTTGGTGATGGAGCTGTAAGGCAAAAGCCTGATTGATCATTGGTTATATACTGAATGAATATTCACAATGTATTAACTTTAATCAGTTGGCAAAGCTCAGAAGAAGGTTGCCAGTGGTTCTCCAAGGCTAAGAGGCTGACCTTTGTAAAGGGGGGGGGGGAGGTGGCACACTTTATTAGTTATTGACATGGAAAAGAACCATCTCAGTGCCTGCTTCCCAACACTGGAACTCTCTCCCAGGAGAAGCTAGATTGCCTCCTGTCTTGTCCTTCTCCTGGCAGGTGAAGACCTCCTTGTCCCAACAGGCTTTTGGGGAATTCCTGTTTTTATTGAAAATGATGCTACCACTTTTTATTGTAATCATTGGTACATTTTACACACACACACACACACACACACACACACACACACACCCCTATATAATTCTACTAATATTTAATTAATTGTTGGAAAAAAAGAATTCTACAACATTGGGTGAGATCAGCATTCTGCGGCTTCCCCCTAGATATCCCAGGGTCCAAATGTTGGACCCGCACACTTAGGTATAATCTTACACAAAGGCTTTATACTCACTCATGTTACTTAAAGTAGTACGAGTAAAGCAACTGCCACCTTTGGTAGTTTCACAAGTTCCTGATGTTTTTTGATTTGATTTCCTTACTTTACATTGCATAGCTATTACTGCAAAGAGAAGAGAAGAAGAAATATTCAGTGCCAAATACATCAGTTCCTCAGTTGTGGAAAAATGAAATCTACATTCCCACCTGGATACAATCTACCAAGTCAGACATGCACAATCTTATTGGTCTCAAGAGCCACATGAGCGGGTTGGAGGCTGCATGCACACTGACACACATCTTCCCCCTATCTCACACACAGGAACATCTCCAGACACAAAGATGGAGAGACACACAGTCTTCATCCATTTTACTATTATGAATGCATACACTAAAGCAGGGACGTCCTCCCCCACAACACACAGTGAGGTGCACAATGGGATTTTAGCAGTCCCATTGAATACTTTCACATGCAGCACTCATGTTGTATGTGAAGAAAGCCAACCTCATGAAACAGAAGTACACTCCACAAGGCTGTCTTCCAAAATTTGGAGTCCAGATTCCCACTATTCTAATAGTTTTAGCTTCATTTATCCTTCCTAGAGCCAATATCAGTTTGCCTTCTCTAGCCCACTGCATATCCCCCCCCCTCCATTTGAAAAAGCAATTCAAGATTGCAGCTTCCTACTCACCTTCAGAAAGGATGGCCAAGAAGAGACAAGTACTCAGGAAGATTTTCATAGTGCTGGAGAGATCAAAAGCTGAGGAGAACTCAGTTCAAAGAAGCAGGCAACTGATGGAGGAAGAGGCTGCCTTGGAGGATTTATAGGCTAAGAAGAGGAGCCCTGGGCAGAACTGATCCAGTGAGGGGGTGGGAAATGATGACAGTAGAGATTGCATGCTTTCCCAAACATCTTGTAATTTTATATTGGAACACAAAGCATGGAGTAGAAATTGCATTAAGTCATTTTTGGGAACTGTGTGAAATTCTGCCAGCTACCTCTTCTTTTGCATTCTCAGGGATAAGAAACATATATTTTAAATCCTTAAATCACCTTTGGAAAGCCCATGAAAATTCACCAAATAACTTTCCAGTCTATCCCACCCCAATTTCACCACAATGGGAGCCACTGTTACAGAACCACTCTTCTTCAGAAAGTACACTGGATGAACACCCCTTTGAGACAATTGGAGTTTGACTGCTATTAGAATATTTCCTTCTAGGTTCAAGTGGCTAGAACACACATCATCTTGGAAATACTGAGCAAAGAATTCAAAGGTGTTAGTTACATAGTAACTCATGTTGTTTATGCACAGCAAAATAATTTCCCTACCTTCATTAATCGCATCATGACTCCACTAATACAAGGCTATATTTTTAATGAGGAATGCGGAGTCATACCAGGAATTTAGTTATCTTAAACATAATAATAATAATAATAATAATAATAATAATAATAATTTATACCCTGCCCATCTGGCTGGGTTTCCCCAGCCACTCTGGGCGGCTTCCAACAAAATATTAAAATACAATTGTCTATTAAACTTTAAAAGCTTCCCTAAACACGGCTGCCTTCAGATGTCTTCTAAAAGTCTGGTACAGTGGAACCTCAGGTTACATATGCTTCAGGTTACATACGCTTCAGGTTACAGACTCCGCTAACCCAGAAATAGTACTTCGGGTTAGGAACGTTGCTTCAGGATGAGAACAGAAATCGTGCTCCGGCGGCGCGGCAGTGGCAGCAGGCCCCATTAGCTAAAGTGGTGCTTCAGGTTAAGAACAGTTTCAGGTTAAGTATGAGCCTCCGGAATGAATTAAGTACTTAACCCGAGGTACCACTGTAGTTGTTTTTCTGTTTTACATCCGGTGGGAGGGCATTCCGCAGTGCAGGTGCCACTACCGATAAGGCCCTCTGTCTGGTTCCCTGTAGCTTGGCTTCTCGCAGTGAGGGAACCGCCAGAAGGCCCTCGGCACTGTACCTCAGTGTCCGGGCAGAACGATATGGGTCGAGATGCTCCTTCAGGTATACTGGACCAAGGCCGTTTAGGGCTTTAAAGGTCAGAACCAACACCTTGAATTGTGCTTGGAAATGTAATGGGAGCCAGTGTAGGTCTTTCAAGACCAGTGTTATGTGGTCTCGGAGGCCACTCTCAGTAAGCAATCTAGCTGCCGCATTCTGGAATAGTTGTAGTTTCCGGGTCACCTTCAAAGGTAGCCCCACGTAGAGCGCGTTGCAGTAGTCCAAGCGGGAGATGCACCACTCTGGCAAGACAGTCCAGGGGCAGGTAGCGTCTTAGCCTGCATACCAGGTGGAGCTGATAGACAGCTGCCCTGGACACAGAGTTAACCTGCACCTCCATGGACAGCTGTGAGTCCAAAATGACTCCCAGGCTGCGCACCTGGTCCTTCAGGGGCACAGTAACCCCATTCAGGACCAGGGAGTCCTCCACACCTGCCCGCCTCCTATCCCCCAAAAACAGTATTTCTGTCTTGTCAGGATTCAACCTCAATCTGTTAGCTGCCATCCATCCTCCAACCACCTCCAGATACTCACACAGGACCTTCACCGCCTTCACTGGTTCTGATTTGAAAGAGACGTAGAAATGGGTATCATTTGGATACTGTTGAAAACCTAGCCCAAACCCCCTGATGATCTCTCCCAGCGGTTGCATGTAGATGTTGAAAAGCATGGCGGAGAGGACAGAACCCTGAGGCACCCCAGAAGTGAGAGCCCAGGGGTCTGAACATTCACCCCCATCACCACTTTCTGAACATGGCCCAGTAGGAAGGAGCAGAATCACTGTATAATAGTGCCCCCAGCTCCCAGCACCTCTAGATGGTCCAGAAGGATGTTATGGTCAATGGTGTCAAAAGCCACTGAGAGATCCAGCAGAACTAGGAAACAGCTCTCACCTTTGTCCCTAGCCCGCCGGAGATCATCGACCAGTGCAACCAAGGCAGTTTCAGTCCCATGATGAGGCCTGAATCCCGACTGGAAGGGATCCAAACAGTCCGCTTCTTCCAGGCGTACACAGTTACCCCATTCAGGTCTAGGGAGTTCCCCCCCCACACACCCCATCCCCCAAGAACAGTCCTTCTGTCTTGTCAGGATTCAACCTCAATCTGTCAGCTGCCATCCATCTAGCAACCATCTCTAGACACTCACCCTGGATGATTTAATACATACACACCAGAAAATACAGCTATGTACACAACTGAACTGAACTTGGGCCACAGTCCAGCCCACAAACTCAGGGCCCATCTATCCTGGATCCTTTCCAAAATTAGTTCAGAGGCATGACTAATATTTCAGCCCCACCAAGTGTCCCTATTTTCCAGGGACTGTCCCAGATTTTCAGACGTTTCTGATTTGATCCCAGAATATCCTAATTATATATATCTGACCAGGAAGAAGAGGAGATTTTGTATTTTTGTCCCCCTCTCAAATTATGAGCAAATGGATCCAATTTTGCTGAGTTCTTTCACAAAATTGTAGAACAAAAGCTAAAGGATACCTATTCTAATCCTCGTGTGATTCAAGGCTTATAAAAAGCAGAAATAGCAGAATCGCTGCGCATCCTTGTATGCTGTATAGCATTTGGGTATTTAGCCAGTGATGAAGCACCACAGAGGCAGATTTAGAGGATCATGGACTGCAAGAAAATCAAACCTATCCATTCTAAAGGAAATCAGCCCTGAGTGCTCACTGGAAGGACAGGTCCTGAAGCTGAGGCTCCAATACTTTGGCCACCTCATGAGAAGAGAAGACTCCCTGGAAAAGACTCTGATGTTGGGAAAGATTGAGGGCACATGGAGAAGGGGATGACAGTGGATGAGATGGTTTGACAGTGTTCTCGAAGCAACTAACATGAGTTTGACCAAACTGCGGGAGGCGGTGGAAGATAGGAGTGCCTGGCATGCTCTGGTCCATGGGGTCTTGAAGAGTCGGACACGACTAAATGACTAAACAACATAGAATGCAAGGTGAGAGATGGGGGGAGGCAACAAATTTTGGTGTCTCACAGGGTGCCACTGAAATTTGACCCCAAAGTCTGCCAGTGGCCACCAGATTATACAGAGAGCAAGTGATGGGGAGATATCTGAGGTCAGAACTGCCAAAGCATAAGTTAAATAAAGCCATGTTTCTAATCATCCAAAATAATGAAGGGGGGGGGGGGAATGATGCCTTCTTTTTCTGAAGCAGATTTAACTTTAGATCCCCCCAAGAAGAACTGTTTCACAACAAAGAACGTAAATGAGCACTAAATCCTTGACAGGGAGTGCCTTTCTGCTGAAGTAAATCCATCTCCTTCATTCTTCATTTTCTGGAGGATTTTGAAAATTCCTATTCTCCCAGGCATTTAAAGGCTGAAAGGCACTGCTCCTAGCAGCCTTGAATTTACTGTATTATCTGGAACCAGTTATTGCTAATTTTCAATGTTCTTAATGTTTCTCAACCTTTTCAGATTTTTTTTAAAAAACAGTTTCTTAATATAGATTTTTCTTTTATATTTACTAGTGTCTTTTTTCTGTTGTCACCTGTCCTGGTTCCTTCGGAGGAATGGTGGGATTGCAATACATTTTAATAAATGAATATGGCTGAAAACAAAATACTGATCCTTTAAGGATTCTACATCTAACACCTAATTCTGCTTCCTGCAGATTTTTAACAGATCTGGCTTCTTATCCAATGACAGCTAGGCACCCTCAGGAGTCTTGCACTATGAAAAACCAGTAGAATATTCAGCCTGAGTTCCTTTGGGAGGAATGATGGGATGGAACTTTAATAAATAAAATCAAATAAAAAATGAAGTATCAACAGTCCTGCTCCATGTCGATTATAAAGGGGGTGCATAGTCTGTCAAAGTCTTCTCTCTTATGGTTTATTGAGACCCCAGATAGAGAGATATGGAGCTGCATTTGGTTTCCAGGACAGGGGATCTCAACCCTAGGTACATATTATAAAAGGGCCCCATAGTTTCTCAAACTGTTGTCTCTTTTGGCTTCCCTCAGTCAGGCACATGAGCAATTGTATTCAATTAGAGAAAATTATGAAAGCACAGTTTTTTGGCAGGTACATTATGGAAAGACTCTTCTTCAGCAGGTACACTGGGTGAGCCCCACTTGAAGCCAATTAGGAGTTTGGCTGCTGTAAGAAGATATGCAGGAAATTTCAGCTGGCCAGAACTTGCATCAGCCTGCTAAATCAGGCCATCTGTTCAAGAAAACCATTTTCACAGTGGCCAACCAGATGCCTGGCATAGCCAGCGAGCAGGACTTGAGAACAACTCCACAGCTGGTTCCCAGAAGCAGACATTAAGAGCCAAACTGCCCCAGATGTCAGAAATAGAACATAACCATCAAGTTTAGTAGCCATCAATACACAAATTCATGGAGGATGAGGGTAATCTGCAATTTAACACATCCAAGTTGTTGGACACCATTACTTCTTCTGATACCAGATTCCAAAGCCTAAATACATGCTGTGTGATGCAGTTATTGTTTCCATCTGTCCTGAATTTTCCCTCCTTCCGTTTCATTGCTTGTCCACGGGTTCTATTGTTATGAGAGAAGGTTACTTGACAGAATGGCTACATTTCCTCTGGTATGAAAGCCAAGAAGCCTCTGGGAGTTTGCTCTGCTCATGCCTTGTTTTGAGGTAATCCCAAGGGCATCTGCTTCAACTCTCTGAGAACAGGATCCTGAACTAAATGAGCTTTTGGTGTAGTCCAGAAGGGATCCTCTTATGTCCCTGACTCCTCAGAGCATCTCCAGTGGCCTATCAAATAATACTAATCTGCCCTGGTTGCCATGAACTCTGTAACAAATTTCCAGAAGAATTGTGCACTGTAGCCCAAAGTCAGCTGCAGTTAAATACTTTATTCAGTATCTTTATTGCTGTCCATCGACCATAACATGGATTCAGAATAAAATACAGATACATACATACAACCCCCCAGGGAAAAAAAATCAAAACAAAGAACACTTTGGTCTTCCTTCACTGGGGGTTGCCTGTATGAATCTGTATTTTATTCTGAATCCATGTTATGGGTCGTTGCACCACAATAAAGATTATTATTATTATGCATTATCAACCTCTTGATAAGTAGATAGGGTGGGTAGATTTTTGGACTTCTTTTTGACATTTCCATGATGTTACTCAGGCTTTCCTCTGCTCTCTCTGCACATCAGATTCGTAGACCTCCCCAGTCCCACCCCATGCAGCTACTTCTAGCCACGAGTTTAACCTCTCAAGGACCCATGTTTGAGACCACTTCTCTCTTCTATTCTGCAGGCCTGCTTTGCACCCATTTTCCCTTTCGCACCCCATGCCCCCTCCCCTTCTTTTTGTGCAACCCACTTGGAAGGGAAGCCAGCGTGTGGTTGCCTCCTGTATCTTCCTCCTGTCGCAGATTACAACTAATATGCCCCTTCTCACCTTCCACCCAATTTGGAAGCCACCCCCTCCTATTCTGCAGACTCTTTCATGCCCCTGCTTTTGTCTTCACCAGGTCTCCATGCCAGCTGTTCCCTTCTTGTTTGT
This sequence comes from Podarcis muralis, assembly GCF_964188315.1. Lineage (NCBI taxonomy): Eukaryota > Metazoa > Chordata > Lepidosauria > Squamata > Lacertidae > Podarcis > Podarcis muralis. The sequence goes on along the minus strand of NC_135661.1, from coordinate 79,386,537 downwards.
TTGTTTGTTTGTTTGTTTGTTTGTTTTGCAACCCTCCTGGCACAGTCTTCTTGTACTTTACCTCCTTTTCCACTCCTTCTCTTTGCTCATCTCAACTTTCCCTTGCACACAGGTCCCCCACTTCCACTCCTTCACCTCTCTCCCACTCTGCAGTCTCCTTTGCGGAAATGTACATACACACGCACTATTATCACCTTCACTCCTAACTTCCCCCTTCCTCATTTTATTATGCTCCCTGGCACACAAGCCTTCTCCCTTTCTAGGTTTCCTCTTCTCTGCTTTTCTGCAGCCTGTTTTAGCCACACACATAAGGCTGATATGCTTATTTGACTCTTATAAGGAATCCTGTTGGCTGGTTGTTCAGTTAGAGACAATTAACTCCAGCTTATTGCAGTTGTGTGTTTCTGAGTGTTCCCATTTTAGCAGTTTCATAGTGTGGGAGCATGGGGGGCATGCCCCTGGGCACATGTTTGTGAGGGGGTATGACCAGGTGCCCCCATGACACAACAATCAAAAGTGTCTTTACACACAGAGAGAGACATTCACACAAACACATCCTTCAGAGCAAGCAAGGGATATAAGCAATTTGTCATTTTAGATAATATGGTGAAACCATGCTTCTTCAGCAGGTACATAATGGACCCACTCTTCTTCCAAGGTATACTGGGTGATCATCACTTCAACAAAAATAAGATTATGGCTGCCCTCAGATTTCATAACAACTTCAAGTGGCAAGAACTTAGCCTGCAGGATCAGGTCATCTCTCAATCTCCTCTGAGGACACGTCATCCCAAAATCTACTCTAATTTGCTGTCATGAGCACATGCTGCCGCAGTAAAGGCCAAAAAATTTTCCCAAAAAAACCCCCACAGGAGTTAGGTAATAATTTGAAATAGTCCACAACTTTATTGAATACAGAAGTAAGTAGGATTTCGCCAAGGCATTGGGTATCAATGTGGTATCAAGCAGCCCATCTGTTGGTTGATAAATAGGGAGTCACCCCTAACATGGACCAAGTGCACTGACCCCACTTGGGCTGCCAATGGGAAAGCTGCTAAAGCCCAATGTTCCCCGTGTGGACTTCTGGACAGAGACACCCTTCCTGGACCTATATTGAAAAAGGTGGGGGAGTGAATACACAGATAGAAAATGCTGGGTTGTTTTTTAAATATAATTTTAATTTCCAATTTTCTCTATTAATTCTTCTAACTGATTTATGTTGTAATTGTTATATTCAATTATGTTACTATTATTAATTGCTTGTAAGCCACTTTGTGACTCGTGGGAGTGAAAAGCAGCATAGAAATAAAATAAATGAAATGAAAAGTAGCTCAAAGTGTGGCTAGGCAGGCCTCAAGTTTCTGTATCTTCTCTTCCAGCATGGCGACCATTTTGCAATTGCACTTGGGCTGATGCAATATGATGCCATATGTCGCAATCAGGAGTTCGACATACAGTGAAGTACACTGTTGCCAATGAAATGATGTACTCAATGGTTACTGGGTTATCTATAAATGACCATCTTCGTATCTCCAAAACAGGATAGAATCATAGAATCATAGAGTTGGAAGAGACCACAAGGGCCATCGAGTCCAACCCCCTGCCAAGCAGGAAACACCACCAGAGCACTCCTGACATATGGTTGTCAAGCCTCTGCTTAAAGACCTCCAAAGAAGGAGACTCCACCACACTCCTTGGCAGCAAATTCCACTGTCGAACAGCTCTTACTGTCAGGAAGTTCTTCCTAATGTTTAGGTGGAATCTTCTTTCTTGTAGTTTGGATCCATTGCTCCATGTCCGCTTCTCTGGAGCAGCAGAAAACAACCTTTCTCCCTCCTCTATATGACATCCTTTTATATATTTGAACATGGCTATCATATCACCCCTTAACCTCCTCTTCTGCAGGCTAAACATGCCCAGCTCCCTTAGCCATTCCTCATAAGGCATCGTTTCCAGGCCTTTGACCATTTTGGTTGCCCTCCTCTGGACACGTTCCAGTTTGTCAGTGTCCTTCTTGAACTGTGGTGCCCAGAACTGGACACAGTACTCCAGGTGAGGTCTGACCAGAGCAGAATACAGTGGCACTATTACTTCCCTTGATCTAGATGCTATACTCCTATTGATGCAGCCCAGAATTGCATTGGCTTTTTTAGCTGCCTCGTCACACTGTTGGCTCATGTCAAGTTTGTGGTCAACCAAGACTCCTAGATCCTTTTCACATGTACTGCTTCTCAAGCCAGGTGTCACCCATCTTGTATTTGTGCCTCTCATTTTTTTTTGCCCAAGTGCAATACTTTACATTTCTCCCTGTTAAAATTCATCTTGTTTGTTTTTGCCCAGTTCTCTAATCTGTCAAGGTCGTTTTGAAGTGTGATCCTGTCCTCTGGGGTGTTAGCCACCCCTCCCAGTTTGGTGTCATCTGCAAATTTGATCAGGATGCCCTTGAGTCCATCATCCAAGTCGTTGATAAAGATGTTGAATAAGACCGGGCCCAAGACAGAACCCTGTAGCACCCCACTAGTCACTCTTCTCCAGGATGAAGAGGAACCATTGATGAGCACCCTTTGGGTTCGGTCAGTCAGCCAGTTACAAATCCACTGAGTGGTAGCATAGTCAAGACCACATTTTACCAGCTTCTTTACAAGAATATCATGGGGCACCTTGTCAAATGCCTTGCTGAAATCAAGGTAGGCTACATCCACTGCGTTCCCTTCATCTACCAGGCTTGTAATTCTGTCAAAAAACGAGATCAGGTTAGTCTGACATGACTTATTTTTCAGAAATCCATGCTGACTATTGGTGATCACAGCATTCCTTTCTAGGTGCTCACAGACTGTTTGCTTAATGATCTGCTCCAGAATCTTCCCTGGTATTGATGTCAGACTGACTGGGCGGTAATTATTTGGGTCCTCTCTTTCCCCCTTTTTGAAAATAGGGACAACATTTGCCCTCCTCCAATCTGCCGGGACTTCGCCTGTTCTCCAGGAATTCTCAAAGATGACTGCCAGTGGTTCTGAGATCACATCTGCCAGTTCTTTTAATACTCTTGGATGCAGTTCATCTGGCCCTGGAGACTTGAATACATCTAAACTAGTCAAGTATTCTTGTACCATCTCCTTAGTTATTCTGGGCTGTGTTTCCTCTGCTGAATCATTTGCTCCAAATTCTTCAGGTCAGGCATTGTTTTCTTTATCAGAGAAGACTGAGGCAAAGAAGGCATTGAGGAGTTCAACCCTTTCTGTGTCCCCTGTTTGCATTTCACCATCTTGACAACCATATGTCAGGAGTGCTCTGATGGTGTTTCCTGCTTGGCAGGGGGTTGGACTCGATGGCCCTTGTGGTCTCTTCCAACTCTATGATTCTATGATTCTATGATTCTATCTTCTCCTCTGAGTGACCCCACTGTTTCTTTGTTCTTCCTTTTGCTACGAACATACCCATAAAAGCCTTTTTTGTTGCTTTTAACCTCTCTAGCAAGCCTGAGTTCATTTTGTGCTTTAGCTTTTCTGACTTTGTGTCTACACGTGCTGGCTATTTGTTTGAATTCCTCTTTGGTGGTTTCCCCCCTTTTCCATTTTTTGTACACATCCTTTTTTAATCTTAACTCAGTTAAAAGTTCTTTAGATGGCCACCCTGGCTTCTTTAGGCACCTTCCATGTTTCCGTCTCATTGGTATTGCCTGAAGTTGTGCTTTTACTATCTCCCTCTTAACAAACTCCCAGCCATCATGAACTCCCTTTCCTTTTAGTATTACTGTCCATGGGATCTCACCCGGCACTTCCCTAAGTTTTATGAAGTCGGCTTTCTTAAAGTCAAGAAATTGAGTCCTAGTATGCTTGGCTGCTCCTTTCCGCTGTATAGTAAACTTCAGAAGAGCATGATCACTCGTGCCTAATGATCCTTCCACTTCTACCCCACTAACCAGGTCATCAACATTGGTTAGGACCAGATCTAAAATGGCTGTTCCTCTTGTTGCTTCTCCCACTTTCTGGACAATGAAGTTGTCTGCAAGGCCAGTGAGGAATCTGTTTGACCTTATGCTCTTGGCTGAGTTTGACATCCAACAAATATCCGGGTAATTGAAGTCCCCCATTACTACTATCTCCCTTCCTTTTGCATGCTTGGCCATCTGTTCCAGGAAGGCATCATCTATGTCCTCCGTTCGGCTTGGGGATCTATAGTAAACTCCCACAATGAGGTCTCTTGTTATTCTTCTCTCCCTTAATTTTGACCCAAATGCTCTCACTTTGGCTTTGAGGTTCTAAATCTTGGATCTCTTCACAGGTATACACATCCCTGACATATAACGCCACTCCTCCTCCTTTCTTGTCTGGTCTGTTTCTCTGAAATAGATTGTATCCCTCCATTATTACATTCCAATCATGGGACTTATCCCACCAGGTTTCAGTGATGCCTATTATGTCATATTTAGTTTGCTGTACCAAGAGCTCAAGCTCATCTTGTTTATTTCCCATGCTTTGCGCATTAGTGTACAGACATTGAAGTCCATTAATCATTCCCCCGTGTCTCTTATTTAAGGATTTTTTCCTCCCACCACTAGGTCTGCGTGCTGTTTTCTCCATTTGGTCTATGACATTTGGATGATCATCTTCATCAATTGATAGACTCCTACCTTCAGGAGCGCTGTCTCCCTCCCCCACATTAGTCAGTTTAAAGCCCTCCTGATGAGGTTTCTGAGATTTTTGGCAAAAACATTCCTCCCAACCGTTGTGAGGTGCAGCCCATCGCTTGCCAGAAGTCCATCTTCAAGAAACTGCAGTCCATGATCTAAGAATCCAAACCGTTCCTGTTTACACCATTTGCGAAGCCAGCTGTTCACTTCCACTATTTTCCCCTCTCTCCCTGGGCCACGTCATTCAACTGGGAGGACAGATGAGATGACAATTTGTGCATTTAATTGCTTCAATTTCCTGCCCAGAGCCTCGTAGTCTCTTTTGATCTTCTGGAGGCTATTGCTTGCAGTGTCATTGGTTCCCACATGAACCAAGAGGAAGGGGTATTTGTCAGTGGGTTTTATGGTTCCTTGCAGTCATTCAGTTACATCTTGGATCTTAGCCCCGGGGAGACAGCACACTTCCCGAGACATCTTGTCAGGCCCACAGATCACTGCTTCTGTTCCCCTCAGTAGGGAATCCCCTATCACCACTACACGCCTCCTCTTAGGTTTGGTCGGGGTTCTTCTGTGAGCTGTCCGTTCCAAGGTCGCCTGCACATTCCCTGAGGACTGACTTTGCTGCTCATCTTCATATACCTGATCGACTGTAATGAGGGAGAGATCCTCAAATGGAGTCTGCTCTTCATCTTCCATGCTAGGGGAGAGAACCTCAAAGCAATTGTGTATTTCTAAACAATCAGAGTGAACCCTGGGCCTCCTACTTCTTTGAGTCACATTTCTCCATATATCTGGCTCCTGTGTTGGTGAACTATCCTCCTTCTCAGGGGAGTCCCCTGTCTCCTCCTTGGTGGAGACGGTGTGCTCTGTTGCTTCCAAGAAGAGCTCCAGCTCTCTAATTCTTTGGAGCGTAGCTACACGTTCCTCCAGTTGCTGGACTTTGTCTTCTAAGAGGGCAATCAACATGCAATTGCTGCAGGTAAAGCTGCCTGCAACCTTTGGCAAGATGGCAAACATTGCGCAGGAACCGCAGGCAACTGCAGCTGTTCCCTCGCCCTCCATCTTGAGAACGTGTCGTTGGGGGTGGCTACAGCAGTCCTCCATCATAAAAAGCGTGAAGACAGGACAAATAACTCCCTCCCAAAAAACCCTATGTCTCCCCAACAAACGTTTGAGACTAGCTCCCCTAAATCTAAAAGATGGATCAAACTGCTGCCCTGCAAGCTCTGATAAGCTCCTCCCATGGCTAATCACCTGCCTCAACAGAAACCCTGCCCCCTCTGACCTTTGCACAGGGAGAGCAGCTAATCAGCCACAAAGAAACACACACACAAGAAAACCCTTTCTGCTCCTTCTTCAGCTGCTGCCCTGCAAGCTTCGATAAGCTCCTCCCACAGCTAATCACCTGCCTCAACAGAAACCCTGCCCCCTCTGACCTTTGCACAGGGAGAGCAGCTAATCAGCCACAAAGAAACACACACACAAGAAAACCCTTTTTGCTCCTTCTTCAGCTGCTGCCCTGCAAGCTTTGATAGCCACCCTTACAGTTGCTCAAGGAGAGCATGCAGTTGCTCTTCAAGGCTATTCAGTGTCACAATCGTGGAATTGTCTGCTATCTACAGAAAAACTGTCAAAAAGCCCAGATTTCCAAATAGCCAAGGGGAGCTCAGAGAAAGGAGGGGCCAGTAGCAGAGAGCATGCTAAGCCCCAGTCCAAGCAAGGTCTTGTTTTGATTACACCGGAGACATCAGCGTCGACTTGGAATGCTTTTGTTGTCAACACAGGAGCTACAGCCCATCTGACTGGATGCAAGGGATTGTTTACCACTTTTGAGGATCGGCATTACACTGTCAAGCAAGTGGACGGTCATGAGTTGGAAGCCACTGGGTTTGGAGCTGTGTTTCTTGAGAGTCTCCAAATCACTGTCAACAATGTTTATTTTGTTCCAGGTTTGAAGTACAACCTGTTGAGTGTGTCACAGCTGACTGAGCATGGTTTTGTGATATCCTGCAACAAAGAGAGATGTGTAATCTCCAGAGATGGGACACCACTTATTTATGCCTACAAAGAAGATGGGCTTTATTTGCTTTCCTTTGATAGTACTGATTATAAGGGTGTTGCTGTATCTTGTGTTACAGGTCCCACAGGCAAGAAGCCCGGCAAAGTCACCAAAGTTTTACAGCGTGTGTATGCTGATGTGGTTGGACCTCTACCACTTTCTAGAGGCAAAGCCAAGTACTACCTGATAATGGTTTATTGTTTTTCTCAATGTGTTTGGGTGTATATGTTGCAGAGACCGCAGCAAACCTTAACAAAGTTCAGAGAATTTTGTGATAAGGTGAAATTTGTTCATAATGCTAATGTTGAATGTCTTTTCACTGATGAAAATCAGGTTTTTGTTTCACAGGAATTTCAGGATTTCCTAGGTGAACAGGAGATTGAGCACAAGGCTGCTGTCTCAGAGGCTTCATGGAACAAGAGTGGATGTGTCAAGGTGAACACAGAGTTGCAACAAGGCATGATAGCACTACTGCTCGGTGCAGGTTTGCCCCAGAAATTCTGGGCTGAGTTGCTGAATGCTTTTTCTTACACGTGGGTAAGAAAGGTTTCAGCTGGTATGGAAAGTTCTCCTTTTGAGAAACTGTTCCAGAGAAAACCTTCTGTCAAGCACTTAAAGGTTTTCGGGTCTCACATGTAGGTAGAAACAGTGGCGTAGCGTGGGGGGTGCAGGGGGGGCCAGCCGCACTGGGCGCAACATCTGGGAGTTAGGGGGCGCAAATCCACGGGTTAGGGGGGCAAATCCACGGGTTAGGGGGGGCAAATTACTTGCCTTGCCCTGGGTGCCGACAACCCATGCTACGCCACTGGGTAGAAACACCACAAGGTGTGAAAGGCGCACGGGGCATTTTCATGGGTTATGAGGAAGGTCAATACAGAGTTTTATTGCCTGATTCTGGCACAGTGATTCTTACTAGGAATGTAGAATGCACTGCACAACAGGAGAGAGAGGTTCTCCACAGTTTCCCCATCAATGCGAACACACATGTAGATTCTGACATTGAGAGTGACACTGAAAGCACCGCTGAGAGGTCTAATACTGATGGCACAGTCATTGAGAGAGGTACACAAGCAATGTCCAGGCCATCATCCGTGGCTGAACTGGAATTGCCAGAGCCACTGTTTACTGTTGATCGTGGTTCTCCCAAAAGTCCCAAGGAAGAACCAGCCAGCAAAGAGGATCTGTACCTACTACATAGATCTGAGAGAGTCACAAAGGGACTGCCACCCCAGTGGTACTCCAGGGAGTTTGCTAACACAGCTGTTGCATGCATAGGTGTGGCTAGCAGCTCAAACCAGGTTTCAGACACTGAGGTCTTGAATGAGGTACAGGGTTTTTCCCCAGGAGAGACAAAGCCACACCTGAAGGTTGCAAGAGCCAACACTGTTTCCTCAGACCAATGTAGAGCAAAAGCTCTAATCCCATGGAAGAAAGGTAACCAGAAGTTTGAACTGGTCAGTCCAGTTGCAGGTAGTTCCAAACATGGAACTCGTACAACAGAGGTATACTATGTGTATGACAACTGTTTATGTCTCTTAATGCTGCACTAGCTTTCGCAGCAAGGGTTACCTAAAAATGGAGGAGTGATGTTAGGATTTTTATCCACCCCGAGCTGCTCAGCAAGTAGCACTGTGTTTTTTATATCATGTGAGTGTCTGAGAGTATGAGACAGGAAGTCTCAGCACTATTGGAGTATAATAATAATAATAATAATAATAATAATAATAATAATAATAATAATAATATCTTTATTGTCATTGCCCCCTCTCGGGGACAACGAAATTACTTGGCTGCTCCATCCACCCAGGTAGGGCACTCCACACAAAATCAGATCAACTATAAAAACACTAATTAAAACAATACAGTATAAAACAGCAAGGAAGATTAGATGACTTTCAAAGTCCAGGCTTCCCATTCAGGGCCGAGATCGCTCTGGAGAAGAAGCTGTTCTTAAGACGGCTTGTTCTTGTCTTCATCGTCCTGTATCTCCGTCCTGACGGCAGGAGCTCGAAGAGACAGTGACCAGGATGCGATGGATCTTTTACTATGTCCAGTGCCTTCCTATGGCACCTTGTGGCATAAATCTGCTCTAAGGTGGAGAGTGGGCAGCCAACAATGCTCTCTGCTGCCTTAACAACTCTGCACAACCCCAACCTGTCCCGGGTAGTACAGCTTCCATACCACACACATAAGCCATAGGTGAGCACGCTCTCAATGGCACAGTGATAGAAGGCAAGCAGCAGTTTCTGCGGAAGATGGTTTTTCCTTAGAATTCTCAAAAAGTACAGTCTCTGCTGCGCCTTCTTCACAAGCCCCCTTGTGTTGACACTCCAGGACAGATCCTCTTGTAATTCAATGCCCAAAAATCTGAACGTTGTTACCCTCTCCACACAGACCCCATCAAGCAAAAGTGGCTGGACATTGCTCTTCTGTCTCCTGAAGTCCACCACAAGCTCCTTTGTCTTCCTTGTATTTATGAGCAAGTTGTTAGCTCTGCACCACTCTGTCAGCCGCTCCACCTCATCTCTATAGTCCATTTCACCCTCCCTTTCAGAGATGAGCCCAATCACGGTTGTGTCATCTGCAAATTTGACAACCCTATTACTAGGGTGAGCAGCGACACAATCGTACGTGTAGAGAATATAAAGGAGTGGGCTGAGTACGCATCCCTGTGGTGTTCCTGTGTTAGTCCTAAGCATACTAGAGGTATAAGGGCCCAACCGAACCCTCTGGGGGCGGTCTGACAAAAAGTCCAATATCCACCCACAAAGTGATAACGGAAGCCCCAGATCTTCCAGTTTAGACATCAGACGTTGTGGTAGAATGGTATTAAATGCCGAGTATTGTTGAGAAGTTAATTTCACATCTGTGTGAGATGCTTTTCTGTACTGCTGCTGAGAGAGCACAAACATGCTGGTGGATTCTTTGTACATGGACTGTAAATAAATAAATAAATTACCTGCAGCAATTGCATGTTGATTGCCCTCTTAAAAGACAAAGTCCAGCAACTGGAGGAACGTGTAGCTACGCTCCAAAGAATTAGAGAGCTGGAACTCTTCTTGGAAGCAACAGAGCACACCGTCTCCACCAAGGAAGAGACAGGGGACTCCCCTGAGAAGGTGGCTAGTTCACCAACACAGGAGCCAGATATATGGAGAAACGTGACTCAAAGAAGTAGGAGGCCCAGGGTTCGCTCTGATTGTTTAGAAATACGCAATCGCTTTGAGGTCCTTTCCCCTAGCATGGAAGACGAAGAGCAGACTCCATTTGAGGAGCTCTCCCTCATTACAGTCGATCAGGTATATGAAGACGAGGAGCAAAGGCAGTCCTCTGGGAATGTCCAGGCGACCTTGGAACCGACAGCTCACAGAAGAACCCCGACCAGACCTAAGAGGAGGCGTGTAGTGGTGATAGGGGATTCCCTACTGAGGGGAACAGAAGCAGTGATCTGTGGGCCTGACAAGATGTCTCGGGAAGTGTGCTGTCTCCCCGGGGCTAAGATCCAAGATGTAACTGAACGACTGCAAGGAATCATAAAACCCACTGACAAATACCCCTTCCTCTTGGTTCATGTGGGAACCAATGACACTGCAAGCAATAGCCTCCAGAAGATCAAAAGAGATTACGAGGCTCTGGGCAGGAAATTGAAGCAATTAAATGCACAAATTGTCATCTCATCTGTCCTCCCAGTTGAACGACGTGGCCCAGGGAGAGAAGGAAAAATAGTGGAAGTGAACAACTGGCTTCGCAAATGGTGCAAACAGGAACGGTTTGGATTCTTAGATCACGGAATGCAGTTTCTTGAAGATGGACTTCTGGCAAGCGATGGGCTGCACCTCACAACGGTTGGGAGGAATGTTTTTGCAAAAAATCTCAGAAACCTCATCAGGAGGGCTTTAAACTGACTAATGTGGGGGAGGGAGACAGTGCTCCTGAAGGTAGGAGTCTATCAATTGATGAAGATGATCATCCAAATGTCATAGACCGAATGGAGCAAAGAGCATGCAGACCTAGTGGTGGGAGGAGAAAATCCTTAAATAAGAGACACGGGGGAATGATTAATGGACTTCAATGTCTGTACACTAATGCGCAAAGCATGGGAAATAAACAAGATGAGCTTGAGCTCCTGGTACAGCAAACTAAATATGACATAATAGGAATCACTGAAACCTGGTGGGATAAATCCCATGATTGGAATGTAATAATGGAGGGATACAATCTATTTCAAAGAAACAGACCAGACAAGAAAGGAGGAGGAGTGGCGTTATATGTCAGGGATGTGTATACCTGTGAAGAGATCCAAGATTTAGAACCTCAAAGCCAAAGTGAGAGCATTTGGGTCAAAATTAAGGGAGAAAAGAATAACAGTGACCTCATTGTGGGAGTTTACTATAGATCCCCAAGCCAAACGGAGGACATAGATGATGCCTTCCTGGAACAGATGGCCAAGCATGCAAAAGGAAGGGAGATTGTAGTAATGGGGGACTTCAATTACCCGGATATTTGTTGGATGTCAAACTCAGCCAAGAGCATAAGGTCAAACAGATTCCTCACTGCCCTTGCAGACAACTTCATTGTCCAGAAAGTGGGAGAAGCAACAAGAGGAACAGCCATTTTAGATCTGGTCCTAACCAATGTTGATGACCTGGTTAGTGGGGTAGAAGTGGAAGGATCATTAGGCGCGAGTGATCATGCTCTTCTGAAGTTTACTATACAGCGGAAAGGAGCAGCCAAGCATACTAGGACTCAATTTCTCGACTTTAAGAAAGCCGACTTCATAAAGCTTAGGGAAGTGCTGGGTGAGATCCCATGGACAGTAATACTAAAAGGAAAGGGAGTTCAAGATGGCTGGGAGTTTGTTAAGAGGGAGATAGTAAAAGCACAACTTCAGGCAATACCAATGAGACGGAAACATGGAAGGTGCCTAAAGAAGCCAGGGTGGCTATCTAAAGAACTTTTAACTGAGTTAAGATTAAAAAAGGATGTGTACAAAAAATGGAAAAGGGGGGAAACCACCAAAGAGGAATTCAAACAAATAGCCAGCACGTGTAGACACAAAGTCAGAAAAGCTAAAGCACAAAATGAACTCAGGCTTGCTAGAGAGGTTAAAAGCAACAAAAAAGGCTTTTATGGGTATGTTCGTAGCAAAAGGAAGAACAAAGAAACCGTGGGGTCACTCAGAGGAGAAGATGGTGAAATGCAAACAGGGGACACAGAAAGGGCTGAACTCCTCAATGCCTTCTTTGCCTCAGTCTTCTCCGATAAAGAAAACAATGCCCGACCTGAAGAATTTGGAGCAAATGATTCAGCAGAGGAAACACAGCCCAGAATAACTAAGGAGATAGTACAAGAATACTTGGCTAGTCTAGATGTATTCAAGTCTCCAGGGCCAGATGAACTGCATCCAAGAGTATTAAAAGAACTGGCAGATGTGATTTCAGAACCACTGGCAGTCATCTTTGAGAATTCCTGGAGATCAGGCGAAGTCCCGGCAGACTGGAGGAGGGCAAATGTTGTCCCTATTTTCAAAAAGGGGAAAAGAGAGGACCCAAATAATTACCGCCCAGTCAGTCTGACATCAATACCAGGGAAGATTCTGGAGCAGATCATTAAGCAAACAGTCTGTGAGCACCTAGAAAGGAATGCTGTGATCACCAATAGTCAGCATGGATTTCTGAAAAATAAGTCATGTCAGACTAACCTGATCTCGTTTTTTGACAGAATTACAAGCCTGGTAGATGAAGGGAACGCAGTGGATGTAGTCTACCTTGATTTCAGCAAGGCATTTGACAAGGTGCCCCATGATATTCTTGTAAAGAAGCTGGTAAAATGTGGTCTTGACTATGCTACCACTCAGTGGATTTGTAACTGGCTGACTGACCGAACCCAAAGGGTGCTCATCAATGGTTCCTCTTCATCCTGGAGAAGAGTGACTAGTGGGGTGCCACAGGGTTCTGTCTTGGGCCCGGTCTTATTCAACATCTTTATCAACGACTTGGATGATGGACTCAAGGGCATCCTGATCAAATTTGCAGATGACACCAAACTGGGAGGGGTGGCTAACACCCCAGAGGACAGGATCACACTTCAAAACGACCTTGACAGATTAGAGAACTGGGCCAAAACAAACAAGATGAATTTTAACAGGGAGAAATGTAAAGTATTGCACTTGGGCAAAAAAAATGAGAGGCACAAATACAAGATGGGTGACACCTGGCTTGAGAGCAGTACATGTGAAAAGGATCTAGGAGTCTTGGTTGACCACAAACTTGACATGAGCCAACAGTGTGACGCGGCAGCTAAAAAAGCCAATGCAATTCTGGGCCTCATCAATAGGAGTATAGCATCTAGATCAAGGGAAGTAATAGTGCCACTGTATTCTGCTCTGGTCAGACCTCACCTAGAGTACTGTGTCCAGTTCTGGGCACCACAGTTCAAGAAGGACACTGACAAACTGGAACGTGTCCAGAGGAGGGCAACCAAAATGGTCAAAGGCCTGGAAATGATGCCTTATGAGGAACGGCTAAGGGAGCTGGGCATGTTTAGCCTGGAGAAGAGGAGGTTAAGGGGTGATATGATAGCCATGTTCAAATATATAAAAGGATGTCACATAGAGGAGGGAGAAAGGCTGTTTTCTGCTGCTCCAGAGAAGCGGACACGGAGCAATGGATCCAAACTACAAGAAAGAAGATTCCACCTAAACATTAGGAAGAACTTCCTGACAGTAAGAGCTGTTCGACAGTGGAATTTGCTGCCAAGGAGTGTGGTGGAGTCTCCTTCTTTGGAGGTCTTTAAGCAGAGGCTTGACAACCATATGTCAGAAGTGCTCTGATGGTGTTTCCTGCTTGGCAGGGGGTTGGACTCGATGGCCCTTGTGGTCTCTTCCAACTCTATGATTCTATGATTCTATGATTCTATGATTCTAAAGTAGTTTATAGCTACTGATTGTCTTTTTCTTTTGCTGTGAGATGCCAGAAGACGAGTGGGCTCCTCTCAGGAGAGAGGGGTCACTTATCACCAGTCTCTCTGGACTGAGGGAGATTTACAGCCAGAGAGTGACCACCGGAGAGACGCCCCGGTGTCTTGGGAAGGTGGCGGCCTTCCTGGGCGTTTTTCCAACAAAATGTACACAATAATGCAAGTATGGTCACAACATATATTTCTATACTAGTGTCAATGATATTGACATTTTTATATTCAATTCCTTTCCTGATGAGCCTAGGTGTGGAATTTGCCTTTTTTACAACTGCTGTATGGAGAAATGTTGGAGGGATGCACGCATGCACACATGTATGTATGTATGTATGTATGTATGTATGTATGTATGTATTTTAATGTTTGTTTTTATAATGTTGTATTTATTGTTTAATGTGTTTGTGTACAAACACACACACACACACACACACACACACACACACACACTTAGTTGCATTTATTAATCTGGGGCTTTCTTTTCCCAGTCATGCTTCCCTAATTGCAAAACATAAATTAAAAGATTTATGCACTTAAAATGCTTTCGTACTAGACCAGGAGTAAACGATCAAAGCAGGGGGATAGATCACTTGACAGAGCGTGAGACTGGTTTGTGGGTGTGAACCCCATGTTGGGCTAAAGATTCCTGCATTGCAAAGAGCTGGTTGGTCAGAGAATAAGGGATTGCCAGAAATGGAAATATAAAATGTGTGGGGGACAAGAAAGATTGTGCAGCTTTGAGATTTCTGGGAATGCCTTTTTTAAATTGCTTGACATTTTCAGTGGGAGGGTTATGCCACACATGGTGACCAGCCTCTACTGCTCTTTAAACTAGTTAGTGGAGATCCCATGTGAGAGAGGGCTATTGGGCTCATGCCTTGTTTTCTGGGGTTTGGTCTCTGGGAGCTGAATGCTAAACTAGAGGGGCCTTTGATGCAATCCAGACAAAAATCCTCTTATGCTCCTAACTCCTGAATCTTTCACTGGCTCTTCAGAGTTCTGCCAAACAGTCGTATTCTGCACTGGGTGCCTAGTGCTGTGTGGCAAATCTCCAAAAAAAGCAGCTACAACTGCAAACAGTGGACTGCATTTTAGAGCTTTCTTCAATCTTTCCTCTTGCTAAGTTGGGTGGGGAGCTTTTTATTGTATTTGTTTGAACTTTTGTGATGCCCTTATGATATTGTAAGCCACTCAGATTTCTTTGAAATATAGTGATATAAATATATCATAAATCAATAAAATCGTTGTCCATTTGTTCATTTTCAAAGCACTGCCCTTTGCCACTGCAGCTAACAAATATTCTTAATTTGATGAATAGAGACACAGAACACAGTTTTGTTTGCCACACCAATTTATTTTGATTTTGAACAAAGATAAATTTAACCCATATACCATATATTATCATGAGACAGAGCCCCCAAGCCGCACATTCCTACTTTAGCTTATCTATTCCCTGCATTCCATTCACCCTGCATTAAAAGCCAAATAGAGGATTCAGGAGTCCTGTGAATTGCAGTAGCTCTTCCACTCCCACCACCAGGCAAGCAACTTCCACCTCCACTGCTGCAAGACACAGTGGGATCCAAACGGAAGAAGACATTGTTCTCTCCTAACTACCCTTCAAAGTTCAGCTGCTCTAGGAGAGGCAGAAGTATCACAGCATCGTGCTTTGGTTATAGTGCCTGAAAAGACATCAAAATGCGTTGAATTCTTGGCCATTGCACAAAAGGTTGGTGATGCACAGCCGTAGAAATGCTTGTCAGGAATTGCACTGTCATCTAGTAAAGAAAAAGAGACATTTTCACATGAGTTCCTGGGTAGTAACAGGTGAGTTTGTGTGCAGAAGAGAGAATAGGAGCATCTCAGAATCATACATGAGATCAATTTGACACAGATGTTTAAAATTTAGAAAAAGAAATATCCATTTTTTTATTATGTTACAGGGGCCCATCTTCATCAATATTGCTTTCCAGATCGGTGGTCCATGGCTGCCTTTACTTCTTCTAAAAGGTTAGTGAAAACTTTCTTTTAAAAGGCAGTTTTACACATGATTAAACAAACAGATTATTTTGCTTTCTTTCTCATACCCCTACCCCAGAAATATGGTGTCTCATCTCTATATATGCAGAACAAAGATAATTTAACGCAGTTATATTTTCAGAAAAAGAGAATTTCACCCTACCAACACATAGTGCATTTTCTGGCAGAAAGCCACCAATAGAGGAAGAGAGCAGCCCACCACCCTGTCTCCACCTCATTGGCTGGCTGTGCTACTTACCATGATCAACAACAAACTCTATGCACTGGGTCTGATCATCATAACACTTGATGGTCTTTGAGCCCTTACAGGCTTTTGAGAAAGAAGGAAAACAGGTCGGACACTCCTGCCCATTTAACTCAGGTTGTTCCACTGTGGAGAACAAGCACTAAAATCAACACACGGTTTCGGCCCATTTCTCCACCCTCCCTACCTTCCTTTTGTTGCAGTGTAATAATTTCTTATTACCTTTTCAAAAAATTGATATCTGTGCATCAATGCATAATCAATTTTTCAGACTCCCCACCCCATTTTCCATGGTGTTGTTACTTCTTTCCCTCTGCTGCACAATACCTTCTATCGTATATACCAACACATCAATACTTTATTCTTTAATTTCTTATGTCTCTAAATCATCTTTACCACCATGATATCATTTAGAATAATATATGAACAATTCCATAGTTAATGCTTTTTATCCAGCCCATATATTTCTCCGAATCCTAAGCCTCAGTTCCCTAGTTCTGTGAGAGGGCTGCAACATCTCCATTGTATTCTGTTTCAGGAATTAATTATGCTCACAATACAGATCTAGATATTATCTCTAATGATGAGACAGAGGTGCTGGCAGCTGGGTTATCAAAAGGGAGCAATTTTAGTTGCCACTGTGCAAATACAGTCCAGAGAGACTCCACCCAGTCTGTTGTTAAATATGTATTGTGTTTCATAGTTCAACCTGAGAGGAGTAGGCAAGTAGCAGTATTTTTAGGGAGTGAGTTGTGGAATTTATTGCTGGGTTGTCTATGTGATTAATTTGCCACTTCTATGTTTTGTCCATTGCTTAATAGGCACGGTGATTCATCATGCATTATGTATTCTTATATATTGCTTAATACTGTGAAATAGATTTATGTTCACTAGTCTCAAAATCTGTAAAAGATGCAATTTGCACTCCACCTGTGATATCATCCCTTTGGGTCTAGGATAATTGCACAGGAACACTTGATGTTTCATCGGGACTAAGAAAAAAGATTGTTCACTGTATAGCTGCTTCTTTCTGTAGTACAGTGGTGCCCCACAAGACGAATGCCTCGCAAGACGGAAAACCCGCTAGACGAAAGGGTTTTCCGTTTTGGAGGCGCTTCGCAAAACGAATTTCCCTATAGGCTTCCTTCGCAAGACGAAAGCCCATGGGGAAATCTCCGGGACAGTGGGGAAGGCTGCTCCGAAGGCTGGCGGCAGGGCGGAGAGACCTCCTCCCGCCGCCCGCCTTCGGAAGGCTGCTCCGAAGGCTGGCGGCGGGACGGAGAGACCTCCTCCCGTCGCCAGCCTTCGGAAGGCTGCTCCGAGGGCTGGCAGTGGGGCGGAGAGACCTCCTCCCGCCGCCCGCCTTTGGAAGGCTGCTCCGAAGGCTGGCGGCGGGGCGGAGAGACCTCCTCCCGCCGCCCGCCTTTGGAAGGCTGCTCCGAAGGCTGGCGGCGGGAGGAGGGTTTTCCTTCCCACCGCCAACATTCAGAATGCTGTTCTGAATGTTGGCGGTGGGGAGGAAAAACCCTCCTCCCACCGCAAGCCCCCGGGAACAGAGGAGAAGCGCTGCGCGCCTTCCCCTCTGTTCCCGTACCTGTCCTGAAGGCTTGCGGTGGGGAGAAAAGCCCTTCTCCACACCGCCAGCCTGGCAAGCGGTCTCCATAGGAACGCATTAATTGATTTTCAATGCATTCCTATGGGAAACAGTGCTTCGCAAGATGAAAAACTCGCAAGAAGAAAAAACTTGCGGAACGAATTAATTTCGTCTTGCGAGGCACCACTGTATTATTACACATAGGAGGGGGAGCTTTAGCCATGGGGGATCAGGGACACTTAAATAACAAAAGATCCTGGATGGCTTCCTGTGCATTGGCATCTTCATGCAGGAGAGGGAGAATAGGACAGTCACCCATGCTCTTTTCTCAGCCTGCATTAGTTGCTGGTTTAGGCATGGACTTCAAGCTATTCTTTGTCTTTTTCTCCCTCTTATTTGCTTAGGTTAGTTTGGGAGACTTCCCTTCATTCCCTAGCAATGCAAACAGTCTATGGAAGTTAAGCCTGTTATTTAAGACCTTTGCATTCTTAATTGGCTTTTGCTTTCTTGTCCTTTTCACTTTACTTTCTTTGATCTGGGGAGCATTACTGAAAGTTTTCAGCCTCCTGCTCCCCAAGGTCATGGTTGAGGGATCTTGCAACACCATATTCAAAAAGCCAGGATGTCACACTGTAGCTGGTGTTCCAGAGGTGGAGTTACTACTAGGTAAACAGTGCTTCCATGTACTCTGGATTCCGTCACAGTGTCCCAATACTTGAGGTGCTATACATGCTACCAGCAAGACGATTGGGTAGAGAAGTTGAACCTGGCCGAGTTAGCGGATAACAATGCAGTGCACACATCCATGGACATGGCACCTTTTGTGGTGAACTACGATGTGCATACCAGGGCATTTCCGGGTAGGGAAGAGGTGCTGTTAGTACCAGCAGCTGAGGAGTTTGTGGAGGAAATGGAGTACTTGCATAAGATAGTGAAAGAAAACCTGGAAACATCGAAGGCAGCTTACAAAAGGACCTCAGACGCACATAAGCAGGAGGGAGAGAAAATCCAGGTAGGAGACAAGGTGTAATTGTCCTCAAAGGGGTTGCTGTTCAAAGGGAGGTGCAAGAAGCTAGAGCCAAGAAAGCTGGGGCTGTTTGAGGTGGTGCAGGAGATTAATCCGGTGTCCTTTAGGCTCCGGTTGCCAGAGACAATGAAGATACACCCAGTATTCCACAGGGCTTTGCTGTCTCCTCTTATTCCAGCACACAGGTACCAGGGGGAGAGGATGGAACATACTCCCCCTCCTACACTGGTAGAAGGAGAGAAGGATTACGAAGTTCAGGAAATCTTAGATTCCAGATGGCTCAGGAGGAAACTACAACACCTTGTAGCTTGAGAGCTTCATCAGCTGAGAACTCCTGGGAACCGTTGGAGCATGTCCATGTGCCACGGTTGCAGAGAGAGTTTCACAGGAGACACCCCCACAAGCCCAAACCTAGGAATTGGGCAGAGCCAGAGAGTAGTTTGGACAGTGACAAAGAGATAGAGCTACCGGAAGATTTGAACGCACACACACCCCGCAGACAGCGAGGAGGAAGGGGATTGGGGAGGGCTTAGAGATGGAGGGTTATGTCAAGAAGGATTTGGAGGAGCAAAGGACAGAAGAGGCAGAACAGGGGCTTGGGGATGCTGAAGAGCCCCGCAACCACCCAGAGACAGAGGAAGTGGAAGAGGGGGTGGAGAGTAGCCAGGGAGAGCAGGGGCTCAGGGATGCTGAAGAGCCCTGCAACCACCCAGAGGCTTTGGAAGGAAGCTCAGACTCAGGAAGGGAGGGGGCTTTCAAATCAGCACAGACAAGGAGAGAAATGAAACATAAGGATCAAAGATGTCTCACGCAATTCCCACACCTACTTTGTTGGCATGGGAATCATAGGAAGCCACTCCGCAAATCTGACTCAACGGGTTTGGAAGTGTAATTCTGAACTGTAGCTGTTTCTTGTATATATGTAATAAAGACTGTAAATACGAAGCTGACTGTGCTGGAGTGTTACTGCTAAGGGGAAACACCACCTTTACAGGCTTCCATCAAAGTGTCTCATTGCACCAGAAGCAGTTTAGTCATGCTGGCCACATGATCTGGAAAGCTGTTGCAGACAAATGTCAGCTCCCTCGGCCTGAAAAGTGAGGTGAGTGCTGCATTACATAGTTAATTTCAACTGGACTTAACTGTCTAGGGATCCTTTACCTTTACATTTTTCCTTACTATGAGTTATCATGGGAACCACCTTTGGTGTCCTCTAACCAGCTACAGGGAAGCTGTGATCTATCTTGGGCTTCATCAAAGATCTCCATGCCATCTGTTTGATATCGTTTGTCTAAGGGCAACCAAGGAAAACCCTTAAAGCCTCAAGGCTATTTATGCTTGAGGATATATACAAACACTGTAGCAGGAACCCCCCCACCCCAATCATTCTGTTTGCACAAACTTCACACACACTCACACTCACACACTACATACGCCACATTTCTGTTATAAATTCATAGAAAATCAACCATACATCGGATTTGCACTGTTCCATTTTTTACTCCATGTGACAAGGACTATCAGAGGGGGGTGGCTTGGTTTCTGGTCAGCCATAATCCCTTCACCATCCCAGCACATCCACAGGAGCCCTGCCCAGTTGCTATGTCAACCCTGATAATCCCAGACAGAAGACAATCAAAATCACAAAGAACAGTGGATTCAGCACAGACTGAAACAAAGGACAATGATCAGATCTTCCCTCAGGGGGCAGGAAACTGCAAACTCCCCTTTGTCACCTGGAAAGTACTCATGGGGAGGGGGAAAGGAGGAACCAGCCAGGTGACAGGACACTCAGGTTACCACCAACTCCTCCCTCAACCCCTCCTTTCTGTAATGTATGCATGATGTTTCTGGGGGTGGGCTTGACCTAGAGGAGGGGAATTTCAAAAGTTTTTATAAGGTCTTGCAGCCCATTGTTCGGGGTCTTTCCTCTCTCTTGCAAGTGAGGGGAACACCCTGATGCATCAGTTCAATAAAGGCCAAGCCTACAGGCTGCTGTTTTGCTCCAAGTTATCCTGGTTGGTGTCTTTGTTTTGTCCAAGGGAGCCCTCGGATTTTTCCGTTAACAACACGCATATACTTACTTTCATACAATTTCTTGTAGCAGTCTGTAGCACGACAGCAGAACCTCACCTGCCGCAAGAAATAATCTTTTCCTGAAGTGAAAATGTAGTTCCTTGAGGTGCAAT
The DNA here is from genome assembly GCF_964188315.1 of Podarcis muralis. Taxonomy (NCBI): domain Eukaryota; kingdom Metazoa; phylum Chordata; class Lepidosauria; order Squamata; family Lacertidae; genus Podarcis; species Podarcis muralis. Next base: position 79,365,779 of record NC_135661.1, on the reverse strand, counting down.
CTGTAGTACATCCCATTTCAATTTCAAACTTTGTAGAGCCATCTGTGAGAGATAATTGGAATACCTAGATCACCTAAAATTCAAATCATTACTCTCCTGAATGATTTTTTTGTGATGCTCCCTTATAAACATACGTTGTGCAAATGGGTGAATAAAGAAAAAGAATCTGGCAAGTACTGAATTAAGCAAGCTAATCGTTAGTTTCTTCCTGAATCAGTATAAATTACTCTGCCAAACCATGTGAATATTCCAGGATAGTTCTTAGAGAGTGGAGAATGGAGAATACAGTTTTCTCTTTCCTCTAATTTTCTCCTTCTCTTGATCTAACTTCTGACTGCATATCTCAAGGGAATAAATCTTTTTCCATGCATCTTTCTATGGGGAAATGTCTGAATAAGTTTTCCTTTTTCATGAAAAATATTTTTGTAGGTTCAGCTGCTGTCAGATTGTAACCAAAAGGGTCTGGAGTTTTGTGCTGCTTCTATATATTACAGGCCTATTTGACAAGAGGTGGGGTGGCCTGGATCGGGTAAATTCTTTCTGATTGGTTTGAGAATCTCCATTCCATCCCTCCTTTCCAGGAGTGCAGTTTGCAGCCCAGCATGACTGTGGATGGGTTTGGTTTGGTTGTCTGATTGGTTTCTTGCAGACATTCCTGTGCAAGGAGAAACTCAAAAGAACAAGGGAGCCAATCAGCCTGTCTTTTAGAGTACAGAACTAGCTACTTTTCGGTATGATATGTAGCAAATGTGCTTTCCATAACAGTGAAAAGGACAAATTGTTAGAATCTATTGTGGCCATTGTATGAACAGAAAGAGAATTGGTTTCAACTATTAAGATTCCTTTGATCCTTTGATTGGTGAAATGAAATCACGTGTAATCTAGAAGTGTATAAAAAAACCCAACATTGATTTGGATGTGGTTCTTTACAGTCTCCTCCTTATTTTTGAGGCTGTGCTTATGCAGATTTGCATTTCATTACAGGCCTATCTTTTCACTTGGAGCCTACATCCTTTCCTTTTAGGTTTCTGGGAGGAAAACCTCCATTCTAAGAAACTCGTTTGAAATGTCAAGCATCTGATAACTGTGATAGAGAGCTTTGTATTTCTTCTTCATTTCTTGTTCCTTCACTTTTTTATTTTATTCCTTTCTTATTCTTGCTTTTATGTATCCTTTTTCTTTAGATTAGCTTGGCTTTTATTGTATTTTATGCTGAAAACTTTCAATAAAAATGATTTAAAAATAACAAAAGGCAAAACTAATTAAAACTAATTAGGTTTTGGTTTCTGGCCTGATATCATGGTCATGGTGGTTGAGCTCTTCTGCCCTCCAGGGCAGAGGTAGCTGCCTGGAGAGGGGAAAGCCAGGATTTATGAGGTAAAATTCCTGGCAATGCTTCCCAGGGGTCTGGGGAGTGCACGGTATCTCACGGTGTCACTTAAACTGATATCTCCCAGCTTGAAAGGCAGTGCGGGTGCAGCCTGGGAAATGTGTCCCTGCCATGGACAAACCTCCATTTCTGGCATGATCTGTGATCAGTTCCTCAAGAATTCAGAATATTAATTATGGGGCACTCCTGTAATGGCATATGGTAAAGGGCTGCAACTAATCAGCTGCCAAAAGGACTGGACTTGAGCCCTGAAGTCATCTTAATGATTTTCAACAAGCGCAAAAAGACTTACAATAGCCAGAATGGGAGGGGAGGCAAAGCAATGTTTACTCTGAAGGTTTCTAAATGGCTCCCCCCCCCCCCCGTTGACCTTTCCTGCAACACGAAAGAATAATGTGCAGACATTTAGAGGTTATCTGTTATCTGGAGGAAGAGAGAGGACCAATGATTTATGCCCAATTAAGGGTTTTACAAAAAAAAAAAAAAAAATCTTCCCCTCTCGACTGAAGAGGAATGGATTTTATATACAGTTTCTTTGAACTGTATGAAGAAAGAGTGGATGAGAGAGTGGTTTCCTAAGGACTGCTACTGTATTTTTCGCTCTATAACACGCACATCGTTTTTAGAGGAGGAAAACAAGGGGGGGGGATTCTGAATGAAACAGTGGGTGTATCATTTTTGTGCCTCATGTTGTGGCCACAGACATGTGATCTGATGGTGAATTTGGGGTTACCCAATGCAAAGATCCTGAGGATCCATGTGGATCCATGCTTTGTAACCATGTTTTTGCACCATTGCAGCCCCAGGCAACAGTGGGTGTGTGATTTTTTTGGTGCAGGCTGTAGCCATGGACATGCTATGTGATCTGATGGTGAATTTGGGGTGACCCAATGCAAAGATCCTGAGGATCCATGTGGATCCATGCTTTGTAACCCAGTTTTTGCACCATTGCAGCCCCAGTCAACAGTGGGTGTGTGATCTTTTTGGTGCAGGCTGTAGCCATGGACATGTAATGTGATCTGATGGTGAATTTGGGGTGACCCAATGCAAAGATCCTGAGGATCCATGTGGATCCGTGCTTTGTAACCACGTTTTAAGTGGGGAGGGAAGGAAAAACATAGAAGGGACAAGGAGCATGAGAGGGGTGTGCAGAGAAGTAGCTGGCTAAGAATGCAGGAGAGGGGTTTAACAGGAGGGAGGAAAGGAAGGCAAAAGTTTCCCCCCACCCACCCAACCAATCCCTCTCTCTCTCTCTCTCCCCCACCTGCATGTTTTCCGGCTGCCTGCGAGTCCCTAAAATGCTTCCCTGGACACAGCAGCACCGGAGCACGGAGAGGAATTAGAAGGAAGGACACGATCCTTTCCATTCCCCTCTGCTTGCCTGGAGGGGAGGGGACTTCCCTGCTCTTTGTTCCGTTTGAGCGAACAGCAACCAAAACAGAAGAGGGTGGGCAGTAAGACCCTCAGGCAGAATGCAGGAAAGCAACAGCTTCCTCTTCAGGCATCCCTCCTCCCTGACGCGTGCGCGATCAGATTTTTGCCTGATTTTTGCCCCTGCACTCGGGCCAGTTGGCTCAAGGGACCACACATTCGCTCAATAACACGCACAGACATTTCCCCTTACTTTTTAAGAGAAAAAATATGCGTGTTATAGAGAGAAAAGTACGGTAATTAGACTTCCCAGGAGTTTATAAATATGATTTTGATTTTTAACTGTGAGCTGTGGAAAACAATCCCCAGGATTTTAATGGCAGAGAAGGCATCTTTTCGGGAGTTATTTATAACACGGAACGTCCTTGAAAAACGGAAGGGACGTTTTCAAAGGAATGGAATGGACTGAGAAAGTTGGCAATTAATCTCTCTCCACACTAAGTCTGTGAACAGACTTCTGAAAAGGCTGCACATGTGAGATGGTTATTTTATATGTTTGGAAAATAACAATGGTGCTGTGTGTAAAAAAACCAAGAATGCTAGCTAGGAAAATGGATTATGACTAATAGAAGGAGGTGATTAAAAAAGAAGAATGAATGTGGCAATATCAGGAAGCAATGGACATATGTTTGTGAAAGGAGCGGGAAGCCTTTTTTGTAAAAAAAAATTGTATTAAATCTAAATGATCTGGATTGATTTGTTAAAATTCTGAAAACTAATAAAAATAAATTTAATTTTTTGTTAGCTTTTACTACTGTAACCACTGTTTGCTGGATCAGCCTATTCTTGCAACTACCCCCCCCCCATGAAATTTAGTTCTTTTTCCTTTTCTTGTTTTTACCCTGAACCTGATTTGGTTTATAGATTAATAGCTCCTGTAAAAGTAGCAAACAAGGTTCCGATTCAGTGTCACACCTCATCCATATCTTAATGATGTTCCTTTCTTCAACTTGATTCTGTATATTGATGACTTTTGTAAAACAAATGACCGTGATAAATTCATGTCTGGCTATGTTGTGGTATCTGACTATGAAATTCTTCAAGTTTATTTCCTTTCAGATATTAAAAGGTGCCCAAATTCCTGAGGTCATCACTTCTATTCATGCCTACACCAAGCCTGGAGAATTGTTTATCTCCTGTGATACTGTACCATTCTGTGTGCCAAAATGTGGGGGGAGATTAATTTTCTTATTTCTGTGGATTTTTCTATGCATACTTTGGTTCCTCATTTATTCCCTTTTTCTATATCTTAAAATGAAAATATTTTGCTTTTAGGAAATAGGAGAGCCAAACATGCAGCTCCTCTTGGCTCTGTTCCTGGCTGTTTCATGATTTTTTTTATACTTTATAACTAAAATGATTTCTATTCCTTAGTGATTGCAGTTTTCTCCCCCAAAGTGAAAAAATAAAGAAAATGCTGTTGTTAATTTAGTCCTAGTGATGTTTATGTAAACCTAAATGTTATTCCTGCTCTTGGTTCATAAGCATGCTCAGGTGTCTCATAGGCCACAAGAGTGGGAAAAGGGAGAAAATGATAAATATTGAATATTGTTGTGTGTTATGCTGGGTTTGTCAATAGATGCCACATAACACAAGGTAATTTCTTGGTTTTGCTAATTATATTAGTCAAGGAAGGGTTAATTGTGTGCAGTGTGCAAGTTATGCCCCTGGGTTCATCCCAAATAAAATATTAAATTGTGTGTGTGTGTGTGTGTGTGTGTGTGTGTGTGTGTGTGTGTGTGTGGCTTCAGCTGCTGCCAGGGTGCAACCAAAAGGGTTTGAGGCTTAGGTTGTTTCTATATACTGCAGGCCTATTTGGCAGCAGCTGCTTGCTTTCAGAACGAGTGATGGGGCATTGTACAGTGTTCATTTGATGGGGCTAGGATCAGGTAAATTCTTTCTGATTGATCTGAGAATCTCCATTCCATCCCTCCTTTCCAGGAGTGCAGAATTGTTTTTCTCCTGTGATATTGTACCATTCTGTGTGCCAAAATATGGGGGGAAATGAAGAACATGAAAAGAACATGAAAAGGAAGAAAATGTTAAATATTGAATATTGTTATGCATTATGCTTCAGTTAGATAATAGTATTTGCAGCTTAATTTTCTTGAGTTGTGGGTTTAACTGTTTACCCTACAGACATGAGAATGCCAATAGATTAAATAAAAGTTAAAAATGATGATACACTTTGCCATTGAAGCAAGAAAGAAAAGCAATACAAACCACCTAACACAAAGTAATTGCTTCATTTTGCTAATTACACTAGTCAAGGAAGGGTAAGTTGTGAGCAATGTTCAAGTTATGTCCCTAGGTTAAAAAAAATAAATCTTAAATTGTGAGTTTAATAAAATCACTGCAAACACCACCCATAAATCAAACATACTTTTCAGGGTGGCATAAGCAGCATAGTCATTCCATGTTGTCCAACCATCATATGGTTGCTGCAAGCTGGAAAATATTGAGATGTCACTACTGGATATGTGGGGAGTGAGTCTGAGTATTTCCCCCATATTGATTGGCATTTGTTATGTAAAGTAGGTACTTCCACCTGTGTGAGTATAAAATATTCTGCCTTAAAATGAATATGGAATCATTCCTTTCAAAAAATAAATAAATGGGGGAACGATAGAGAAAATATTAATTTCATGGAACTGTATCATTTGGATTATTCCATATTCTTTTGAGCCTAGGACCTATGGTTTTCTGAGAGACATACCTCCAGTCTATGAACCCTTTCAATTTTCCCAACAATGGGATTGGAAGCCCCTTTCCCCCAAAACATCATGCCATCTGGAAAGACTGCAATCTTTGTCCCTACACCCAGCTCAGGGGCTCAGAAAAAGAGCAACCATTATCAGTAGCTTCTTGGAGTTTGCTAGATGTTGCCATAGGTGAACGCTAACGTTGGTCATTCCCAACTGTCTTTCAACCAACAGGAGGACTGGTTGATCATTGGTTGAACACATGTCTTCTTGTATTCATCACTGGCTACACACTTGACCACTGCATCACTTGTGTTTGAACCCACAAAGAGTAGACTCTGATTATGTTGGGTACTAATGAGTGGAGAGTGACCTGCCAGTGAGGTATTGTTACTTAGGATTTGGCCATTGGGAAAACCAGTTGGTGATGGAGCTGTGAGGCAAAGGCCGGAGAAAGATGAGGCCTGAATATTCATGCACAATGTATTAACAGTAATCAGCTGGTAAAGCTCAGAAGAAGGTTGCCAGTGGTTCTCCAAGGCTAAGAGGCTGCCCTATGGAAAGGTGTGGGGGAGGCTGCACACTTTATTAGTTATTGACATGGAAAAGAGCCATCTCACTGCCTGCTTCCCAACACTGGAAATCCTTCCCAGGAGAAGCTAGATAGCCTCCCTTCTTGTCCTGGCAGGTGAAGACCTCCTTGTCCCAACAGTCTTTTGAGGAATTACTGTTTTTATTGAAAAGGTTGATACCACTTTTATTGTAATCATTGATACATTTTACACATATTTTATATAGTTTTAATTCTACTAATATTTAATTAACTGTTGGGGGGAAAGAATTTCTCAACATTGGGTGAGATCCGCATTCTGTCCCCCTCCCCCCTGATATGTCAGGGTCCAAATGATGGACCCACACACTCAGGTTTAATCTGACAGAAAGGATTTATACTCACTAAATGTTCTGCCAACAACACGATTAAAGCAACTGCCACCTTCGGAAGTTTCACAGGTGCCTTGTGCAACACGGTCATTTAGTTTCTTTACTTTACATCTCTCAGCTGTCACTGCAGAGACAAAAGAAGTATTCAGCACCAAATACATCAGTTCCTCAGGCATTGAGAAATGGAATCTACATTCCCACCTGGATACAATCTTCCAAGCCGGACATGAGCAACCTTATTGGTCTCAGGATCCACATGTAGTGGTGGGTTGATGTAGGTATGCACACTGACACATATCTTCCCCCTATCTCACACACAGGAACATCTCCAGACACAAAGATGGAGAGAGACACAGTCTTCATCCATTTTACTATTATGAATGCATACATTAAAGCAGGGATACATTAAAGCATATATTAAACACACAATGAGGTGCACAATGGGATTTTAGCAGTCCCATTGCATACTTTCACAGGCAGCACACATATTGTATGTGAAGAAAGCCAACCTCATGAAACAGAAGCACACTCCACAAAGCTGTCTCCCAAAATTTGGAGTCCATATTCTCAGTATTCCAATATCTTTAGCTTCCTTTATCCTTCCTAGAGCCAATATCAGTTTGCCTTCTCTAGCCCACTGCATATCCCCTCCTGCATTTGAAAAAGCAATTCAAGATTGCAGCTTCCTACTCACCTTCAGAAAGGATGGCCAAGAAGAGACAAGTACTCAGGAAGATCTTCATAGTGCTGGAGAGATCAAAAGCTGAGAAGAACTCAGTTCAAAGAAACAGGCAACTGATGGAGGAAGAGGCTGACTTGGAGGATTTATAGGCCAAGAAAGGAGCCTGAGGGTTTCAGGTACACGGAACTGGTCCAGTGAAGGGGTGGGAAATGATGACAGTAGAGATTGCACGCTTTCCCAAACATCTTGTAATTTTTATATTGGAACACAAAGCATGGAGTAGAAATTGCATTAAGTCATTTTTGGGAACTGTATGAAATTCTGACAGCTGCCTCTTCTTTTGCATTCTCAGGGATAAGGAACATATTTTTTAAATCCTTAAATCACCATTGGAAAGCCCATGAAAATTCACCAAATAACTTTCCAGTCTATCCCACCCCAATTTATCCACAGTGGGAGCCACTCTTATGGAACCACTCTCTTCAGAAAGTACACTGAATGAATACCACTTTGAGACAATTGACTGCTATTAGAATATTTCCTTCTAGGTTCAAGTGGCTAGAACACGCATCATCTTGGAAATACTGAGCAAAGAATTCAAAGGTGTTAGTTACATAGTATAGCCACTCAGGTTGTTTATGCACAGCAAAATAATTTCTCTACCTTCATTAATCGCATCATGACTCAACTAATACAAGGCTATATTTTTAATGAGGAATGCTGAGTCATACCAGGAATTTAGTTATCTTAAACATATTATTATTATTATTATTATTATTATTATTAATTTATTTATACCCTGCCCATCTGGCTGGGTTTCCCCAGCCTCTCTGGGCGGCTTCCAACAAAATATTAAAATACAATTGTCTATTAAACTTTAAAAGCTTCCCTAAACAGGGCTGCCTTCAGATGTCTTCTAAAAGTCTGGTACAGTGGTACCTCAGGTTACATACACTTCAGGTTACATACGCTTCAGGTTACAGACTCCACTAACCCAGAAATAGTATCTCGGGTTAAGAACGTTGCTTCAGGATGAGAACAGAAATCGTGCTCCGGCGGCGCAGCAGTGACAGCAGGCCCCATTAGCTAAAGTGGTGCTTCAGGTTAAGAACACTTTCAGGTTAAGTATGAACCTCTGGAATGAATTAAGTACTTAACCCGAGGTACCACTGTAGTTGTTTTTCTCTTTTACATCCAGTGGGAGTTCATTCTGCAGTGCAGGTGCCACTACTGAGAAGGCCCTCTGTCTGATTCCTTGTAGCTTGGCTTCTCGCAGCGAGGGAACCGCCAGAAGGCCCTCGGCACTGTACCTCAGTGTCCGGGCAGAACGATATGGTTCGAGACGCTCCTTCAGGTATACTGGACCGAGGCCATTTAGGGCTTTAAAGGTCAGAACCAACACTTTGAATTGTGCTTAGAAATGTAATGGGAGCCAGTGTAGGTCTTTCAAGACCAGTGCTATGTGGTCTTGGAGGCCGCTCTCAGTCACCAGTCTAGCTGTCGCATTCTGGATTAGTTGTACTTTCTGGGTCACCTTCAAAGGTAGCCCCACGTAGAGTGTGTTGCGGTAGTCCAAGCGGGAGATGCACCACTCTGGCGAGACAGTCCACGGGCAGGTAGCGTCTTAGCCTGGGTACCAGGTGGAGCTGATAGACAGCTGCCCTGGACACAAAGTTAACCTGCACCTCCATAGACAGCTGTGAGTCCAAAATGACTCCCAGGCTGTGCACCTGGTCCTTCAGGGGCACAGTAACCCCATTTAGGACCAGGGAGTCCTCCATACCTGCCCGCCTCCTGTCCCCCCAAAACAGTATTTCTGTCTTGTAAGGATTCAACGTCAATCTGTTAGCTGCCATCCATCCTCCAACCACCTCCAGATACTCACACAGGACCTTCACCACCTTCACTGGTTCTGATTTGAAAGAGACGTAGAAATGGGTATCATTCGCATACTGTTGAACACCCAGCACAAACCCCCTGATGATCTCTCCCAGCAGTTGCATGTAGATGTTGAAAAGCATGGCGGAGAGGACAGAACCCTGAGGCACCCCAGAAGTGAGAGCCCAGGGATATGAACATTCACCCCCCCACCACCACTTTCTGAACATGGCCCAGGAGGAAGGAGCGGAACCAGTGTATAACAGTGCCCCCAGCTCCCAGCCCCTCTAGATGGTCCAGAAGGATGTTATGGTCAATGGTGTCAAAAGCCACTGAGAGATCCAGCAGAACTAGGAAACAGCTCTCACCTTTGTCTCTAGCCCGCCGGAGATCATCAACCAGTGCAACCAAGGCAGTTTCAGTCCCATGATGAGGCCTGAATCCTGACTGGAAGGGATCCAAACAGTCCACTTCTTCCAGGCGTGCACAGTTACTCCATTCTTGTCTAGGGAGTTCCCCCACACACACCCCATCCCCCAAGAACAGTACTTCTGTCTTGTCAGGATTCAACCTCAATCTGTCAGCTACCATCCATCCACCAACCACCCCCAGGCACTCACCCTGGATGATTTAAAACATACACACCAGAAAATACAGCTATGTACACAACTGAACTGAACTTGGGCCACAGTCCAGCCCCACAAACTCAGGGCCCATCTATCCTGGATCCTTTCCAAAATTAGTTCAGAGGCATGACTAATGTTTCAGACCCTCCAAGTGTCCCTATTTTCCAGGGACTGTCCCAGATTTTCAGAAGTTTCTGATTTGATCCCAGAATATCCTAATTATATATATTTGACCAGGAAGGAGGGGAGATTTTGTATTTTTGTCCCCCTGTCAAATTATGAGCAAATGGATCCAATTTTGCTGAGTTCTTTCACAAAATTGTACACAAAAGCTAAAGGATACCTATTCTGATCCTCGTGTGATTCAAGGCTAAAAAAAAGCAGAAATAGCAGAATCGCTGCGCATCCTTGTATGCTGTATAGCATTTGGGTATTTAGCCAGTGATGAAGCACCACAGAGGCAGATTTAGAGGATCATGGACTGCAAGAAAATCAAACCTATCCATTCTAAAGGAAATCAGCCCTGAGTGCTCACTGGAAGGACAGGTCCTGAAGCTGAGGCTCCAATACTTTGGCCACCTCATGAGAAGAGAAGACTCCCTGGAAAAGACTCTGATGTTGGGAAAGATTGAGGGCACATGGAGAAGGGGATGACAGTGGATGAGATGGTTTGACAGTGTTCTCGAAGCAACTAACATGAGTTTGACCAAACTGCGGGAGGCGGTGGAAGATAGGAGTGCCTGGCATGCTCTGGTCCATGGGGTCATGAAGAGTCGGACACGACTAAATGACTAAACAACATAGAATGCAAGGTGAGAGATGGGGGGAGGCAACAAATTTTGGTGTCTCACAGGGTGCCACTGAAATTTGACCCCAAAGTCTGCCAGTGGCCACCAGATTATACAGAGAGCAAGTGATGGGGAGATATCTGAGGTCAGAACTGCCAAAGCATAAGTTAAATAAAGCCATGTTTCTAATCATCCAAAATAATGAAGGGGGGGGGGAATGATGCCTTCTTTTTCTGAAGCAGATTTAACTTTAGATCCCCCCAAGAAGAACTGTTTCACAACAAAGAACGTAAATGAGCACTAAACCCTTGACAGGGAGTGCCTTTCTGCTGAAGTAAATCCATCTCCTTCATTCTTCATTTTCTGGAGGATTTTGAAAATTCCTATTCTCCCAGGCATTTAAAGGCTGAAAGGCACTGCTCCTAGCAGCCTTGAATTTACTGTATTATCTGGAACCAGTTATTGCTAATTTTCAATGTTCTTAATGTTTCTCAACCTTTTCAGATTTTTTTTAAAAAACAGTTTCTTAATATAGATTTTTCTTTTATATTTACTAGTGTCTTTTTTCTGTTGTCACCTGTCCTGGTTCCTTCGGAGGAATGGTGGGATTGCAATACATTTTAATAAATGAATATGGCTGAAAACAAAATACTGATCCTTTAAGGATTCTACATCTAACACCTAATTCTGCTTCCTGCAGATTTTTAACAGATCTGGCTTCTTATCCAATGACAGCTAGGCACCCTCAGGAGTCTTGCACTATGAAAAACCAGTTGAATATTCAGCCTGAGTTCCTTTGGGAGGAATGATGGGATGGAACTTTAATAAATAAAATCAAATAAAAAATGAAGTATCAACAGTCCTGCTCCATGTCGATTATAAAGGGGGTGCATAGTCTGTCAAAGTCTTCTCTCTTATGGTTTATTGAGACCCCAGATAGAGAGATATGGAGCTGCATTTGGTTTCCAGGACAGGGGATCTCAACCCTAGGTACATATTATAAAAGGGCCCCATAGTTTCTCAAACTCTTGTCTCTTTTGGCTTCCCTCAGTCAGGCACATGAGCAATTGTATTCAATTAGAGAAAATTATGAAAGCACAGTTTTTTGGCAGGTACATTATGGAAAGACTCTTCTTCAGCAGGTACACTGGGTGAGCCCCACTTGAAGCCAATTAGGAGTTTGGCTGCTGTAAGAAGATATGCAGGAAATTTCAGCTGGCCAGAACTTGCATCAGCCTGCTAAATCAGGCCATCTGTTCAAGAAAACCATTTTCACAGTGGCCAACCAGATGCCTGGCATAGCCAGCGAGCAGGACTTGAGAACAACTCCACAGCTGGTTCCCAGAAGCAGACATTAAGAGCCAAACTGCCCCAGATGTCAGAAATAGAACATAACCATCAAGTTTAGTAGCCATCAATACACAAATTCATGGAGGATGAGGGTAATCTGCAATTTAACACATCCAAGTTGTTGGACACCATTACTTCTTCTGATACCAGATTCCAAAGCCTAAATACATGCTGTGTGATGCAGTTATTGTTTCCATCTGTCCTGAATTTTCCCTCCTTCCGTTTCATTGCTTGTCCACGGGTTCTATTGTTATGAGAGAAGGTTACTTGACAGAATGGCTACATTTCCTCTGGTATGAAAGCCAAGAAGCCTCTGGGAGTTTGCTCTGCTCATGCCTTGTTTTGAGGTAATCCCAAGGGCATCTGCTTCAACTCTCTGAGAACAGGATCCTGAACTAAATGAGCTTTTGGTGTAGTCCAGAAGGGATCCTCTTATGTCCCTGACTCCTCAGAGCATCTCCAGTGGCCTATCAAATAATACTAATCTGCCCTGGTTGCCATGAACTCTGTAACAAATTTCCAGAAGAATTGTGCACTGTAGCCCAAAGTCAGCTGCAGTTAAATACTTTATTCAGTATCTTTATTGCTGTCCATCGACCATAACATGGATTCAGAATAAAATACAGATACATACATACAACCCCCCAGGGAAAAAAAATCAAAACAAAGAACACTTTGGTCTTCCTTCACTGGGGGTTGCCTGTATGAATCTGTATTTTATTCTGAATCCATGTTATGGGTCGTTGCACCACAATAAAGATTATTATTATTATGCATTATCAACCTCTTGATAAGTAGATAGGGTGGGTAGATTTTTGGACTTCTTTTTGACATTTCCATGATGTTACTCAGGCTTTCCTCTGCTCTCTCTGCACATCAGATTCGTAGACCTCCCCAGTCCCACCCCATGCAGCTACTTCTAGCCACGAGTTTAACCTCTCAAGGACCCATGTTTGAGACCACTTCTCTCTTCTATTCTGCAGGCCTGCTTTGCACCCATTTTCCCTTTCGCACCCCATGCCCCCTCCCCTTCTTTTTGTGCAACCCACTTGGAAGGGAAGCCAGTGTGTGGTTGCCTCCTGTATCTTCCTCCTGTCGCAGATTACAACTAATATGCCCCTTCTCACCTTCCACCCAATTTGGAAGCCACCCCCTCCTATTCTGCAGACTCTTTCATGCCCCTGCTTTTGTCTTCACCAGGTCTCCATGCCAGCTGTTCCCTTCTTGTTTGTTTGTTTGTTTGTTTGTTTGTTTGTTTGTTTGTTTGTTTGTTTGTTTTGCAACCCTCCTGGCACAGTCTTCTTGTACTTTACCTCCTTTTCCACTCCTTCTCTTTGCTCATCTCAACTTTCCCTTGCACACAGGTCCCCCACTTCCACTCCTTCACCTCTCTCCCACTCTGCAGTCTCCTTTGCGGAAATGTACATACACACGCACTATTATCACCTTCACTCCTAACTTCCCCCTTCCTCATTTTATTATGCTCCCTGGCACACAAGCCTTCTCCCTTTCTAGGTTTCCTCTTCTCTGCTTTTCTGCAGCCTGTTTTAGCCACACACATAAGGCTGATATGCTTATTTGACTCTTATAAGGAATCCTGTTGGCTGGTTGTTCAGTTAGAGACAATTAACTCCAGCTTATTGCAGTTGTGTGTTTCTGAGTGTTCCCATTTTAGCAGTTTCATAGTGTGGGAGCATGGGGGGCATGCCCCTGGGCACATGTTTGTGAGGGGGTATGACCAGGTGCCCCCATGACACAACAATCAAAAGTGTCTTTACACACAGAGAGAGACATTCACACAAACACATCCTTCAGAGCAAGCAAGGGATATAAGCAATTTGTCATTTTAGATAATATGGTGAAACCATGCTTCTTCAGCAGGTACATAATGGACCCACTCTTCTTCCAAGGTATACTGGGTGATCATCACTTCAACAAAAATAAGATTATGGCTGCCCTCAGATTTCATAACAACTTCAAGTGGCAAGAACTTAGCCTGCAGGATCAGGTCATCTCTCAATCTCCTCTGAGGACACGTCATCCCAAAATCTACTCTAATTTGCTGTCATGAGCACATGCTGCCGCAGTAAAGGCCAAAAAATTTTCCCAAAAAAACCCCCACAGGAGTTAGGTAATAATTTGAAATAGTCCACAACTTTATTGAATACAGAAGTAAGTAGGATTTCGCCAAGGCATTGGGTATCAATGTGGTATCAAGCAGCCCATCTGTTGGTTGATAAATAGGGAGTCACCCCTAACATGGACCAAGTGCACTGACCCCACTTGGGCTGCCAATGGGAAAGCTGCTAAACCCCAATGTTCCCCGTGTGGACTTCTGGACAGAGACACCCTTCCTGGACCTATATTGAAAAAGGTGGGGGAGTGAATACACAGATAGAAAATGCTGGGTTGTTTTTTAAATATAATTTTAATTTCTAATTTTCTCTATTAATTCTTCTAACTGATTTATGTTGTAATTGTTATATTCAATTATGTTACTATTATTAATTGCTTGTAAGCCACTTTGTGACTCGTGGGAGTGAAAAGCAGCATAGAAATAAAATAAATGAAATGAAAAGTAGCTCAAAGTGTGGCTAGGCAGGCCTCAAGTTTCTGTATCTTCTCTTCCAGCATGGCGACCATTTTGCAATTGCACTTGGGCTGATGCAATATGATGCCATATGTCGCAATCAGGAGTTCGACATACAGTGAAGTACACTGTTGCCAATGAAATGATGTACTCAATGGTTACTGGGTTATCTATAAATGACCATCTTCGTATCTCCAAAACAGGATAGAATCATAGAATCATAGAGTTGGAAGAGACCACAAGGGCCATCGAGTCCAACCCCCTGCCAAGCAGGAAACACCATCAGAGCACTCCTGACATATGGTTGTCAAGCCTCTGCTTAAAGACCTCCAAAGAAGGAGACTCCACCACACTCCTTGGCAGCAAATTCCACTGTCGAACAGCTCTTACTGTCAGGAAGTTCTTCCTAATGTTTAGGTGGAATCTTCTTTCTTGTAGTTTGGATCCATTGCTCCATGTCCGCTTCTCTGGAGCAGCAGAAAACAACCTTTCTCCCTCCTCTATATGACATCCTTTTATATATTTGAACATGGCTATCATATCACCCCTTAACCTCCTCTTCTGCAGGCTAAACATGCCCAGCTCCCTTAGCCATTCCTCATAAGGCATCGTTTCCAGGCCTTTGACCATTTTGGTTGCCCTCCTCTGGACACGTTCCAGTTTGTCAGTGTCCTTCTTGAACTGTGGTGCCCAGAACTGGACACAGTACTCCAGGTGAGGTCTGACCAGAGCAGAATACAGTGGCACTATTACTTCCCTTGATCTAGATGCTATACTCCTATTGATGCAGCCCAGAATTGCATTGGCTTTTTTAGCTGCCTCGTCACACTGTTGGCTCATGTCAAGTTTGTGGTCAACCAAGACTCCTAGATCCTTTTCACATGTACTGCTCTCAAGCCAGGTGTCACCCATCTTGTATTTGTGCCTCTCATTTTTTTTGCCCAAGTGCAATACTTTACATTTCTCCCTGTTAAAATTCATCTTGTTTGTTTTTGCCCAGTTCTCTAATCTGTCAAGGTCGTTTTGAAGTGTGATCCTGTCCTCTGGGGTGTTAGCCACCCCTCCCAGTTTGGTGTCATCTGCAAATTTGATCAGGATGCCCTTGAGTCCATCATCCAAGTCGTTGATAAAGATGTTGAATAAGACCGGGCCCAAGACAGAACCCTGTAGCACCCCACTAGTCACTCTTCTCCAGGATGAAGAGGAACCATTGATGAGCACCCTTTGGGTTCGGTCAGTCAGCCAGTTACAAATCCACTGAGTGGTAGCATAGTCAAGACCACATTTTACCAGCTTCTTTACAAGAATATCATGGGGCACCTTGTCAAATGCCTTGCTGAAATCAAGGTAGGCTACATCCACTGCGTTCCCTTCATCTACCAGGCTTGTAATTCTGTCAAAAAACGAGATCAGATTAGTCTGACATGACTTATTTTTCAGAAATCCATGCTGACTATTGGTGATCACAGCATTCCTTTCTAGGTGCTCACAGACTGTTTGCTTAATGATCTGCTCCAGAATCTTCCCTGGTATTGATGTCAGACTGACTGGGCGGTAATTATTTGGGTCCTCTCTTTCCCCCTTTTTGAAAATAGGGACAACATTTGCCCTCCTCCAGTCTGCCGGGACTTCGCCTGTTCTCCAGGAATTCTCAAAGATGACTGCCAGTGGTTCTGAGATCACATCTGCCAGTTCTTTTAATACTCTTGGATGCAGTTCATCTGGCCCTGGAGACTTGAATACATCTAAACTAGTCAAGTATTCTTGTACCATCTCCTTAGTTATTCTGGGCTGTGTTTCCTCTGCTGAATCATTTGCTCCAAATTCTTCAGGTCAGGCATTGTTTTCTTTATCAGAGAAGACTGAGGCAAAGAAGGCATTGAGGAGTTCAACCCTTTTTGTGTCCCCTGTTTGCATTTCACCATCTTGACAACCATATGTCAGGAGTGCTCTGATGGTGTTTCCTGCTTGGCAGGGGGTTGTTCTCGATGGCCCTTGTGGTCTCTTCCAACTCTATGATTCTATGATTCTATGATTCTATCTTCTCCTCTGAGTGACCCCACTGTTTCTTTGTTCTTCCTTTTGCTACGAACATACCCATAAAAGCCTTTTTTGTTGCTTTTAACCTCTCTAGCAAGCCTGAGTTCATTCTGTGCTTTAGCTTTTCTGACTTTGTGTCTACACGTGCTGGCTATTTGTTTGAATTCCTCTTTGGTGGTTTCCCCCCTTTTCCATTTTTTGTACACATCCTTTTTTAATCTTTACTCAGTTAAAAGTTCTTTAGATAGCCACCCTGGCTTCTTTAGGCACCTTCCATGTTTCCGTCTCATTGGTATTGCCTGAAGTTGTGCTTTTACTATCTCCCTCTTAACAAACTCCCAGCCATCATGAACTCCCTTTCCTTTTAGTATTACTGTCCATGGGATCTCACCCGGCACTTCCCTAAGTTTTATGAAGTCGGCTTTCTTAAAGTCAAGAAATTGAGTCCTAGTATGCTTGGCTGCTCCTTTCCGCTGTATAGTAAACTTCAGAAGAGCATGATCACTCGTGCCTAATGATCCTTCCACTTCTACCCCACTAACCAGGTCATCAACATTGGTTAGGACCAGATCTAAAATGGCTGTTCCTCTTGTTGCTTCTCCCACTTTCTGGACAATGAAGTTGTCTGCAAGGCCAGTGAGGAATCTGTTTGACCTTATGCTCTTGGCTGAGTTTGACATCCAACAAATATCCGGGTAATTGAAGTCCCCCATTACTACTATCTCCCTTCCTTTTGCATGCTTGGCCATCTGTTCCAGGAAGGCATCATCTATGTCCTCCGTTCGGCTTGGGGATCTATAGTAAACTCCCACAATGAGGTCTCTTGTTATTCTTCTCTCCCTTAATTTTGACCCAAATGCTCTCACTTTGGCTTTGAGGTTCTAAATCTTGGATCTCTTCACAGGTATACACATCCCTGACATATAACGCCACTCCTCCTCCTTTCTTGTCTGGTCTGTTTCTCTGAAATAGACTGTATCCCTCCATTATTACATTCCAATCGTGGGACTTATCCCACCAGGTTTCAGTGATGCCTATTGTGTCATATTTAGTTTGCTGTACCAAGAGCTCAAGCTCATCTTGTTTATTTCCCATGCTTTGCGCATTAGTGTACAGACATTGAAGTCCATTAATCATTCCCCCGTGTCTCTTATTTAAGGATTTTTTCCTCCCACCACTAGGTCTGCGTGCTGTTTTCTCCATTTGGTCTATGACATTTGGATGATCATCTTCATCAATTGATAGACTCCTACCTTCAGGAGCGCTGTCTCCCTCCCCCACATTAGTCAGTTTAAAGCCCTCCTGATGAGGTTTCTGAGATTTTTGGCAAAAACATTCCTCCCAACCGTTGTGAGGTGCAGCCCATCGCTTGCCAGAAGTCCATCTTCAAGAAACTGCAGTCCATGATCTAAGAATCCAAACCGTTCCTGTTTACACCATTTGCGAAGCCAGCTGTTCACTTCCACTATTTTCCCCTCTCTCCCTGGGCCACGTCATTCAACTGGGAGGACAGATGAGATGACAATTTGTGCATTTAATTGCTTCAATTTCCTGCCCAGAGCCTCGTAGTCTCTTTTGATCTTCTGGAGGCTATTGCTTGCAGTGTCATTGGTTCCCACATGAACCAAGAGGAAGGGGTATTTGTCAGTGGGTTTTATGGTTCATTGCAGTCGTTCAGTTACATCTTGGATCTTAGCCCCGGGGAGACAGCACACTTCCCGAGACATCTTGTCAGGCCCACAGATCACTGCTTCTGTTCCCCTCAGTAGGGAATCCCCTATCACCACTACACGCCTCCTCTTAGGTTTGGTCGGGGTTCTTCTGTGAGCTGTCCGTTCCAAGGTCGCCTGCACATTCCCTGAGGACTGACTTTGCTGCTCATCTTCATATACCTGATCGACTGTAATGAGGGAGAGATCCTCAAATGGAGTCTGCTCTTCATCTTCCATGCTAGGGGAGAGAACCTCAAAGCAATTGTGTATTTCTAAACAATCAGAGTGAACCCTGGGCCTCCTACTTCTTTGAGTCACATTTCTCCATATATCTGGCTCCTGTGTTGGTGAACTATCCTCCTTCTCAGGGGAGTCCCCTGTCTCCTCCTTGGTGGAGACGGTGTGCTCTGTTGCTTCCAAGAAGAGCTCCAGCTCTCTAATTCTTTGGAGCGTAGCTACACGTTCCTCCAGTTGCTGGACTTTGTCTTCTAAGAGGGCAATCAACATGCAATTTCTGCAGGTAAAGCTGCCTGCAACCTTTGGCAAGATGGCAAACATTGCGCAGGAACCGCAGGCAACTGCAGCTGTTCCCTCACCCTCCATCTTGAGAACGTGTCGTTGGGGGTGGCTACAGCAGTCCTCCATCATAAAAAGCGTGAAGACAGGACAAATAACTCCCTCCCAAAAAAACCTATGTCTCCCCAACAAACGTTTAAGACTAGCTCCCCTAAATCTAAAAGATGGATCAAACTGCTGCCCTGCAAGCTCTGATAAGCTCCTCCCACGGCTAATCACCTGCCTCAACACGGCTAATCACCTCCCTCCCAAAAAAACCTATGTCTCCCCAACAAACGTTTGAGACTAGCTCCCCTAAATCTAAAAGATGGATCAAACTGCTGCCCTGCAAGCTCTGATAAGCTCCTCCCACGGCTAATCACCTGCCTCAACAGAAACCCTGCCCCCTCTGACCTTTGCACAGGGAGAGCAGCTAATCAGCCACAAAGAAACACACACACAAGAAAACCCTTTCTGCTCCTTCTTCAGCTGCTGCCCTGCAAGCTTCGATAAGCTCCTCCCACAGCTAATCACCTGCCTCAACAGAAACCCTTCCCCCTCTGACCTTTGCACAGGGAGAGCAGCTAATCAGCCACAAAGAAACACACACACAAGAAAACCCTTTTTGCTCCTTCTTCAGCTGCTGCCCTGCAAGCTTTGATAGCCACCCTTACAGTTGCTCAAGGAGAGCATGCAGTTGCTCTTCAAGGCTATTCAGTGTCAC
The DNA here is from genome assembly GCF_964188315.1 of Podarcis muralis. Classification (NCBI taxonomy): domain Eukaryota; kingdom Metazoa; phylum Chordata; class Lepidosauria; order Squamata; family Lacertidae; genus Podarcis; species Podarcis muralis. Next base: position 79,346,369 of record NC_135661.1, on the reverse strand, counting down.
AATCGTGGAATTGTCTGCTATCTACAGAAAAACTGTCAAAAAGCCCAGATTTCCAAATAGCCAAGGGGAGCTCAGAGAAAGGAGGGGCCAGTAGCAGAGAGCATGCTAAGCCCCAGTCCAAGCAAGGTCTTGTTTTGATTACACCGGAGACATCAGCGTCGACTTGGAATGCTTTTGTTGTCAACACAGGAGCTACAGCCCATCTGACTGGTTGCAAGGGATTGTTTACCACTTTTGAGGGTCGGCATTACACTGTCAAGCAAGTGGACGGTCATGAGTTGGAAGCCACTGGGTTTGGAGCTGTGTTTCTTGAGAGTCTCCAAATCACTGTCAACAATGTTTATTTTGTTCCAGGTTTGAAGTACAACCTGTTGAGTGTGTCACAGCTGACTGAGCATGGTTTTGTGATATCCTGCAACAAAGAGAGATGTGTAATCTCCAGAGATGGGACACCACTTATTTATGCCTACAAAGAAGATGGGCTTTATTTGCTTTCCTTTGATAGTACTGATTATAAGGGTGTTGCTGTATCTTGTGTTACAGGTCCCACAGGCAAGAAGCCCGGCAAAGTCACCAAAGTTTTACAGCGTGTGTATGCTGATGTGGTTGGACCTCTACCACTTTCTAGAGGCAAAGCCAAGTACTACCTGATAATGGTTTATTGTTTTTCTCAATGTGTTTGGGTGTATATGTTGCAGAGACCGCAGCAAACCTTAACAAAGTTCAGAGAATTTTGTGATAAGGTGAAATTTGTTCATAATGCTAATGTTGAATGTCTTTTCACTGATGAAAATCAGGTTTTTGTTTCACAGGAATTTCAGGATTTCCTAGGTGAACAGGAGATTGAGCACAAGGCTGCTGTCTCAGAGGCTTCATGGAACAAGAGTGGATGTGTCAAGGTGAACACAGAGTTGCAACAAGGCATGATAGCACTACTGCTCGGTGCAGGTTTGCCCCAGAAATTCTGGGCTGAGTTGCTGAATGCTTTTTCTTACACGTGGGTAAGAAAGGTTTCAGCTGGTATGGAAAGTTCTCCTTTTGAGAAACTGTTCCAGAGAAAACCTTCTGTCAAGCACTTAAAGGTTTTCGGGTCTCACATGTAGGTAGAAACAGTGGCGTAGCGTGGGGGGTGCAGGGGGGGCCAGCCGCACTGGACGCAACATCTGGGAGTTAGGGGGCGCAAATCCACGGGTTAGGGGGCAAATCCACGGGTTAGGGGGGGCAAATTACTTGCCTTGCCCCGGGTGCTGACAACCCACGCTACGCCACTGGGTAGAAACACCACAAGGTGTGAAAGGCGCACGGGGCATTTTCATGGGTTATGAGGAAGGTCAATACAGAGTTTTATTGCCTGATTCTGACACAGTGATTCTTACTAGGAATGTAGAATGCACTGCACAACAGGAGAGAGAGGTTCTCCACAGTTTCCCCATCAATGCCATGTAAAAAACTTACCAAATATAGCAGGTGTGTTATAAAACTTCCGATGTATAAACTAAAAACCAATACCAGCTGTAAAACAAAATGTTTAAAAGTGGAAACCTGAAACCAGTAGGGAAGGAAGTAGACGTTATATGTCATTGTCCTTTTTTTTTTTTATCTTTTGTGCTCTCTACTTTTTTTGTCCTTTTTATTCCTTTTTATTTTTCTTTTTAGTGCTACTTTTATGTCAATTCACTATGCCACTGTGTGAATTGTATTTTTTGTTCTTTTTCTTTGAATGTATCTTTTTTTTATTTTTCTTATCTTATGTTGGTGTATGACGAAGAAAACTTAATAAAAAGAATAAAAAAAAACAGTTTCCCCATCAATGCCAACACACATGTAGATTCTGACATTGAGAGTAACACTGAAAGCACCGCTGAGAGGTCTAATACTGATGACACAGTCATTGAGAGAGGTACACAAGCAATGTCCAGGCCATCATCCGTGGCTGAACTGGAATTGCCAGAGCCACTGTTTACTGTTGATCGTGGTTCTCCCAAAAGTCCCAAGGAAGAACCAGCCAGCAAAGAGGATCTGTACCTACTACATAGATCTGAGAGAGAGAGTCACAAAGGGACTGCCACCCCAGTGGTACTCCAGGGAGTTTGCTAACACAGCTGTTGCATGCATAGGTGTGGCTAGCAGCTCAAACCAGGTTTCAGACACTGAGGTCTTGAATGAGGTACAGGGTTTTTCCGCAGGAGAGACAAAGCCACACCTGAAGGTTGCAAGAGCCAACACTGTTTCCTCAGACCAATGTAGAGCAAAAGCTCTAATCCCATGGAAGAAAGGTAACCAGAAGTTTGAACTGGTCAGTCCAGTTGCAGGTAGTTCCAAACATGGAACTCGTACAACAGAGGTATACTATGTGTATGACAACTGTTTATGTCTCTTAATGCTGCACTAGCTTTCGCAGCAAGGGTTACCTAAAAATGGAGGAGTGATGTTAGGATTTTTATCCACCCCGAGCTGCTCAGCAAGTAGCACTGTGTTTTTTATATCATGTGAGTGTCTGAGAGTATGAGACAGGAAGTCTCAGTACTATTGGAGTATTGTTGAGAAGTTAATTTCACATCTGTGTGAGATGCTTTTCTGTACTGCTGCTGAGAGAGCACAAACATGCTGGTGGATTCTTTGTACATGGACTGTAAATAAAGTAGTTTATAGCTACTGATTGTCTTTTTCTTTTGCTGTGAGATGCCAGAAGACGAGTGGGCTCCTCTCAGGAGAGAGGGGTCACTTATCACCAGTCTCTCTGGACTGAGGGAGATTTACAGCCAGAGAGTGACCACCGGAGAGACGCCCCGGTGTCTTGGGAAGGTGGCGGCCTTCCTGGGCATTTTTCCAACAGAATGTACACAATAATGCAAGTATGGTCACAGCATATATTTCTATACTAGTGTCAATGATATTGACATTTTTATATTCAATTCCTTTCCTGATGAGCCTAGGTGTGGAATTTGCCTTTTTTACAACTGCTGTATGGAGAAATGTTGGAGGGATGCACGCATGCACACATGTATGTATGTATTTTAATGTTTGTTTTTATAATGTTGTATTTATTGTTTAATGTGTTTGTGTACAAACACACACACACACACACACACACACACACACACACTTAGTTGCATTTATTAATCTGGGGCTTTCTTTTCCCCGTCATGCTTCCCTAATTGCAAAACATAAATTAAAAGATATATGCACTTAAAATGCTTTCGTACTAGACCAGGAGTAAACGCTCAAGCAGGGGGATAGATCACTTGGCAGAGCGTGAGACTGGTTTGTGGGTGTGAACCCCATGTTGGGCTAAAGATTCCTGCATTGCAAAGAGCTGGTTGGTCAGAGAATAAGGGATTGCCAGAAATGGAAATATAAAATGTGTGGGGGACAAGAAAGATTGTGCAGCTTTGAGATTTCTGGGAATGCCTTTTTTAAATTGCTTGACATTTTCAGTGGGAGGGTTATGCCACACATGGTGACCAGCCTCTACTGCTCTTTAAACTAGTTAGTGGAGATCCCATGTGAGAGAGGGCTATTGGGCTCATGCCTTGTTTTCTGGGGTTTGGTGCTCTGGGAGCTGAATGCTGAACTAGAGGGGCCTTTGATGCAATCCAGACAAAAATCCTCTTATGCTCCTAACTCCTGAATCTTTCACTGGCTCTTCAGAGTTCTGCCAAACAGTCGTATTCTGCACTGGGTGCCTAGTGCTGTGTGGCAAATCTCCAAAAAAAGCAGCTACAAATGCAAACAGTGGACTGCATTTTAGAGCTTTCTTCAATCTTTCCTCATGATAAGTTGGGTGGGGAGCTTTTTATTGTATTTGTTTGAACTTTTGTGATTCCCTTCTGATATTGTAAGCCACTCAGATTTCTTTGAAATATAGAGTGGTATAAATATATCATAAATCAATAAAATCATTGTCCATTTGTTCATTTTCAAAGCACTGCCCTTTGCCACTGCAGCTAACAAATATTCTTAATTTGATGAATACAGACACAGAACACAGTTTTTATTTGCCACACCAATTTATTTTGATTTTGAACAAAGATAAATTTAACCCATATACCATATTATCATGAGACAGAGTCCCCAAGCCGCACATTCCTACTTTAGCTTATCTATTCCCTGCATCCCATTCACCCTGCATTAAAAGCCAAATAGAGGATTCAGGAGTCCTGTGAATTGCAGTAGCTCTTCCACTCCCACCACCAGGCAAGCAACTTCCACCTCCACTGCTGCAAGAAACAGTGGGATCCAAACGGAAGAAGACATTGTTCTCTCCTAATTACTCTTCAAAGTTGAGCTCCTCCAGGGGAGGCAGAATATCACTGCATCGTGCTCTGGTTATAGTGCCTGAAAGGGCACCGAAATGCATTGAATTCTTGGCCATTGCACAAAATTTTGGTGATGCACAGCCGTGGAAATGCTTGTCAGGAATTGAACTGTTATCTAGTAAAGAAAAAGAGATATTTTCACATGAGTGCCTGGGTAGTAACAGGTGAGTTTGTGTGCAGAAGAGAGAATCGGAGCGTTTTTATTGTTTATTAAGTGTATTGAGCAAGTATAGAAAGCATCTCAGAACCATACATGTGATCAATTTGACACAGATGTTTAAAATTTAGAAAAAGAAATATCCATTTTTTATTATGGGACAGGGGCCCATCTTCATCAATATTGCTTTCCAGATCTGGGCTCCATGCTTGCCTTTACGTCTTCTAAAATATTAGTGAAAACTTTCTTTTAAAAGGCAGCTTTACACATGATAAAATGAACAGATTATTTTGTTTCCTTTCTCAAATCCCCACCCAAGAAATATGGAGTCTCAGCTATATACATGCAGAGCAAAGATCATTTAACGGAGTTATATTTTCAGAAAATTAGAACTTTCCCCTACCAACACATATAGTGCATTTTCTGGCAGAAAGCCACAAACAGAAAAAGAAAAAGAGAGCAGCTCACCACCCTGTCTCCACCTTATTGGCTGGCAGTGCTACGTACCGTGAGCAACAACAAACTCTATGCACTGAGTCTCATCATCATTACACTTGATGGTCTTTGAGCCCTTACAGGCTTTTGAGAGAGAAGGACAACAAGTTGGACACTCTCGCCCATTCAACTTAGGTTTTCCCTCTGTGGAAAACAACAACTAAAATCAACACAAGGTTTCAGCCCATATCTCCTTCATTCCTTCCTTTTCCTACATTGTAATAATTTATTAAATTTTCCAAAAAATTGATATATACACACATCAATGCATAATCAATTTTTCAGACTTCCCACCCCATTTTCCATGGTGTTTTTACTTCTTCCCCTCCGCAGCACAATACCATCTATCTCTTATACCAACACATCAATACTTTATTCTTTAATTACTTATATTGCTCATAGTTTAAATCCAAGAAAAAAGCACACCAAGAACTCAGGCCAATGTAAGTTTCAATAGTGGGAGTGGTCCCTAATCACAAGTCAATAGTCAATAGTAACAAAAACTAATCCATTCAGAAGTATGTATTCTGACAAGAATTACAAACTCAAATAAAGATTACAAATTCTAATAGAGATTACAAACTCTAACTCATAAAGATATGTATAAAGAGAAAATCTTTGTAATGAATTATTGACTTGTGAGTAGGGATCACTCCCACTATTGAAACTTACCTTGGCCTGAGTTCTTGGTGTGCTTCTTTCTTGGTATATTTAATAACAAGAACTCCAATTTATTAAACATAGTTCAAATCCTGCTCATGAGTTCATCATACAATAATTTCCTTAAATAGTCTGAAACAGGCTTCCATTCTTCCACAATGCAATCATCCTTAGATTCTCTTATTTTGCCTGTTAACTTTGCCAATTCTGCATAGTTCATCACCTTACTTATTCATTCCTCTTTGGTGGTAACTTCTACTTCCTTCCATTTTTGTGCACAGAGAATCCTAGCCACTGTTGTTACATACATAAACAACTTAATGATGATTTTTTTGGAACCTCTTTCCCTATAATCTCTAGGAGAAGACTTTCTGGGGGTTTTTTGTGTATAATCACTTTAGACACCTTTTTTTATCTCATCATATGTTATTTTCAAAAAAAACAACAACCCATCACTTTCTTACATGTCCACCACTTATAAATGAAAGTTGAATGTAGCAGTTTACATTTCCAACAATTATTTACAACATTTAGCCAATTTGTTAGGTTAAAAATACCATCTATACATTATTTTCATGTAATTTCCTTTTAAATTATAACAGGCAGTACATTTCATATTAATTTTCCACAACCTTTCCCATGCATCCATTTCTATATTATGTCCTAGATCTTTAGCCTATTGTATCATTGCAGATTTAACCAGCTCATATTTTTTTGTTTCCCATTAAACTTGCATTTCCTGAAAAACATAATATGTTTTCCTTTCATGTGAGTCTTGATATCAGGTCCACACACTATACAAACTTCTCCTTATACAATTATTTAAAAATTCTCTATGTACCTTTACCTTAGCATACCACAGGTAAGCATGCCACCCATACCAATTCCCATATGCTTCAAAATCTAACAAATTTGTATTCTGTAAAGATATCCATTCCTTTAACCAAATCAGCCAGACTGCTTCATAATATAATTTTTAAATCTGGCAATGATAATCCATCTCTTTCCTTAACACCCATTAGCATTTTAAATTTGATCCTTGGTCTTTTCCCCTGCCAGATGAATTTTGATAATTCTTTTTTTCCATTACTTGAAGCAGTCCATGTATTACCAGAATTGTGTGAAGGAGAAATGACATCTTAGGCAAAATATTCACTTTTATCACTGAGATTCTTCCCAAAAGAGAAAGTTTCAGTCTACTCCATCTCTTCATGTTTTGTTTAATCTTACTCCATACAATCAGCTAATTATTTTAAACAGATTTTCATTCATAATTGTTATCCAGATACCCAGATACAGTATATCACCTTCTTTTCCATCTTAATACCCATTATTTCTTTCAGTTTCTCCTTACCTTGCTGGTTTATATTTTTTGTTAACATTTTAGTTTTATTCTTATTTATATTAAATTCCTGCTAAATTACCAAACTGCTTTATTACATCCAATAGCTTAACCACATTTTCTATCAGGTTTTCCAGGAACAATACCACATCAACTGCAAAAGTCCTCAGTTTGCAACTTTGACGGCCCACTTGGAGGCTTCATATATCATTATTTTCTCTAATATCCCTACACAGCAATTCTAACCCTAAAATAAGCATTAACGGTGAAAGCAACCTTGTTTTTCCCCCTTAGCATTAATGCATTTTTCTGATAGAACACCATTTACTCTTATGTGTGCAAATTGCTATTTATATAATGCATTTATTCTTTTCACATATCTGTCCCCAAACCCCATTATAATCAGTAGTTTCCCTCTAAAACTCCAAGAAATATTATCAAATGCTTTCTCTGCATCTAAAAGCATAGCTAATTGCTAACCACTTTTTCTTTTTCAAATAGCATTCCGTACAATTCTACCTTTATCTTTTATCTGTCTTGTTGGCAGAACTCCTGTCCGATCTTCATGTATCAAATCTCTTAACACTTGTTTAAGTTGTCTTGCTAATATTGTAGCCAAAAATTTTATATTTCAATTATTCCTCAGCTTCAGTTCCCTAGTCCTGTGAGAGGGTTACAACATCTCCACTGCATTCTGTTTCAGGAATTCATTGTGCTGATGGTGTAGATCTAGATATTATCTCTAATGATGAGACAGAAGTGCTGGCAGCTGGCTTATCAAAGGGGGGGGGGTGATTTTAGTTGTCACTGTGCAAATACAGTCCAGAGAAACTCCACCCAGTCTGTTGTTAAATATGTATTGTGTTTCATAGTTCAACCTAAGAGGAATAGGCAAGTAGGATTATTTTGGGGAGTGGGTTGTGGAATTTATTGCTGGATTGTCTATGTGATTAATTTGCCACTTCTATATTTTTGTCCATGGCCTAATATGCATTGTGATGCATCATTGTTTATGTAGTCTTATGTATTGCTTATTACTGTGAAATAGATTTATGTTCACTAATCTCAAAATCTGTAAAAGATGTAATTTACACTCCATGTCTCCATCTGTGATATTAACCCTTTTGGTTCAAGATCGTTGCACAGAACCACTTGTTCATTGTGCAGTTGCTTCTTTCTGTAGTATTATTACACATAGTAGGGGGAACTTTAGCCATGGGGGATCAGGGACACTTACATGGCAAAAGAGCCATTTGCATTTTCAGTTGGCTTTTGGTTTCGTATCCTATTCACTTTACTTTCTTTTTATCTGGGGAGAAATATTGGAACTTTTCAGCCTCCTGTTCCCCAAAGTTATGGTTGAGGCATCTTGCAACACCATATTAGAAGAGCCAGGATGTCACCCTGTAGCTGGTGTTCTGGAGGTGGAGTTACTACTAGGTAAACTGTGCTTCCATGTGCTCTGGCTTCCATAACAGTTTCCCATTGCACCAGAAGCAGTTTAGTCATGCTGGCCACATGATCTGGAAAGCTGTCTGCAGACAAACAGCCAACTCCCTCACCCTGAAAAGCGAGATGAGTGCTGCACCCCATAGTCTATTTTGACTGGACTTAACCATCGAGGGGTCCTTTACCTTTACCTTTTTCCTTACTATGAGGTATCATGGGGACCACCTTTGGTGTCCTCTAACCAGCTACAGGGAAGCGGTAACCTATCTTGGGCTTCATCAAAGATCTCCAATGCCTTCTGTTTGATATCGATTGCCTAAGGGCAACCAAGGAAAACCCTTAAAGCCTCAATGCTATTTATGCTCGAGGATATATACAAATATGCATATACTTACTTTCATAAAATAGACTGCCACAGTTTACAGAACGACAGCAGGACCTGAAACTCCTCAGGGAACGACCATCTTCTCTGGTGAAAGTATAGTTCTCTGCAGTGCAATCTGTAGTACATCCCTGTTCACTTTCGTAATAATAGTCATCTGTGAGAGAGCATTAGAAGAAATACCTAGATCAGCAAAAATTCAAATCATTCCTCTCCTGAATGAATTTTTTTGTGATGCTCCCTTATATACATACATTGGGCAAATGGGTGAATAAAGAAAAAAAAATGGCACATACTGAATTTAGCAAGGTAATCCTTAAAGTAGTTTCTTCCTGTATCAGTATAATCTTTTCTGCCAAACCATGTGACTATTCCAGGATAGTTCCTTAAATGAGAAATTGTTGACTTGTTTTTCCTGCACATACAAAATAGCAAGGGCCTGGAATAGGTTGATCTGCCACCCATCTGATCTCCAGCTAGTTGATCCATTGGCTGATTCAAGAAGCTGTCTTATACTATATACAGTGGTACCTCACAAGATGAATGCCTCGCAAAACGAAAAACTCGCAAGACGAAAGAATTTTTCGTTTTTTGAGTTGCTTCGCAAGACGAATTTCCCTATGGGCTTGCTTCGCAAGATGAAAACGTCTTGCGAGTTTGTTTCCTTTTTCTTAAAACCACTAATACCGTTAAAACCGTGCTTTGCAAGACGAAAAATTCGCAAGATGAAAAAACTCGCAGAACGAATTAATTTCGTCTTGCGAGGCACCACTGTAATATATATCTCTGAGAGTGGAGAATTCAGTTTTCTCTTTCCTCTAATTTTCTTTTCCCCTTGATCTAACTTCTGACTCACTATCTCAAGGGGATAAATCTTTTTCCATTCATCTTTTTATGGAGAAATGTCTGAATAAGTTTTCCTTTTTCATAAAAAAAGATTTCTGAGGGTTCAGCTGCTGTCAGATTGTAACCAAAAGGGTTTGGAGCTTTGTGTTGTTACTATATATTGCAGGCCTATTTGACAGCCACTGCAGTGCTCACAAGTTCTGAAATGAGAGGTGGGGTGGCTTCGAGTACAATATTTATTTGATGTGGCGTGGATCAGGTTAATTCTTTCAGATTGGTTTGAGAATCTCCATTCCATCCCTCCTTTCCAGGAGTGCAGTTTGCAGCCCAGGATGACTGTGGATGGGTTTGGTGTCTGATGGTTTTCAGCATCAGCTGGCTGCGCCAGGGAATTCCCCATGTCTTGCAGACATTCCTGTGCAAGGAGAAACTCAAAAGAACAAGGGAGCCAATCAGCCCACCTTTTACAGTACAGAACTAGCTGCTTTGGGGTATGGTATGTAGCAAATGTCCCTTCCATAACACTGAAAAGAATAAACTGCTGGAATCTATTGTGGCCATTGTATGCACAGAAAGAGAATTGGTTGCAACTATTTAACTTATATGCAGAATTCATCATGCGAAAGGCTGGGCTGGATGAATCCGAAGCCGGAATTAAGATCGCCGGAAGAAATATCAACAACCTCAGATATGCAGATGACACAACCTTGATGGCAGAAAGTGAGGAGGAATTAAAGAACCTTTTAATGAGGGTGAAAGAGGAGAGCGCAAAATATGGTCTGAAGCTCAACATCAAAAAAACGAAGATCATGGCCACTGGTCCCATCACCTCCTGGCAAATAGAAGGGGAAGAAATGGAGGCAGTGAGAGATTTTATTTTCTTGGGCTCCATGATCACTGCAGATGGTGACAGCAGTCACGAAATTAAAAGACGCCTGCTCCTTGGGAGAAAGGCGATGGCAAATCTAGACAACATCTTAAAAAGTAGAGACATCACCTTACCAACAAAGGTCCGTATAGTTAAAGCCATGGTTTTCCCAGTAGTGATGTATGGAAGTGAGAGCTGGACCATAAAGAAGGCTGATCGCCGAAGAATTGATGCTTTTGAATTATGGTGTTGGAGGAGACTCTTGAGAGTCCCATGGACTGCAAGAAGATCAAACGCATCCATTCTTAAGGAAATCAGACCTGAGTGCTCACTGGAAGGACAGATCGTGAAGTTGAGGCTCCAATACTTTGGCCACCTCATGAGAAGAGAAGACTCCCTGGAAAAGACCCTGATGTTGGGAAAGATGGAGGGCACAAGGAGAAGGGGACGACAGAGGATGAGATGGTTGGATAGTGTTCTCGAAGCTACAAACATGAGCCTGACTAAACTGCGGGAGGCAGTGGAAGACAGGAGTGCCTGGCGTGCTCTGGTCCATGGGGTCACGAAGAGTCGGACACGACTAAACGACTAAACAACAACAAATTAAGATTGTTTTGATTGGTGAAATGAAATCACATGTGTAATCTAGAAGTGTATTTAAAAAAATTGCTTTGGATGTGGTTCTTTACAGTCTCCGCCTTATTTTTTAGACTGTCCCTATGCAGATCTGCATTTCATTACAGGCCTATCTTTTCACTTGGAGCCTGCATCCTTTCCTTTTAGGTTTCTAGAAGGAATATCTCAATTCTAGGAAACCCATCTTAAATGTCAGGAGTCTGATAACTGTGATAGAGAGCTTTGTATTTCTTCTTCATTTCTTGTCCACTTTTTTATTTTCTTCCTTTCTTATTCTTGCTTTTGTGTATCCTTTTTTCTTTAGATCAGCTTGGCTTTTATTGTCTTTTATGTTGAAAACTTTCGATAAAAATGATTAAAAAATAACAAAAGGCAAAACTAATTAAAACTAATTAGGTTTCAGTTTCCGGCCTGACGTCGTGGTCATGGTGGTCGAGCTCCTCTGCCTTCCTGGGCAGGGGAGCTGCCTGGAGAGGGGAAAACCAGAATTTATGAGGTAAAATTCCTGGCAATGCTTCCCAGGGGGTCTGGGGAGTGCAAGGTATCCCATGGTGTCGCTTAAACTCGTATCTCCCAGCCTGAAAGGCAGTGCGGGTGTGGCCTGGGATGTGTGTCCCTGCCATGGGCGAACCTCCGTTTCCGGCATGATCTGTGATCAGTTCCTCAAGAATTCGGAATATTGCATTAATTATGGGGCGCTCCTGTAATGGCATATGATAAAGGGCTGCAACTAATCAGCTGCCAAAAGGACTGGACTTTAGCCATGACTGGACTTGAGCCTGCAACAGGAAAGAATTATGTGTAGGCGTTTAGAGGTTATCTGTTATCTGGAGGAAGAGAGAAGACCAATGATTTATGCCCAATTAAGGGTTTTACATTTTTTAAAATATATCTTCCCCTCTCAACTGAAGATGAACCGATTTTATATAAAGTTTCTTTGAACTGTATGAAGAAAGCGTGGATGAGAGAGTGGTTTGCTAAGGACTGCTAATTACACTTGCCGTGAGTTTATAAATGGGATTTTTATTTTTGACTGTGAGCTGTGGAAAACAATCCCCAGGATTTTAATGGTGGAGAAGGCATCTTCTCAGCAGTTATTTATAACTCGGAATGTCCTTGAAAAACTGAAGGGATGGTTTCAAAGAAATGGAATGGACTGAGAAAGTTGGCAATTAATCTCTCTCCACTCTAAGTCTGTGAACAGAGTGCTGGAAAGGCTGCACATATGAGACGGTTATTTTATATGTTTGGAAAATAACAATGGTGCTGTGTGTAAAAAAACCAAGAATGCTAGCTAGGAAAATGGATTATGACTAATAGAAGGTGATTAAAGAAAAAGAATGAATGTGGCAACATCAGGAAGCAATGGACATTTGTTTGTGAAAGAGCAGCAAACCTATTTATTTAAAATATGTATTAAATTTAAAGGATCTGGATTGGTTAAAATTCTGAAAACTAATAAAAATTGATTTAAAAAATATATTTTAGGTTTCACTACTGTAACCACGGGACATGGGTGGCGCTGTGGGTTAAACCACAGAGCCTAGCACTTGCCGATCAGAAGGTCGGCGGTTTGAATCCCCACGACGGGGTGAGCTCCCGGTGTGTGGTCCCTGCTCCTGCCAACCTAGCAGTTTGAAAACACATCAAAATGCAAGTAGATAAACGGCGTTTCCGTGTGCTGCTCTGGTTTGCCAGAAGAGGCTTAGTCATGCTGGCCACATGACCCAGAAACCTCTGCCAAGAAAGCGAGATGACCGCCACAACCCCAGAGTCGGTCACAACTGGACCTAATGGTCAGGGGTCCCTTTACTTTTACCGTAACCACTGTTTGCTGGATCAACCTGTTCTTGCAATTTTTCCTCCATGGAATTTAGTTCATATTCCTTTTCTTGTTTTTACCCTGAACCTGATTTGATTTATAGATTAATAGCTCCTCTAAAAATAGCAAACAAGGTTCCTTCCACAATTCAGTGTCACACCTCATCCAGATCTTAATGATATTTCTTTCTTCAACTTGAGTCTATATATTGATGGATTTTGTAAAACAAATGACCATGATAAATCCATGTCTGGTTATGTTGTGGTATCTGACTATGAAATTCTTGAAGCTCATTTCCTTTCAGATATTAAAAGGTGCCCAAATTCCTGAGGTCATCACTCCTATTCATGCCTACACCAAGCCTGCAGAATTGTTTATCTCCTGTGATATTGTACCATTCTGTGTGTCAAAATATGGGGGGAGATGAATTTTCTTCTTTCTGTGGATTTTTCTATACGTAGTTTGGTTCCTCATTTATTCCCTTTTTCTATATCTTAAAATGAAAATATTTTGCTTTTAGGAAACAGGAGAGCCAAACATGCAGCTCCTCTTGGCTCTGTTCCTGGCTGTTTCTTTCTTTTTTATATACCTTGTAACTAAAATATTTCTAATCTACAGATTTATAAACTAAAACATTTATAATCTATCCCATAAAGGGAAAAAATAAAGAAAAAGCTGTTGTTAATTTAGTCCTAGTGAAGTTTATGTCAACCTAAATGTTATTCCTGCTCTTGGTTCATAAGCATGCTCAGGTGTCTCATAGGCCACAAGAGTGGGAAAAGGGAGAAAATGTTAAATATTGAATATCACTATGCATTATGCTGGTTTTGTCAATAGATACCACAAAACACAAAGTAATTTCTTCGTTTTGCTAATTCCATTAGTCAAGGAAGGGTTAATTGTGTGCAGTGTGCAAGTTATGCCCTGGGTTCATCCCAAATAAAATCTTAAATTGTGAGTTTAATAAAATCACTGCAAACACCACCCATAAATCAAACATAGGTCACATTAAATACTTTTCAGGGTGGCATAAGCAGCATAGTCATTCCATGTTGTCCAACCATCATATGGTTGCTGCAAGCTGGAAAATATTGAGATGTCACTACTAGATATGTGGGAGGTGAGTCTGAGTATTTTCCCCATATTGGTTGGCATTTGTTATGTAAACTAGGTACTTCCATCTGTGTGAGTATAAAATATTCTGCCTAAAAATGAATATGGAATCATTCCTTTCCAAAAAAATGGGGGAACGATAGAGAAAATGTTAATTTCATGGAACTGTATCATTTGGATTACTCCATATTCTTTTGAGCCTAGGGCCTATGGTTTTCTGAGAGACATAGCTCCAGTCTATGAACCCTTTAAATTTACCCAACAATGGGATGGGAAGCCCACTTTTCCCAAAATCTCATGGCATCTGGAAAGATGGCAGTCTTTGTCCCTAAACCCACCTCAGGGGCTTAGGGGAAAGATCAGCCGTTAGCAGTAGCTTCTTGGGGTTTGCTAGATGTTTTTCTGGCCATAGGTGAACCCTAACATTGGTCATTCCCAACTGTCTTTCAACCAACAGGGGGACTGGTTGATCATTACAGTGGTACCCCGCAAGACGAACGCCTCGGAAGACGAAAAACTCGCTAGACGAAGGAGTTTTGCGTTTTCTAAGCCGCTTCGCAAGACGCATTTCCCTATGGGCTTGCTTTGCAAAATGAAGCTTGCCCCACAAGCTCCGGGGATAGCGGGGAAGCGCAGTGCGTCTTCCCCGCTGTCCCCGGACCTCTTTTGAAGCAAGGGGTGGTGGGGAGAAGATCGCTTCTCCCCGTTGCCAGCCCCGCAATCTCTGGGGACAGCCTTCCCCTCTGTCCCCGGACCCCTTTTGAACCAAGGGGCGGCAACGGGGAGAAGCGATCTTCTCCCCTCCGCCCCTTGCTTCAAAAGAGGGGACAGAGGGGAAGGCGCGTGCCCCGGACCTCTTTTGAAGCAAGGGGTGGTGGGGAGAAGATCGCTTCTCCCCGTTGCCAGCCCCGCAATCTCTGGGGACAGCCTTCCCCTCTGTCCCCAGACCCCTTTTGAACCAAGGAGCTGCAACGTGGAGAAGCGATTCTCCCCGCTGCCCCTTCCCTTGCTTTAAAACAGGTCCGGGGACAGAGGGGAAGGCGCGCGCGCCTTCCCCTCTGTCCCCGGAGATTGCGGGGCAGGCAACGGGGAGAAGCAATCTTCTCCCCACCGCCCCTTGCTTTAAACAGGTCCGGGGACAGAGGGGAAGGTGCGCGGCGCTTCCCCTCTGTCCCCGGACGGTCTCCATAGGAACGCATTGATTGATTTTCAATGCATTCTTATGGGAAACCATGCTTCGCAAGACGAAAAACTCGCAAGAAGAAAAAACTTGCAGAACGAATTAATTTCGTCTTGAGAGGCACCACTGTAGTTGAACACATATCTCCTTGTATTCATAATTGGCTGAACACCTGACCTCTGCATCACTTGTGTCTGAACCCACAAAGAGTAGACTCTGATTATGTTGCTAATGAGTGGAGAGTGACATGCCAGTGAGGTATTGTTACTTAGGATTTGGCCACTGGGAAAACCTTTGGGGATGGAGCTGTGAGGCAAAGGCCGGAGAAAGATAGGCCTGAATATTCATGCACAATGTATTAACAGTAATCAGCTGGTAAAGTTCAGAAGAAGGTTGCCAGTGGTTCTCTGAGGCTAAGAGGCTGCCTTGTGTAAAGGTGCGGGTGTGTGTGTGTGTTGCAGACTTGATTAGTGACTGACATGGAAATGAGCCATCTCAGTGCCTTCTCCCCAACACTGGAAGCTAGTTTCCCTCCCTCTTGTCTTTCTTCTGGCAGGTGAAGACTAATAATTTAATTAATTGCTGAAAAAATGAATTCTACAACATTGGGAGAGATCAGCATTCTGTGGCTCCCCCCTAGATATCCCAGGGTCCAAATGACAGACCCACATACTCAGGTATAATCTGACAGAAAGGCTTTATACTCACTTAAATTGCTGACAGTAAAACCATAAAAGCAATTGCCACCTTCGGTAGTTACACAAGTTTTTGTTTCTCTTCCTTTTCCTTTTTCTTTTGAGTTCCTTACAATACATACCTCAGCTGCCACTGCAGAGACAAGAGAAGAAGAAATATTCAGTGCCAAATACATCAGTTCCTCAGTCGTTGAGAAATTGAATCTACAGTCTCACCTGGATACAGTCTTCTAAGCCAGACATGAGCAACCTTATTGGTTTCAGAATCCACATGGGTGGGTTGGAGGCTGTATGCAAACTGACACACATCTTCCCCCTATCTCACACACAGGAGCATCTCCAGATACAAAGATGGAGAAACACACAGCCTTCATTCTATTTACTATTATGAATGCATACACTAAAGCAGGAACGTCCTGTTAGGATTCTTGCCCCGTGCTTGCAGTCATGGGATTGTGTGTTTTTTTAATCGCATGACAGTGTATGTTTTCATTCCACAGTGTGGGAAGTGACGGAGACAGGATGTTTGTGTTACTGTGTTCTGTGACTTGGGACTATTGTCCTTTGTTTCTATCTCTTTGCTGTTTGATGAGAAAGAGATGTGCTGATGCCTCTTTGTATCAGTCGCTGTGATGTTCGGGCTGGAGAAAGCTTTTGAAGCTCCCGAAGGACCGAGCAGGAGTGAGAGAACATACCAGTCGGGCATGTGTCTCTATCGGAGTTCTACTCTCGTGTAGGATGATCCTGACACATCCGCCACACAGTGAGGTGCACGATGGGATTTTAGCAGTCCCATTGAATACTTTCACATGCAGCACTCATGTTGTATGTGAAGAAAGCCAACCTCATGAAACAGAAGTACACTCCACAAGGCTGTCTTCCAAAATTTGGAGTCCAGATTCCCAGTATTCCAATAGTTTTAGCTTCATTTATCCTTCCTAGAGCCAATATCAGTTTGCCTTCTCTAGCCCGCTTCATATCCCCTCCTCCATTTGAAAAAGCAATTCACGATTGCAGCTTCCTACTCACCTTCAGAAAGGATGGCCAAGAAGAGACAAGTACTCAGGAAGATCTTCATAGTGCTGGAGAGACCAAAAACTGAGGAGAACTCAGTTCAAAGAAGCAGGCAACTGATGGAGGAAGAGGCTGCCTTGGAGGATTTAAAGGCCAAGAACTGGTCCAGTGAGGGGGTGGGAAATGATGACAGTAGAGATTGCATGCTTTCCCAAACATCTTGTAATTTTATATTGGAACACAAAGCATGGAGTAGAAATTGCATTAAGTCATTTTTGGGAACTGTGTGAAATTCTGCCAGCTACCTCTTCTTTGCATTCTCAGGGATAAGAAACATATATTTTAAATCCTTAAATCACCATTGGAAAGCCCATGAAAATTCACCAAATAACTTTCCAGTCTATCCCACCCCAATTTCACCACAATGGAAGCCACTCTTACGGAACCACTCTTCTTCAGAAAGTGCACTGAATGAATACCACTTTGAGACGATTGGAGTTTGACTGCTATTAGAATATTTCCTTCTAGGTTCAAGTGGCTAGAACACACAACACCTTGAAGATACCGAGCAAAGAATTGAAAGATCTTCGTTACATAGTATAGCCACTCATGTTGTTTATGCACAGCAAAATAATTTCCCTACCTTTATTACTTGCATCATGACTCTACTAATACAAGGCTATATTTTTAATGAAGAATGCTGAGTCACACCAGGAATTTAGTTATCTTAAGCATATTATTATTAGTAGTAGTAGTATTAATAATTTATTTATACCCTGTCCATCTGGCTGGGTTTCCCCAGCCACTCTGGGCGGCTTCTAACAAAATATTAACATACAATAGTCTATTAAACTTTAAAAGCTTCCCTAAACAGGGCTGACTTCAGATGTCTTCTAAAAGTCTGGTACAGTGATACCTCAGGTTACATATGCTTCAGGTTACATATGCTTCAGGTTACAGACTCCGCTAACCCAGTAATAGTACCTTGGGTTAAGAACTTTGCTTCAGGATGAGAACAGAAATCGTACTCCGGCGGCACGGCAGTGGCAGCAGGCCCCATTTGCTAAAGTGATGCATCAGGTTAAGAACAGTTTCAGGTTAAGTATGAACCTCCGGAACGAATTAAGTACTTAACCTGAGGTACCACTGTAGTTGTTTTTCTCTTTGACATCCGGTGGGAGGGCATTCCGCAGTGCAGGTGCCACTACCGGGAAGGCCCTCTGTCTGGTTCCCTGTAGCTTGGCTTCTCGCAGTGAGGGAACTGCCAGAAGGCCCTCGGCACTGTACCTCAGTGTCCGGGCAGAACAATATGGGTGGAGACGCTCCTTCAGGTATACTGGACCGAGGCCGTTTAGGGCTTTAAAGGTCAGAACCAACACTTTGAATTGTGCTTGGAAATGTAATGGGAGCCTGTGTAGGTCTTTCAAGACCAGTGTTATGTGGTCTCGGAGGCCGCTCTCAGTCAGCAGTCTAGCTGCCGCATTCTGGATTAGTTTTAGTTTCTGGGTCACCTTCAAAGGTACCCCCATGCAGAGCGCATTGCAGTAGTCCAAGCGAGAGATAACTAGAGCATGCACCACTCCAGCGAGACAGTCTGTGGGCAGGTAGGGTCTCAGCCTGCGTACCAGATGGAGCTGATAAACAGCTGCCCTGGACACAGAATTGACCTGTGCCTCCATGGACAGCTGTGAGTCCAAAATGCCTCCCAGGCTGCACACCTGGTCCTTCAGGGGCACAGTAACCCCATTCAGGACCAGGGAGTCCTCCACACCTGCCCACCTCCTGTCCCCCAAAAAGAGTATTTCTGTCTTGTCAGGATTCAACCTCAATCTGTTAGCTGCCATGCACCCACCAACCACCTCCAGATACTCACACAGGACCTTCACCGCCTTCAGGACCTTCTTTTTTTCTGTTGTCACCTGTCCTGGTTCCTTCGGAGGAATGGTGGGGTTGCAATATGGCAATATGGCTGAAAACAAAATACTGATCCTTTAAGGATTGTACGTCTAACACCTAATTCTGCTTCCTGCAGATTTTTAACAGATCTGGCTTCTTATTCAATGACAGCTAGGCACCCTCAGGAGTCTTGCACTTTGAAAAACCAGTAGAATATTCAGCCTGAGTTCCTTTGGGAGGAATGATGGGATGGAACTTTAATAAATAAAATCAAATAAAAAATGAAGTGTCAACAGTCCTGCTCCATGTAGATTATAAAGGGGGTGCATAGTCTGTCAAAGTCTCCTCTCTTATGGCTTATTGAGACCCCAGATAGAGAGATATGGAGCTGCTTTTGGTTCCCGGGACAGGGGATCCCAACCCTAGGTACATATTATAAAAGGGCCCCATAGTTTCTCAAACTGTTGTCTCTTTTGGCTTCCCTCAGTCAGGCACATGAGCAATTGTATTCAATTAGAGAAAATTATGAAAGCACAGTTTTTTGGCAGGTACATTATGGAAAGACTCTTCTTCAGCAGGTACACTGGGTGAGCCCCACTTGAAGCCAATTAGGAGTTTGGCTGCTGTAAGAAGATATGCAGGAAATTTCAGCTGGCCAGAACTTGCATCAGCCTGCTAAATCAGGCCATCTGTTCAAGAAAACCATTTTCACAGTGGCCAACCAGATGCCTGGCATAGCCAGCAAGCAGGACTTGAAAACAACTCCACAGCTGGTTCCCAGAAGCAGACATTAAGAGCCAAACTGCCCCAGATGTCAGAAATAGAACATAACCATCAAGTTTAGTAGCCGTCAATACACAAATTCATGGAGGATGAGGGTAATCTGCAATTTAACACATCCAAGTTGTTGGACACCATTACTTCTTCTGATACCAGATTCCAAAGCCTAAATACATGCTGTGTGATGCAGTTATTGCTTCCATCTGTCCTGAATTTACCCTCATTCAGTTTCATTGCTTGTCCACAGGTTCTATTGTTATGAGAGAAGATTACTAGACAGAATGGCTACATTTCCTTTGGTATGAAAGCCAAGAAGCCTTTGGGAGTCTGCTCTGCTCATGCCTTGTTTTGAGGTAATCCCAAGGGCATCTGCTTCAACTCTCTGAGAACAGGATGCTGAACTAAATGAGCTTTTGGTGTAGTCCAGAAGGGATCCTCTTATGTCCCTGACTCCTCAGTGCATCTCCAGTGGCCTATCAAATAATACTAACCTGCCCTGGTTGCCATGAACTGTGTAGCAAATTTCCAGAAGAATTGTGCACTATAGCCCAAAGTCAGCTGCAGTTAAATACTTTATTCAGTATCTTTATTGTGGTGCAACGACCCATAACATGGATTCAGAATAAAATACAGATACATACAGACAACCCCCCAGGGAAGGAAGACCAAAGTGTTATTTGTTTAGTCAACATACCCATGACTAAACAAAGAACACTTTGGTCTTCCTTCCCTGGTGGTTGTCTGTATGAATCTGTATTTTATTTTGAATCCATGTTATGGGTCGTTGCACCACAATAAAGATTATTATTATTATGCATTATCAACCTCTTGATAAGCAGATATGGTGGGTAGATTTTTGGACTTCTTTTTGACATTTCCATGATGTTACTCAGGCTTTCCTCTGCTCCCTCTGCACATCAGGTTCGTAGACCTCCCCAGTCCCACCCCATGCAGCTACTACTAGCCACACATTTAACCTGTCAAGGACCATGTTTGAGACCACTTCTCTCTTCTATTCTGCAGTCCTGCTTTGCACCCAATTTCCCTTTCGCACCCCATGCCCCCTCCCCTTCTTTTCGTGCAACCCAGTTGGAAGGGAAGCCAGCGAGTGGTTGCCTCTTGTATCTTCCTCCTGCCACAGATTACAACTAATATGCCCCTTCTCACCTTCCACCCAATTTGGAAGCCACCCCTCCTATTCTGCAGACTCTTTCATGCCCCTGCTTTTGTCTTCACTATGTCCCCATGCCAGCTGCTCCCTTCTTGTTTGTTTGTTTGTTTGTTTGTTTGTTTGTTTTTTTGTTTTGCAACCCTCCTGGCACAGTCTTCTTATACTTTACCTCTTTTCCCACTCCTTCTCTTTGCTCATCTCAGCTTTCCCTTGCACACAGCTCCCCCACTTCCACTCCTTCACCTCTCTCCCACTCTGCAGTCTCCTTTGCGGAAATGAACATGCACATGCACTATTATCACCTTCACTCCTAACTTCCCCCTTCCTTATTTTATTATGCTCCCTGGCACACAAGCCTTCTCCCTTTCTAGGTTTCCTCTTCTCTGCTTTTCTGCAGCCTGTTTTAGCCACACACATAAGGCTGATATGCTTATTTGACTCTTATAAGGAATCCTGTTGGCTGGTTGTTCAGTTAGAGACAATTAACTCCAGCTTATTGCAGTTGTGTGTTTCTGAGTGTTCCCATTTTAGCAGTTTCATAGTGTGGGAGCATGGGGGGCATGCCCCTGGGCACATGTTTGTGAGGGGGCATGACCAGGTGCCCCCATGACACAACAATCAAAAGTGTCTTTACACACAGAGAGAGACACTCACACAAACACTTCCTTCTAAGCAAGCAAGGGATATAAGCAATTTGCCATTTTAGATAATATGATGAAACCATGCTTCTTCAGCAGGTACATAATGGACCCACTCTTCTTCCAAGGTATACTGGGTGATCACCACTTCAGCACAATTAAGATTATGGCTGCCCTCAGATTTCATAACAACTTCAAGTGGCAAGAACTTAGCCTGCAGGATCAGGTCATCTCTCAATCTCCTCTGAGGACACGTCATCCCAAAATCTACTCTAATTTGCTGTCATGAGCACATGCTGCCGCAGTAAAGGCCAAAAATTTTTTCCCAAAAAAACCCCCACAGGAGTTAGGTAATAATTTGAAATAGTCCACAACTTTATTGAATACAGAAGTAAGTAGGATTCCGCCAAGGCATTGGGTATCAATGTGGTATCAAGCAGACCATCTGTTGGTTGATAAATAGGGAGTCACCCCTAACATGGACCAAGTGCACTGACCCCACTTGGGCTGCCAATGGGAAAGCTGCTAAAGCCCAATGTTCCCCGTGTGGAATTCTGGACAGAGACACCCTTCCTGGACCTATATTGAAAAAGGTGGGGGAGTGAATACCCAGATAGAAAATGCTGGGTTGTTTTTTAAATATAATTTTAATTTCCAATTTTCTCTATTAATTCTTCTAACTGATTTATGTTGTAATTGTTATATTCAATTATGTTACTATTATTAATTGCTTGTAAGCCACTTTGTGACTCGTGGGAGTGAAAAGCAACATAGAAATAAAATAAATGAAATGAAATGTAGCTCAAAGTGTGGCTAGGCAGGACTCAAGTTTCTGTATCTTCTCTTCCAGCATGGCGACCATTTTGCAATTGCACTTGGGCTGATGCAATATGATGCCATATGTCGCAATCAGGAGTTTGACATACAGTGAAGTACACTGTTGCCAATGAAATGATGTACTCAATGGTTACTGGGTTATCTATAAATGACCATCTTCGTATCTCCAAAACAGGATAGAATCATAGAATCATAGAGTTGGAAGAGACCACAAGGGCCATCGAGTCCAACCCCCTGCCAAGCAGGAAACACCATCAGAGCACTCCTGACATATGGTTGTCAAGCCTCTGCTTAAAGACCTCCAAAGAAGGAGACTCCACCACACTCCTTGGCAGCAAATTCCACTGTCGAACAGCTCTTACTGTCAGGAAGTTCTTCCTAATGTTTAGGTGGAATCTTCTTTCTTGTAGTTTGGATCCATTGCTCCATGTCCGCTTCTCTGGAGCAGGAGAAAACAACCTTTCTCCCTCCTCTATATGACATCCTTTTATATATTTGAACATGGCTATCATATCACCCCTTAACCTCCTCTTCTGCAGGCTAAACATGCCCAGCTCCCTTAGCCATTCCTCATAAGGCATCGTTTCCAGGCCTTTGACCATTTTGGTTGCCCTCCTCTGGACACGTTCCAGTTTGTCAGTGTCCTTCTTGAACTGTGGTGCCCAGAACTGGACACAGTACTCCAGGTGAGGTCTGACCAGAGCAGAATACAGTGGCACTATTACTTCCCTTGATCTAGATGCTATACTCCTATTGATGCAGCCCAGAATTGCATTGGCTTTTTTAGCTGCCTCGTCACACTGTTGGCTCATGTCAAGTTTGTGGTCAACCAAGACTCCTAGATCCTTTTCACATGTACTGCTTCTCAAGCCAGGTGTCACCCATCTTGTATTTGTGCCTCTCATTTTTTTTGCCCAAGTGCAATACTTTACATTTCTCCCTGTTAAAATTCATCTTGTTTGTTTTTGCCCAGTTCTCTAATCTGTCAAGGTCGTTTTGAAGTGTGATCCTGTCCTCTGGGGTGTTAGCCACCCCTCCCAGTTTGGTGTCATCTGCAAATTTGATCAGGATGCCCTTGAGTCTATCATCCAAGTCGTTGATAAAGATGTTGAATAAGACCGGGCCCAAGACAGAACCCTGTAGCACCCCACTAGTCACTCTTCTCCAGGATGAAGAGGAACCATTGATGAGCACCCTTTGGGTTCGGTCAGTCAGCCAGTTACAAATCCACTGAGTGGTAGCATAGTCAAGACCACATTTTACCAGCTTCTTTACAAGAATATCATGGGGCACCTTGTCAAATGCCTTGCTGAAATCAAGGTAGGCTACATCCACTGCGTTCCCTTCATCTACCAGGCTTGTAATTCTGTCAAAAAACGAGATCAGATTAGTCTGACATGACTTATTTTTCAGAAATCCATGCTGACTATTGGTGATCACAGCATTCCTTTCTAGGTGCTCACAGACTGTTTGCTTAATGATCTGCTCCAGAATCTTCCCTGGTATTGATGTCAGACTGACTGGGCGGTAATTATTTGGGTCCTCTCTTTCCCCCTTTTTGAAAATAGGGACAACATTTGCCCTCCTCCAGTCTGCCGGGACTTCGCCTGTTCTCCAGGAATTCTCAAAGATGACTGCCAGTGGTTCTGAGATCACATCTGCCAGTTCTTTTAATACTCTTGGATGCAGTTCATCTGGCCCTGGAGACTTGAATACATCTAAACTAGTCAAGTATTCTTGTACCATCTCCTTAGTTATTCTGGGCTGTGTTTCCTCTGCTGAATCATTTGCTCCAAATTCTTCAGGTCAGGCATTGTTTTCTTTATCAGAGAAGACTGAGGCAAAGAAGGCATTGAGGAGTTCAACCCTTTTTGTGTCCCCTGTTTGCATTTCACCATCTTGACAACCATATGTCAGGAGTGCTCTGATGGTGTTTCCTGCTTGGCAGGGGGTTGTTCTCGATGGCCCTTGTGGTCTCTTCCAACTCTATGATTCTATGATTCTATGATTCTATCTTCTCCTCTGAGTGACCCCACTGTTTCTTTGTTCTTCCTTTTGCTACGAACATACCCATAAAAGCCTTTTTTGTTGCTTTTAACCTCTCTAGCAAGCCTGAGTTCATTCTGTGCTTTAGCTTTTCTGACTTTGTGTCTACACGTGCTGGCTATTTGTTTGAATTCCTCTTTGGTGGTTTCCCCCCTTTTCCATTTTTTGTACACATCCTTTTTTAATCTTTACTCAGTTAAAAGTTCTTTAGATAGCCACCCTGGCTTCTTTAGGCACCTTCCATGTTTCCGTCTCATTGGTATTGCCTGAAGTTGTGCTTTTACTATCTCCCTCTTAACAAACTCCCAGCCATCATGAACTCCCTTTCCTTTTAGTATTACTGTCCATGGGATCTCACCCGGCACTTCCCTAAGTTTTATGAAGTCGGCTTTCTTAAAGTCAAGAAATTAAGTCCTAGTATGCTTGGCTGCTCCTTTCCGCTGTATAGTAAACTTCAGAAGAGCATGATCACTCGTGCCTAATGATCCTTCCACTTCTACCCCACTAACCAGGTCATCAACATTGGTTAGGACCAGATCTAAAATGGCTGTTCCTCTTGTTGCTTCTCCCACTTTCTGGACAATGAAGTTGTCTGCAAGGCCAGTGAGGAATCTGTTTGACCTTATGCTCTTGGCTGAGTTTGACATCCAACAAATATCCGGGTAATTGAAGTCCCCCATTACTACTATCTCCCTTCCTTTTGCATGCTTGGCCATCTGTTCCAGGAAGGCATCATCTATGTCCTCCGTTCGGCTTGGGGATCTATAGTAAACTCCCACAATGAGGTCTCTTGTTATTCTTCTCTCCCTTAATTTTGACCCAAATGCTCTCACTTTGGCTTTGAGGTTCTAAATCTTGGATCTCTTCACAGGTATACACATCCCTGACATATAACGCCACTCCTCCTCCTTTCTTGTCTGGTCTGTTTCTCTGAAATAGACTGTATCCCTCCATTATTACATTCCAATCGTGGGACTTATCCCACCAGGTTTCAGTGATGCCTATTGTGTCATATTTAGTTTGCTGTACCAAGAGCTCAAGCTCATCTTGTTTATTTCCCATGCTTTGCGCATTAGTGTACAGACATTGAAGTCCATTAATCATTCCCCCGTGTCTCTTATTTAAGGATTTTTTCCTCCCACCACTAGGTCTGCGTGCTGTTTTCTCCATTTGGTCTATGACATTTGGATGATCATCTTCATCAATTGATAGACTCCTACCTTCAGGAGCACTGTCTCCCTCCCCCACATTAGTCAGTTTAAAGCCCTCCTGATGAGGTTTCTGAGATTTTTGGCAAAAACATTCCTCCCAACCGTTGTGAGGTGCAGCCCATCGCTTGCCAGAAGTCCATCTTCAAGAAACTGCAGTCCATGATCTAAGAATCCAAACCGTTCCTGTTTACACCATTTGCGAAGCCAGCTGTTCACTTCCACTATTTTCCCCTCTCTCCCTGGGCCACGTCATTCAACTGGGAGGACAGATGAGATGACAATTTGTGCATTTAATTGCTTCAATTTCCTGCCCAGAGCCTCGTAGTCTCTTTTGATCTTCTGGAGGCTATTGCTTGCAGTGTCATTGGTTCCCACATGAACCAAGAGGAAGGGGTATTTGTCAGTGGGTTTTATGGTTCCTTGCAGTCGTTCAGTTACATCTTGGATCTTAGCCCCGGGGAGACAGCACACTTCCCGAGACATCTTGTCAGGCCCACAGATCACTGCTTCTGTTCCCCTCAGTAGGGAATCCCCTATCACCACTACACGCCTCCTCTTAGGTTTGGTCGGGGTTCTTCTGTGAGCTGTTCGTTCCAAGGTCGCCTGCACATTCCCTGAGGACTGACTTTGCTGCTCATCTTCATATAACTGATCAACTTTAATGAGGGAGAGATCCTCAAATGGAGTCTGCTCTTCGTCTTCCATGCTAGGGGAGAGAACCTCAAAGCAATTGTGTATTTCTAAACAATCAGAGTGAACCCTGGGCCTCCTACTTCTTTGAGTCACATTTCTCCATATATCTGGCTCCTGTGTTGGTGAACTATCCTCCTTCTCAGGGGAGTCCCCTGTCTCCTCCTTGGTGGAGACGGTGTGCTCTGTTGCTTCCAAGAAGAGCTCCAGCTCTCTAATTCTTTGGAGCGTAGCTACACGTTCCTCCAGTTGCTGGACTTTGTCTTCTAAGAGGGCAATCAACATGCAATTGCTGCAGGTAAAGCTGCCTGCAACCTTTGGCAAGATGGCAAACATTGCGCAGGAACCGCAGGCAACTGCAGCTGTTCCCTCGCCCTCCATCTTGAGAACGTGTCGTTGGGGGTGGCTACAGCAGTCCTCCATCATAAAAAGCGTGAAGACAGGACAAATAACTCCCTCCCAAAAAACCCTATGTCTCCCCAACAAACGTTTGAGACTAGCTCCCCTAAATCTAAAAGATGGATCAAACTGCTGCCCTGCAAGCTCTGATAAGCTCCTCCCATGGCTAATCACCTGCCTCAACAGAAACCCTGCCCCCTCTGACCTTTGCACAGGGAGAGCAGCTAATCAGCCACAAAGAAACACACACACAAGAAAACCCTTTCTGCTCCTTCTTCAGCTGCTGCCCTGCAAGCTTCGATAAGCTCCTCCCACAGCTAATCACCTGCCTCAACAGAAACCCTGCCCCCTCTGACCTTTGCACAGGGAGAGCAGCTAATCAGCCACAAAGAAACACACACACAAGAAAACCCTTTTTGCTCCTTCTTCAGCTGCTGCCCTGCAAGCTTTGATAGCCACCCTTACAGTTGCTCAAGGAGAGCATGCAGTTGCTCTTCAAGGCTATTCAGTGTCACAATCGTGGAATTGTCTGCTATCTACAGAAAAACTGTCAAAAAGCCCAGATTTCCAAATAGCCAAGGGGAGCTCAGAGAAAGGAGGGGCCAGTAGCAGAGAGCATGCTAAGCCCCAGTCCAAGCAAGGTCTTGTTTTGATTACACCGGAGACATCAGCGTCGACTTGGAATGCTTTTGTTGTCAACACAGGAGCTACAGCCCATCTGACTGGATGCAAGGGATTGTTTACCACTTTTGAGGATCGGCATTACACTGTCAAGCAAGTGGACGGTCATGAGTTGGAAGCCACTGGGTTTGGAGCTGTGTTTCTTGAGAGTCTCCAAATCACTGTCAACAATGTTTATTTTGTTCCAGGTTTGAAGTACAACCTGTTGAGTGTGTCACAGCTGACTGAGCATGGTTTTGTGATATCCTGCAACAAAGAGAGATGTGTAATCTCCAGAGATGGGACACCACTTATTTATGCCTACAAAGAAGATGGGCTTTATTTGCTTTCCTTTGATAGTACTGATTATAAGGGTGTTGCTGTATCTTGTGTTACAGGTCCCACAGGCAAGAAGCCCGGCAAAGTCACCAAAGTTTTACAGCGTGTGTATGCTGATGTGGTTGGACCTCTACCACTTTCTAGAGGCAAAGCCAAGTACTACCTGATAATGGTTTATTGTTTTTCTCAATGTGTTTGGGTGTATATGTTGCAGAGACCGCAGCAAACCTTAACAAAGTTCAGAGAATTTTGTGATAAGGTGAAATTTGTTCATAATGCTAATGTTGAATGTCTTTTCACTGATGAAAATCAGGTTTTTGTTTCACAGGAATTTCAGGATTTCCTAGGTGAACAGGAGATTGAGCACAAGGCTGCTGTCTCAGAGGCTTCATGGAACAAGAGTGGATGTGTCAAGGTGAACACAGAGTTGCAACAAGGCATGATAGCACTACTGCTCGGTGCAGGTTTGCCCCAGAAATTCTGGGCTGAGTTGCTGAATGCTTTTTCTTACACGTGGGTAAGAAAGGTTTCAGCTGGTATGGAAAGTTCTCCTTTTGAGAAACTGTTCCAGAGAAAACCTTCTGTCAAGCACTTAAAGGTTTTCGGGTCTCACGTGTAGGTAGAAACAGTGGCGTAGCGTGGGGGGTGCAGGGGGGCCAGCCGCACTGGGCGCAACATCTGGGAGTTAGGGGGCGCAAATCCACGGGTTAGGGGGGCAAATCCACGGGTTAGGGGGGGCAAATTACTTGCCTTGCCCCGGGTGCTGACAACCCACGCTACGCCACTGGGTAGAAACACCACAAGGTGTGAAAGGCGCACGGGGCATTTTCATGGGTTATGAGGAAGGTCAATACAGAGTTTTATTGCCTGATTCTGACACAGTGATTCTTACTAGGAATGTAGAATGCACTGCACAAAAGGAGAGAGAGGTTCTCCACAGTTTCCCCATCAATGCGAACACACATGTAGATTCTGACATTGAGAGTGACACTGAAAGCACCGCTGAGAGGTCTAATACTGATGGCACAGTCATTGAGAGAGGTACACAAGCAATGTCCAGGCCATCATCCGTGGCTGAACTGGAATTGCCAGAGCCACTGTTTACTGTTGATCGTGGTTCTCCCAAAAGTCCCAAGGAAGAACCAGCCAGCAAAGAGGATCTGTACCTACTACATAGATCTGAGAGAGTCACAAAGGGACTGCCACCCCAGTGGTACTCCAGGGAGTTTGCTAACACAGCTGTTGCATGCATAGGTGTCGCTAGCAGCTCAAACCAGGTTTCAGACACTGAGGTCTTGAATGAGGTACAGGGTTTTTCCACAGGAGAGACAAAGCCACACCTGAAGGTTGCAAGAGCCAACACTGTTTCCTCAGACCAATGTAGAGCAAAAGCTCTAATCCCATGGAAGAAAGGTAACCAGAAGTTTGAACTGGTCAGTCCAGTTGCAGGTAGTTCCAAACATGGAACTCGTACAACAGAGGTATACTATGTGTATGACAACTGTTTATGTCTCTTAATGCTGCACTAGCTTTCGCAGCAAGGGTTACCTAAAAATGGAGGAGTGATGTTAGGATTTTTATCCACCCCGAGCTGCTCAGCAAGTAGCACTGTGTTTTTTATATCATGTGAGTGTCTGAGAGTATGAGACAGGAAGTCTCAGCACTATTGGAGTATTGTTGAGAAGTTAATTTCACATCTGTGTGAGATGCTTTTCTGTACTGCTGCTGAGAGAGCACAAACATGCTGGTGGATTCTTTGTACATGGACTGTAAATAAAGTAGTTTATAGCTACTGATTGTCTTTTTCTTTTGCTGTGAGATGCCAGAAGACGAGTGGGCTCCTCTCAGGAGAGAGGGGTCACTTATCACCAGTCTCTCTGGACTGAGGGAGATTTACAGCCAGAGAGTGACGACCGGAGAGACGCCCCGGTGTCTTGGGAAGGTGGCGGCCTTCCTGGGCGTTTTTCCAACAAAATGTACACAATAATGCAAGTATGGTCACAGCATATATTTCTATACTAGTGTCAATGATATTGACATTTTTATATTCAATTCCTTTCCTGATGAGCCTAGGTGTGGAATTTGCCTTTTTTACAACTGCTGTATGGAGAAATGTTGGAGGGATGCACGCATGCACACATGTATGTATGTATGTATGTATGTATGTATTTTAATGTTTGTTTTTATAATGTTGTATTTATTGTTTAATGTGTTTGTGTACAAACACACACACACACACACACACACACACACACTTAGTTGCATTTATTAATCTGGGGCTTTCTTTTCCCAGTCATGCTTCCCTAATTGCAAAACATAAATTAAAAGATTTATGCACTTAAAATGCTTTCGTACTAGACCAGGAGTAAACGATCAAAGCAGGGGGATAGATCACTTGACAGAGCGTGAGACTGGTTTGTGGGTGTGAACCCCATGTTGGGCTAAAGATTCCTGCATTGCAAAGAGCTGGTTGGTCAGAGAATAAGGGATTGCCAGAAATGGAAATATAAAATGTGTGGGGGACAAGAAAGATTGTGCAGCTTTGAGATTTCTGGGAATGCCTTTTTTAAATTGCTTGACATTTTCAGTGGGAGGGTTATGCCACACATGGTGACCAGCCTCTACTGCTCTTTAAACTAGTTAGTGCAGATCCCATGTGAGAGAGGGCTATTGGGCTCATGCCTTGTTTTCTGGGGTTTGGTCTCTGGGAGCTGAATGCTAAACTAGAGGGGCCTTTGATGCAATCCAGACAAAAATCCTCTTATGCTCCTAACTCCTGAATCTTTCACTGGCTCTTCAGAGTTCTGCCAAACAGTCGTATTCTGCACTGGGTGCCTAGTGCTGTGTGGCAAATCTCCAAAAAAAGCAGCTACAACTGCAAACAGTGGACTGCATTTTAGAGCTTTCTTCAATCTTTCCTCTTGCTAAGTTGGGGGGGGAGCTTTTTATTGTATTTGTTTGAACTTTTGTGATGCCCTTATGATATTGTAAGCCACTCAGATTTCTTTGAAATATAGAGTGGTATAAATATATCATAAATCAATAAAATCGTTGTCCATTTGTTCATTTTCAAAGCACTGCCCTTTGCCACTGCAGCTAACAAATATTCTTAATTTGATGAATAGAGACACAGAACAGTTTTGTTTGCCACACCAATTTATTTTGATTTTGAACAAAGATAAATTTAACCCATATACCATATATTATCATGAGACAGAGCCCCCAAGCCGCACATTCCTACTTTAGCTTATCTATTCCCTGCATTCCATTCACCCTGCATTAAAAGCCAAATAGAGGATTCAGGAGTCCTGTGAATTGCAGTAGCTCTTCCACTCCCACCACCAGGCAAGCAACTTCCACCTCCACTGCTGCAAGACACAGTGGGATCCAAACGGAAGAAGACATTGTTCGCTCCTAACTACCCTTCAAAGTTCAGCTGCTCTAGGAGAGGCAGAAGTATCACAGCATCGTGCTTTGGTTATAGTGCCTGAAAAGACATCAAAATGCGTTGAATTCTTGGCCATTGCACAAAAGGTTGGTGATGCACAGCCGTAGAAATGCTTGTCAGGAATTGCACTGTCATCTAGTAAAGAAAAAGAGACATTTTCACATGAGTTCCTGGGTAGTAACAGGTGAGTTTGTGTGCAGAAGAGAGAATAGGAGCATCTCAGAATCATACATGAGATCAATTTGACACAGATGTTTAAAATTTAGAAAAAGAAATATCCATTTTTTATTATGTTACAGGGGCCCATCTTCATCAATATTGCTTTCCAGATCGGTGGTCCATGGCTGCCTTTACTTCTTCTAAAAGGTTAGTGAAAACTTTCTTTTAAAAGGCAGTTTTACACATGATTAAACAAACAGATTATTTTGCTTTCTTTCTCATACCCCTACCCCAGAAATATGGTGTCTCATCTCTATATATGCAGAACAAAGATAATTTAACGCAGTTATATTTTCAGAAAAAGAGAATTTCACCCTACCAACACACAGTGCATTTTCTGGCAGAAAGCCACCAATAGAGGAAGAGAGCAGCCCACCACCCTGTCTCCACCTCATTGGCTGGCTGTGCTACTTACCATGATCAACAACAAACTCTATGCACTGGGTCTGATCATCATAACACTTGATGGTCTTTGAGCCCTTACAGGCTTTTGAGAAAGAAGGAAAACAGGTCGGACACTCCTGCCCATTTAACTCAGGTTGTTGCACTGTGGAAAACAAGCACTAAAATCAACACACGGTTTCGGCCCATTTCTCCACCCTCCCTACCTTCCTTTTGTTGCAGTGTAATAATTTCTTATTACCTTTTCAAAAAAATGATATCTATACATCAATGCATAATCAATTTTTCAGACTCCCCACCCCATTTTCCATGGTGTTGTTACTTCTTTCCCTCTGCTGCACAATACCTTCTATCGTATATACCAACACATCAATACTTTATTCTTTAATTTCTTATGTCTCTAAATCATCTTTACCACCATGATATCATTTAGAATAATATATGAACAATTCCATAGTTAATGCTTTTTATCCAGCCCATATATTTCTCCGAATCCTAAGCCTCAGTTCCCTAGTTCTGTGAGAGGGCTGCAACATCTCCATTGTATTCTGTTTCAGGAATTAATTATGCTCACAATACAGATCTAGATATTATCTCTAATGATGAGACAGAGGTGCTGGCAGCTGGGTTATCAAAAGGGAGCAATTTTAGTTGCCACTGTGCAAATACAGTCCAGAGAGACTCCACCCAGTCTGTTGTTAAATATGTATTGTGTTTCATAGTTCAACCTGAGAGGAGTAGGCAAGTAGCAGTATTTTTAGGGAGTGAGTTGTGGAATTTATTGCTGGGTTGTCTATGTGATTAATTTGCCACTTCTATGTTTTGTCCATTGCTTAATATGCACAGTGATTCATCATGCATTATGTATTCTTATATATTGCTTAATACTGTGAAATAGATTTATGTTCACTAGTCTCAAAATCTGTAAAAGATGCAATTTGCACTCCACCTGTGATATCATCCCTTTGGGTCTAGGATAATTGCACAGGAACACTTGATGTTTCATCGGGACTAAGAAAAAAGATTGTTCACTGTATAGCTGCTTCTTTCTGTAGTACAGTGGTGCCCCGCAAGACGAACGCCTCGCAAGATGGAAAACCCGCTAGACGAAAGGGTTTTCCATTTTGGAGGCGCTTCGCAAAACGAATTTCCCTATGGGCTTCCTTCGCAAGACGAAAGCCCATAGGGAAATCTCTGGGACAGCGGGGAAGGCTGCTCCGAAGGCTGGCGGCAGGGCGGAGAGACCTCCTCCCGCCGCCCGCCTTCGGAAGGTTGCTCCGAAGGCGGGCGGCGGGGCGGAGAGACCTCCTCCCGCCGCCAGCCTTCGGAAGGCTGCTCCGAAGGCGGGCGGCGGGAGGAGGGTTTTCCTTCCCATCGCCAACATTCAGAATGCTGTTCTGAATGTTGGCGGTAGGGAGGAAAAACCCTCCTCCCACCACAAGCCCCCGGGAACAGAGGAGAAGCGCTGCACGCCTTCCCCTCTGTTCCCGTACCTGTCCTGAAGGCTTGCGGTGGGGAGAAAAGCCCTTCTCCACACCGCCAGCCTGGCAAGCGGTTTCCATAGGAACGCATTAATTGATTTTCAATGCATTCCTATGGGAAACAGTGCTTCGCAAGATGAAAAACTCGCAAGAAGAAAAAACTTGCGGAACGAATTAATTTCGTCTTGCGAGGCACCACTGTATTATTACACATAGGAGGGGGAGCTTTAGCCATGGGGGATCAGGGACACTTAAATAACAAAAGATCCTGGATGGCTTCCTGTGCATCGGCCTCTTCATGCAGGAGAGGGAGAATAGGACAGTCACCCATGCTCTTTTCTCAGCCTGCATTAGTTGCTGGTTTAGGCATGGACTTCAAGCTATTCTTTGTCTTTTTCTCCCTTTTATTTGCTTAGGTTAGTTTGGGAGACTTCCCTTCATTCCCTAGCAATGCAAACAGTCTATGGAAGTTAAGCCTGTTATTTAAGACCTTTGCATTCTTAATTGGCTTTTGCTTTCTTGTCCTTTTCACTTTACTTTCTTTGATCTGGGGAGCATTACTGAAAGTTTTCAGCCTCCTGCTCCCCAAGGTCATGGTTGAGGGATCTTGCAACGCCATATTCAAAAAGCCAGGATGTCACCCTGTAGCTGGTGTTCCAGAGGTGGAATTACTACTAGGTAAACAGTGCTTCCATGTACTCTGGATTCCGTCACAGTGTCCCAATACTTGAGGTGCTATACATGCTACCAGCAAGACGATTGGGTAGAGAAGTTGAACCTGGCCGAGTTAGCGGATAACAATGCAGTGCACACATCCATGGACATGGCACCTTTTGTGGTGAACTAGGATGTGCATACCAGGGCATTTCCGGGTAGGGAAGAGGTGCTGTCAGTACCAGCAGCTGAGGAGTTTGTGGAG
This sequence comes from Podarcis muralis, assembly GCF_964188315.1. Classification (NCBI taxonomy): domain Eukaryota; kingdom Metazoa; phylum Chordata; class Lepidosauria; order Squamata; family Lacertidae; genus Podarcis; species Podarcis muralis. The sequence goes on along the minus strand of NC_135661.1, from coordinate 79,312,255 downwards.
GAAATGGAGTACTTGCATAAGATAGTGAAAGAAAACCTGGAAACATCGAAGGCAGCTTACAAAAGGACCTCAGACGCACATAAGCAGGAGGGAGAGAAAATCCAGGTAGGAGACAAGGTGTAATTGTCCTCAAAGGGGTTGCCGTTCAAAGGGAGGTGCAAGAAGCTAGAGCCAAGAAAGCTGGGGCTGTTTGAGGTGGTGCAGGAGATTAATCCGGTGTCCTTTAGGCTCCGGTTGCCAGAGACAATGAAGATACACCCAGTATTCCACAGGGCTTTGCTGTCTCCTCTTATTCCAGCACACAGGTACCAGGGGGAGAGGATGGAACATACTCCCCCTCCTACACTGGTAGAAGGAGAGAAGGATTACGAAGTTCAGGAAATCTTAGATTCCAGATGGCTCAGGAGGAAACTACAACACCTTGTAGCTTGAGAGCTTCATCAGCTGAGAACTCCTGGGAACCGTTGGAGCATGTTCATGTGCCATGGTTGCAGAGAGAGTTTCACAGGAGACACCCCCACAAGCCCAAACCTAGGAATTGGGCAGAGCCAGAGAGTAGTTTGGACAGTGACAAAGAGATAGAGCTACCGGAAGATTTGAACACACACACACCCCGCAGACAGCGAGGAGGAAGGGGATTGGGGAAGGCTTAGAGATGGAGGGTTATGTCAAGAAGGATTTGGAGGAGCAAAGGACAGAAGAGGCAGAACAGGGGCTTGGGGATGCTGAAGAGCCCCGCAACCACCCAGAGACAGAGGAAGTGGAAGAGGGGGTGGAGAGTAGCCAGGGAGAGCAGGGGCTCAGGGATGCTGAAGAGCCCTGCAACCACCCAGAGGCTTTGGAAGGAAGCTCAGACTCAGGAAGGGAGGGGGCTTTCAAATCAGCACAGACAAGGAGAGAAATGAAACATAAGGATCAAAGATGTCTCACGCAATTCCCACACCTACTTTGTTGGCATGGGAATCATAGGAAGCCACTCCGCAAATCTGACTCAACGGGTTTGGAAGTGTAATTCTGAACTGTAGCTGTTTCTTGTATATATGTAATAAAGACTGTAAAAACGAAGCTGACTGTGCTGGAGTGTTACTGCGAAGGGGAAACACCACCTTCACAGGCTTCCATCAAAGTGTCTCATTGCACCAGAAGCAGTTTAGTCATGCTGGCCACATGATCTGGAAAGCTGTTGCAGACAAATGTCAGCTCCCTCGGCCTGAAAAGTGAGGTGAGTGCTGCATTACATAGTTAATTTCAACTGGACTTAACTGTCTAGGGATCCTTTACCTTTACATTTTTCCTTACTATGAGTTATCATGGGAACCACCTTTGGTGTCCTCTAACCAGCTACAGGGAAGCTGTGATCTATCTTGGGCTTCATCAAAGATCTCCATGCCATCTGTTTGATATCGTTTGTCTAAGGGCAACCAAGGAAAACCCTTAAAGCCTCAAGGCTATTTATGCTTGAGGATATATACAAACACGCATATACTTACTTTCATACAATTTCTTGTAGCAGTCTGTAGCACGACAGCAGAACCTCACCTGCCGCAAGAAATAATCTTTTCCTGAAGTGAAAATGTAGTTCCTTGAGGTGCAATCTGTAGTACATCCCATTTCAATTTCAAACTTTGTAGAGCCATCTGTGAGAGATAATTGGAATACCTAGATCAGCTAAAATTCAAATCATTACTCTCCTGAATGATTTTTTTGTGATGCTCCCTTATAAACATACATTGTGCAAATGGGTGAATAAAGAAATAGAATCTGGCAAGTACTGAATTAAGCAAGCTAATCGTTAGTTTCTTCCTGAATCAGTATAAATTACTCTGCCAAACCATGTGAATATTCCAGGATAGTTCTTAGAGAGTGGAGAATGGAGAATACAGTTTTCTCTTTCCTCTAATTTTCTCCTTCTCTTGATCTAACTTCTGACTGCATATCTCAAGGGAATAAATCTTTTTCCATGCATCTTTCTATGGGGAAATGTCTGAATAAGTTTTCCTTTTTCATGAAAAATATTTTTGTAGGTTCAGCTGCTGTCAGATTGTAACCAAAAGGGTCTGGAGTTTTGTGCTGCTTCTATATATTACAGGCCTATTTGACAAGAGGTGGGGTGGCCTGGATCGGGTAAATTCTTTCTGATTGGTTTGAGAATCTCCATTCCATCCCTCCTTTCCAGGAGTGCAGTTTGCAGCCCAGCATGACTGTGGATGGGTTTGGTTTGGTTGTCTGATTGGTTTCTTGCAGACATTCCTGTGCAAGGAGAAACTCAAAAGAACAAGGGAGCCAATCAGCCTGTCTTTTAGAGTACAGAACTAGCTACTTTTCGGTATGATATGTAGCAAATGTGCTTTCCATAACAGTGAAAAGGACAAATTGTTAGAATCTATTGTGGCCATTGTATGAACAGAAAGAGAATTGGTTTCAACTATTAAGATTCCTTTGATCCTTTGATTGGTGAAATGAAATCACGTGTAATCTAGAAGTGTATAAAAAAACCCAACATTGATTTGGATGTGGTTCTTTACAGTCTCCTCCTTATTTTTGAGGCTGTGCTTATGCAGATTTGCATTTCATTACAGGCCTATCTTTTCACTTGGAGCCTACATCCTTTCCTTTTAGGTTTCTGGGAGGAAAACCTCCATTCTAAGAAACTCGTTTGAAATGTCAAGCATCTGATAACTGTGATAGAGAGCTTTGTATTTCTTCTTCATTTCTTGTTCCTTCACTTTTTTATTTTATTCCTTTCTTATTCTTGCTTTTATGTATCCTTTTTCTTTAGATTAGCTTGGCTTTTATTGTATTTTATGCTGAAAACTTTCAATAAAAATGATTTAAAAATAACAAAAGGCAAAACTAATTAGGTTTTGGTTTCCGGCCTGACATCATGGTCATGGTGGTTGAGCTCTTCTGCCCTCCAGGGCAGGGTAGCTGCCTGAACAGGGGAAAGCCAGGATTTATGAGGTAAAATTCCTGGCAATGCTTCCCAGGGGTCTGGGGAGTGCACGGTATCTCACGGTGTCACTTAAACTTATATCTCCCAGCTTGAAAGGCAGTGCGGGTGCAGCCTGGGAAATGTGTCCCTGCCATGGACAAACCTCCATTTCTGGCATGATCTGTGATCAGTTCCTCAAGAATTCAGAATATTAATTATGGGGCACTCCTGTAATGGCATATGGTAAAGGGCTGCAACTAATCAGCTGCCAAAAGGACTGGACTTGAGCCCTGAAGTCATCTTAATGATTTTCAACAAGCGCAAAAAGACTTACAATAGCCAGAATGGGAGGGGAGGCAAAGCAATGTTTACTCTGAAGGTTTCTAAATGGCTCCCCCCCCCCCCCGTTGACCTTTCCTGCAACACGAAAGAATAATGTGCAGACATTTAGAGGTTATCTGTTATCTGGAGGAAGAGAGAGGACCAATGATTTATGCCCAATTAAGGGTTTTACCAAAAAAAAAAAAATCTTCCCCTCTCGACTGAAGAGGAATGGATTTTATATACAGTTTCTTTGAACTGTATGAAGAAAGAGTGGATGAGAGAGTGGTTTCCTAAGGACTGCTACTGTATTTTTCGCTCTATAACACGCACATCGTTTTTAGAGGAGGAAAACAAGGGGGGGGGGGGGATTCTGAATGAAACAGTGGGTGTATCATTTTTGTGCCTCATGTTGTGGCCACAGACATGTGATCTGATGGTGAATTTGGGGTTACCCAATGCAAAGATCCTGAGGATCCATGTGGATCCATGCTTTGTAACCATGTTTTTGCACCATTGCAGCCCCAGGCAACAGTGGGTGTGTGATTTTTTTGGTGCAGGCTGTAGCCATGGACATGCTATGTGATCTGATGGTGAATTTGGGGTGACCCAATGCAAAGATCCTGAGGATCCATGTGGATCCATGCTTTGTAACCCAGTTTTTGCACCATTGCAGCCCCAGTCAACAGTGGGTGTGTGATCTTTTTGGTGCAGGCTGTAGCCATGGACATGTAATGTGATCTGATGGTGAATTTGGGGTGACCCAATGCAAAGATCCTGAGGATCCATGTGGATCCGTGCTTTGTAACCACGTTTTAAGTGGGGAGGGAAGGAAAAACATAGAAGCGACAAGGAGCATGAGAGGGGTGTGCAGAGAAGCAGCTGGCTAAGAATGCAGGAGAGGGGTTTAACAGGAGGGAGGAAAGGAAGGCAAAAGTTTTCCCCCACCCACCCAACCAATCCCTCTCTCTCTCTCTCTCTCCTACCTGCATGTTTTCCGGCTGCCTGCGAGTCCCTAAAATGCTTCCCTGGATGCAGCAGCACCGGAGCACGGAGAGGAATTAGAAGGAAGGACGCGATCCTTTCCATTCCCCTCTGCTTGCCTGGAGGGGAGGGGACTTCCCTGCTCTTTGTTCCGTTTGAGCGAACAGCAACCAAAACAGAAGAGGGTGGGCAGTAAGACCCTCAGGCAGAATGCAGGAAAGCAACAGCTTCCTCTCTTCAGGCGTCCCTCCTCCCTGACACGTGCGCGATCAGATTTTTGCCTGATTTTTGCCCCTGCACTTGGGCCAGTTGGCTCAAGGGACCACACATTCGCTCAATAACACGCACAGACATTTCCCCTTACTTTTTAAGAGAAAAAATATGCGTGTTATAGAGAGAAAAGTACGGTAATTAGACTTCCCAGGAGTTTATAAATATGATTTTGATTTTTAACTGCGAGCTGTGGAAAACAATCCCCAGGATTTTAATGGCAGAGAAGGCATCTTTTCGGGAGTTATTTATAACACAGAACGTCCTTGAAAAACGGAAGGGATGTTTTCAAAGGAATGGAATGGACTGAGAAAGTTGGCAATTAATCTCTCTCCACACTAAGGCTGCACATGTGAGATGGTTATTTTATATGTTTGGAAAATAACAATGGTGCTGTGTGTAAAAAAACCATGAATGTTAGCTAGGAAAATGGATTATGACTAATAGAAGGAGGTGATTAAAAAAGAAGAATGAATGTGGCAATATCAGGAAGCAATGGACATATGTTTGTGAAAGGAGCGGGAAGCCTTTTTTGTAAAAAAAAATTGTATTAAATCTAAATGATCTGGATTGATTTGTTAAAATTCTGAAAACTAATAAAAATAAATTTAATTTTTTGTTAGCTTTTACTACTGTAACCACTGTTTGCTGGATCAGCCTATTCTTGCAACTCCCCCCCCCCCCCATGAAATTTAGTTCTTTTTCCTTTTCTTGTTTTTACCCTGAACCTGATTTGGTTTATAGATTAATAGCTCCTGTAAAAGTAGCAAACAAGGTTCCGATTCAGTGTCACACCTCATCCATATCTTAATGATGTTCCTTTCTTCAACTTGATTCTGTATATTGATGACTTTTGTAAAACAAATGACCGTGATAAATTCATGTCTGGCTATGTTGTGGTATCTGACTATGAAATTCTTCAAGTTTATTTCCTTTCAGATATTAAAAGGTGCCCAAATTCCTGAGGTCATCACTTCTATTCATGCCTACACCAAGCCGGGAGAATTGTTTATCTCCTGTGATACTGTACCATTCTGTGTGCCAAAATGTGGGGGGAGATTAATTTTCTTATTTCTGTGGATTTTTCTATGCATACTTTGGTTCCTCATTTATTCCCTTTTTCTATATCTTAAAATGAAAATATTTTGCTTTTAGGAAATAGGAGAGCCAAACATGCAGCTCCTCTTGGCTCTGTTCCTGGCTGTTTCATGATTTTTTTTATACTTTATAACTAAAATGATTTCTATTCCTTAGTGATTGCAGTTTTCTCCCCCAAAGTGAAAAAATAAAGAAAATGCTGTTGTTAATTTAGTCCTAGTGATGTTTATGTCAACCTAAATGTTATTCCTGCTCTTGGTTCATAAGCATGCTCAGGTGTCTCATAGGCCACAAGAGTGGGAAAAGGGAGAAAATGATAAATATTGAATATTGTTGTGTGTTATGCTGGGTTTGTCAATAGATGCCACATAACACAAGGTAATTTCTTGGTTTTGCTAATTATATTAGTCAAGGAAGGGTTAATTGTGTGCAGTGTGCAAGTTATGCCCCTGGGTTCATCCCAAATAAAATATTAAATTGTGTGTGTGTGTGTGTGTGTGTGTGTGTGTGTGGCTTCAGCTGCTGCCAGGGTGCAACCAAAAGGGTTTGAGGCTTAGGTTGTTTCTATATACTGCAGGCCTATTTGGCAGCAGCTGCTTGCTTTCAGAACGAGTGATGGGGCATTGTACAGTGTTCATTTGATGGGGCTAGGATCAGGTAAATTCTTTCTGATTGATCTGAGAATCTCCATTCCATCCCTCCTTTCCAGGAGTGCAGAATTGTTTATCTCCTGTGATATTGTACCATTCTGTGTGCCAAAATATGGGGGGAAATGAAGAACATGAAAAGAACATGAAAGGGAAGAAAATGTTAAATATTGAATATTGTTATGCATTATGCTTCAGTTAGATAATAGTATTTGCAGCTTAATTTTCTTGAGTTGTGGGTTTAACCTATGGTTTTCTGAGAGACATACCTCCAGTCTATGAACCCTTTCAATTTTCCCAACAATGGGATTGGAAGCCCCTTTCCCCCAAAACATCATGCCATCTGGAAAGACTGCAATCTTTGTCCCTACACCCAGCTCAGGGGCTCAGAAAAAGAGCAACCATTATCAGTAGCTTCTTGGAGTTTGCTAGATGTTGCCATAGGTGAACGCTAACGTTGGTCATTCCCAACTGTCTTTCAATCAACAGGAGGACTGGTTGATCATTGGTTGAACACATGTCTTCATGTATTCATCACTGGCTACACACTTGACCACTGCATCACTTGTGTTTGAACCCACAAAGAGTAGACTCTGATTATGTTGGGTACTAATGAGTGGAGAGTGACCTGCCAGTGAGGTATTGTTACTTAGGATTTGGCCATTGGGAAAACCAGTTGGTGATGGAGCTGTGAGGCAAAGGCCGGAGAAAGATGAGGCCTGAATATTCATGCACAATGTATTAACAGTAATCAGCTGGTAAAGCTCAGAAGAAGGTTGCCAGTGGTTCTCCAAGGCTAAGAGGCTGCCCTATGGAAAGGTGTGGGGGAGGCTGCACACTTTATTAGTTATTGACATGGAAAAGAGCCATCTCACTGCCTGCTTCCCAACACTGGAAATCCTTCCCAGGAGAAGCTAGATAGCCTCCCTTCTTGTCCTGGCAGGTGAAGACCTCCTTGTCCCAACAGTCTTTTGAGGAATTACTGTTTTTATTGAAAAGGTTGATACCACTTTTATTGTAATCATTGATACATTTTACACATATTTTATATAGTTTTAATTCTACTAATATTTAATTAACTGTTGGGGGGAAAGAATTTCTCAACATTGGGTGAGATCCGCATTCTGTCCCCCTCCCCCCTGATATGTCAGGGTCCAAATGATGGACCCACACACTCAGGTTTAATCTGACAGAAAGGATTTATACTCACTAAATGTTCTGCCAACAACACGATTAAAGCAACTGCCACCTTCGGAAGTTTCACAGGTGCCTTGTGCAACACGGTCATTTAGTTTCTTTACTTTACATCTCTCAGCTGTCACTGCAGAGACAAAAGAAGTATTCAGCACCAAATACATCAGTTCCTCAGGCATTGAGAAATGGAATCTACATTCCCACCTGGATACAATCTTCCAAGCCGGACATGAGCAACCTTATTGGTCTCAGGATCCACATGTAGTGGTGGGTTGATGTAGGTATGCACACTGACACATATCTTCCCCCTATCTCACACACAGGAACATCTCCAGACACAAAGATGGAGAGAGACACAGTCTTCATCCATTTTACTATTATGAATGCATACATTAAAGCAGGGATACATTAAAGCATATATTAAACACACAATGAGGTGCACAATGGGATTTTAGCAGTCCCATTGCATACTTTCACAGGCAGCACACATATTGTATGTGAAGAAAGCCAACCTCATGAAACAGAAGCACACTCCACAAAGCTGTCTCCCAAAATTTGGAGTCCATATTCTCAGTATTCCAATATCTTTAGCTTCCTTTATCCTTCCTAGAGCCAATATCAGTTTGCCTTCTCTAGCCCACTGCATATCCCCTCCTGCATTTGAAAAAGCAATTCAAGATTGCAGCTTCCTACTCACCTTCAGAAAGGATGGCCAAGAAGAGACAAGTACTCAGGAAGATCTTCATAGTGCTGGAGAGATCAAAAGCTGAGGAGAACTCAGTTCAAAGAAACAGGCAACTGATGGAGGAAGAGGCTGACTTGGAGGATTTATAGGCCAAGAAAGGAGCCTGAGGGTTTCAGGTACACAGAACTGGTCCAGTGAAGGGGTGGGAAATGATGACAGTAGAGATTGCACGCTTTCCCAAACATCTTGTAATTTTTATATTGGAACACAAAGCATGGAGTAGAAATTGCATTAAGTCATTTTTGGGAACTGTATGAAATTCTGACAGCTGCCTCTTCTTTTGCATTCTCAGGGATAAGGAACATATTTTTTAAATCCTTAAATCACCATTGGAAAGCCCATGAAAATTCACCAAATAACTTTCCAGTCTATCCCACCCCAATTTATCCACAGTGGGAGCCACTCTTATGGAACCACTCTGTTCAGAAAGTACACTGAATGAATACCACTTTGAGACAATTGACTGCTATTAGAATATTTCCTTCTAGGTTCAAGTGGCTAGAACACGCATCATCTTGGAAATACTGAGCAAAGAATTCAAAGGTGTTAGTTACATAGTATAGCCACTCAGGTTGTTTATGCACAGCAAAATAATTTCTCTACCTTCATTAATCGCATCATGACTCAACTAATACAAGGCTATATTTTTAATGAGGAATGCTGAGTCATACCAGGAATTTAGTTATCTTAAACATATTATTATTATTATTATTATTATTATTATTATTATTATTAATTTATTTATACCCTGCCCATCTGGCTGGGTTTCCCCAGCCTCTCTGGGCGGCTTCCAACAAAATATTAAAATGCAATTGTCTATTAAACTTTAAAAGCTTCCCTAAACAGGGCTGCCTTCAGATGTCTTCTAAAAGTCTGGTACAGTGGTACCTCAGGTTACATACACTTCAGGTTACATACGCTTCAGGTTACAGACTCCACTAACCCAGAAATAGTATCTCGGGTTAAGAACGTTGCTTCAGGATGAGAACAGAAATCGTGCTCCGGCGGCGCAGCAGTGACAGCAGGCCCCATTAGCTAACGTGGTGCTTCAGGTTAAGAACACTTTCAGGTTAAGTATGAACCTCTGGAATGAATTAAGTACTTAACCCGAGGTACCACTGTAGTTGTTTTTCTCTTTTACATCCAGTGGGAGTTCATTCTGCAGTGCAGGTGCCACTACTGAGAAGGCCCTCTGTCTGATTCCTTGTAGCTTGGCTTCTCGCAGCGAGGGAACCGCCAGAAGGCCCTCGGCACTGTACCTCAGTGTCCGGGCAGAACGATATGGTTCGAGACGCTCCTTCAGGTATACTGGACCGAGGCCATTTAGGGCTTTAAAGGTCAGAACCAACACTTTGAATTGTGCTTAGAAATGTAATGGGAGCCAGTGTAGGTCTTTCAAGACCAGTGCTATGTGGTCTTGGAGGCCGCTCTCAGTCACCAGTCTAGCTGTCGCATTCTGGATTAGTTGTACTTTCTGGGTCACCTTCAAAGGTAGCCCCACGTAGAGTGTGTTGCGGTAGTCCAAGCGGGAGATGCACCACTCTGGCGAGACAGTCCACGGGCAGGTAGCGTCTTAGCCTGGGTACCAGGTGGAGCTGATAGACAGCTGCCCTGGACACAAAGTTAACCTGCACCTCCATAGACAGCTGTGAGTCCAAAATGACTCCCAGGCTGTGCACCTGGTCCTTCAGGGGCACAGTAACCCCATTTAGGACCAGGGAGTCCTCCATACCTGCCCGCCTCCTGTCCCCCCAAAACAGTATTTCTGTCTTGTAAGGATTCAACGTCAATCTGTTAGCTGCCATCCATCCTCCAACCACCTCCAGATACTCACACAGGACCTTCACCACCTTCACTGGTTCTGATTTGAAAGAGACGTAGAAATGGGTATCATTCGCATACTGTTGAACACCCAGCACAAACCCCCTGATGATCTCTCCCAGCAGTTGCATGTAGATGTTGAAAAGCATGGCGGAGAGGACAGAACCCTGAGGCACCCCAGAAGTGAGAGCCCAGGGATATGAACATTCACCCCCCCACCACCACTTTCTGAACATGGCCCAGGAGGAAGGAGCGGAACCAGTGTATAACAGTGCCCCCAGCTCCCAGCCCCTCTAGATGGTCCAGAAGGATGTTATGGTCAATGGTGTCAAAAGCCACTGAGAGATCCAGCAGAACTAGGAAACAGCTCTCACCTTTGTCTCTAGCCCGCCGGAGATCATCAACCAGTGCAACCAAGGCAGTTTCAGTCCCATGATGAGGCCTGAATCCTGACTGGAAGGGATCCAAACAGTCCGCTTCTTCCAGGCGTGCACAGTTACTCCATTCTTGTCTAGGGAGTTCCCCCCACACACACACCCCATCCCCCAAGAACAGTACTTCTGTCTTGTCAGGATTCAACCTCAATCTGTGAGCTACCATCCATCCACCAACCACCCCCAGGCACTCACCCTGGATGATTTAAAACATACACACCAGAAAATACAGCTATGTACACAACTGAACTGAACTTGGGCCACAGTCCAGCCCCACAAACTCAGGGCCCATATATCCTGGATCCTTTCCAAAATTAGTTCAGAGGCATGACTAATGTTTCAGACCCTCCAAGTGTCCCTATTTTCCAGGGACTGTCCCAGATTTTCAGAAGTTTCTGATTTGATCCCAGAATATCCTAATTATATATATTTGACCAGGAAGGAGGGGAGATTTTGTATTTTTGTCCCCCTGTCAAATTATGAGCAAATGGATCCAATTTTGCTGAGTTCTTTCACAAAATTGTACACAAAAGCTAAAGGATACCTATTCTGATCCTCGTGTGATTCCAGGCTAAAAAAAAGCAGAAATAGCAGAATCGCTGCGCATCCTTGTATGCTGTATAGCATTTGGGTATTTAGCCAATGATGAAGTACCACAGAGGCAGATTTAGAGGATCATGGACTGCAAGAAGATGGAACCTATCCATTCTAAAGGAAATCAGCCCTGAGTGCTCACTGGAAGGACAGGTCCTGAAGCTGAGGCTCCAAAACTTTGGCCACCTCATGAGAAGAGAAGACTCCCTGGAAAAGATTCTGATGTTGGGAAAGATTGAGGGCACATGGAGAAGGGGACGACAGAGGATGAGATGGTTGGACAGTGTTCTCGAAGCAACTAACATGATTTTGACCAAAGTGCGGGAGGCAATGGAAGAAAGGAGTGCCTGGCATGCTCTGGTCCATGGGGTCATGAAGAGTCGGACATGACTAAGTGACTAAACAACATAGAATGCAAGGTGAGAGATGGGGGGAGGCGACAAATTTTGGTGTCTCACGGGTTCCCACTGAAATTTGACCCCAAAGTCTGCCAGTGACCACCAGATTATACAGAGAGCAAGTGAAGGGGAGATATCTGAGGTCAGAACTGCCAAAGCATTAGTTATATATAGCCATGTTTCTAATCATCCAAAATAATGAAGGGGGGGGGGGAATGATGCCTTCTTTTTCTGAAGCAGATTTAACCCAAGAACCCCCCAAGAAGAACTGTTTCACAACAAAGAACATAAATGAGCACTAAACCCTTGACAGGGAGTGCCTTTCTGCTGAAGTAAATCCATCTCCTTCATTCTTCATTTTCTGGAGGATTTTGAAAATTCCTATTCTCCCAGGCATTTAAAGGCTGAAAGGCACTGCTCCTAGCAGCCTTGAATTTACTGTATTATCTGGAACCAGTTATTGCTAATTTTCAATGTTCTTAATGTTTCTCAACCTTTTCAGATTTTTTTTAAAAAACAGTTTCTTAATATAGATTTTTCTTTTATATTTACTAGTGTCTTTTTTCTGTTGTCACCTGTCCTGGTTCCTTCGGAGGAATGGTGGGATTGCAATACATTTTAATAAATGAATATGGCTGAAAACAAAATACTGATCCTTTAAGGATTCTACATCTAACACCTAATTCTGCTTCCTGCAGATTTTTAACAGATCTGGCTTCTTATCCAATGACAGCTAGGCACCCTCAGGAGTCTTGCACTATGAAAAACCAGTTGAATATTCAGCCTGAGTTCCTTTGGGAGGAATGATGGGATGGAACTTTAATAAATAAAATCAAATAAAAAATGAAGTATCAACAGTCCTGCTCCATGTCGATTATAAAGGGGGTGCATAGTCTGTCAAAGTCTTCTCTCTTATGGTTTATTGAGACCCCAGATAGAGAGATATGGAGCTGCATTTGGTTTCCAGGACAGGGGATCTCAACCCTAGGTACATATTATAAAAGGGCCCCATAGTTTCTCAAACTGTTGTCTCTTTTGGCTTCCCTCAGTCAGGCACATGAGCAATTGTATTCAATTAGAGAAAATTATGAAAGCACAGTTTTTTGGCAGGTACATTATGGAAAGACTCTTCTTCAGCAGGTACACTGGGTGAGCCCCACTTGAAGCCAATTAGGAGTTTGGCTGCTGTAAGAAGATATGCAGGAAATTTCAGCTGGCCAGAACTTGCATCAGCCTGCTAAATCAGGCCATCTGTTCAAGAAAACCATTTTCACAGTGGCCAACCAGATGCCTGGCATAGCCAGCGAGCAGGACTTGAGAACAACTCCACAGCTGGTTCCCAGAAGCAGACATTAAGATCCAAACTGCCCCAGATGTCAGAAAAAGAACATAACCATCAAGTTTAGTAGCCATCAATACACAAATTCATGGAGGATGAGGGTAATCTGCAATTTAACACATCCAAGTTGTTGGACACCATTACTTCTTCTGATACCAGATTCCAAAGCCTAAATACATGCTGTGTGATGCAGTTATTGCTTCCATCTGTCCTGAATTTTCCCTCCTTCCGTTTCATTGCTTGTCCACGGGTTCTATTGTTATGAGAGAAGGTTACTTGACAGAATGGCTACATTTCCTCTGGTATGAAAGCCAAGAAGCCTCTGGGAGTTTGCTCTGCTCATGCCTTGTTTTGAGGTAATCCCAAGGGCATCTGCTTCAACTCTCTGAGAACAGGATCCTGAACTAAATGAGCTTTTGGTGTAGTCCAGAAGGGATCCTCTTATGTCCCTGACTCCTCAGAGCATCTCCAGTGGCCTATCAAATAATACTAATCTGCCCTGGTTGCCATGAACTCTGTAACAAATTTCCAGAAGAATTGTGCACTGTAGCCCAAAGTCAGCTGCAGTTAAATACTTTATTGAGTATCTTTATTGCTGTCCATCGACCATAACATGGATTCAGAATAAAATACAGATACATACATACAACCCCCCAGGGGAAAAAAATCAAAACAAAGAACACTTTGGTCTTCCTTCACTGGGGGTTGCCTGTATGAATCTGTATTTTATTCTGAATCCATGTTATGGGTCGTTGCACCACAATAAAGATTATTATTATTATGCATTATCAACCTCTTGATAAGTAGATAGGGTGGGTAGATTTTTGGACTTCTTTTTGACATTTCCATGATGTTACTCAGGCTTTCCTCTGCTCTCTCTGCACATCAGATTCGTAGACCTCCCCAGTCCCACCCCATGCAGCTACTTCTAGCCACGAGTTTAACCTCTCAAGGACCCATGTTTGAGACCACTTCTCTCTTCTATTCTTCAGGCCTGCTTTGCACCCATTTTCCCTTTCGCACCCCATGCCCCCTCCCCTTCTTTTTGTGCAACCCACTTGGAAGGGAAGCCAGTGTGTGGTTGCCTCCTGTATCTTCCTCCTGTCGCAGATTACAACTAATATGCCCCTTCTCACCTTCCACCCAATTTGGAAGCCACCCCCTCCTATTCTGCAGACTCTTTCATGCCCCTGCTTTTGTCTTCACCAGGTCTCCATGCCAGCTGTTCCCTTCTTGTTTGTTTGTTTGTTTGTTTGTTTGTTTTGCAACCCTCCTGGCACAGTCTTCTTGTACTTTACCTCCTTTTCCACTCCTTCTCTTTGCTCATCTCAACTTTCCCTTGCACACAGGTCCCCCACTTCCACTCCTTCACCTCTCTCCCACTCTGCAGTCTCCTTTGCGGAAATGTACATACACACGCACTATTATCACCTTCACTCCTAACTTCCCCCTTCCTCATTTTATTATGCTCCCTGGCACACAAGCCTTCTCCCTTTCTAGGTTTCCTCTTCTCTGCTTTTCTGCAGCCTGTTTTAGCCACACACATAAGGCTGATATGCTTATTTGACTCTTATAAGGAATCCTGTTGGCTGGTTGTTCAGTTAGAGACAATTAACTCCAGCTTATTGCAGTTGTGTGTTTCTGAGTGTTCCCATTTTAGCAGTTTCATAGTGTGGGAGCATGGGGGGCATGCCCCTGGGCACATGTTTGTGAGGGGGTATGACCAGGTGCCCCCATGACACAACAATCAAAAGTGTCTTTACACACAGAGAGAGACATTCACACAAACACATCCTTCAGAGCAAGCAAGGGATATAAGCAATTTGTCATTTTAGATAATATGATGAAACCATGCTTCTTCAGCAGGTACATAATGGACCCACTCTTCTTCCAAGGTATACTGGGTGATCATCACTTCAACAAAAATAAGATTATGGCTGCCCTCAGATTTCATAACAACTTCAAGTGGCAAGAACTTAGCCTGCAGGATCAGGTCATCTCTCAATCTCCTCTGAGGACACGTCATCCCAAAATCTACTCTAATTTGCTGTCATGAGCACATGCTGCCGCAGTAAAGGCCAAAAATTTTTCCCCAAAAAACCCCCACAGGAGTTAGGTAATAATTTGAAATAGTCCACAACTTTATTGAATACAGAAGTAAGTAGGATTTCGCCAAGGCATTGGGTATCAATGTGGTATCAAGCAGCCCATCTGTTGGTTGATAAATAGGGAGTCACCCCTAACATGGACCAAGTGCACTGACCCCACTTGGGCTGCCAATGGGAAAGCTGCTAAAGCCCAATGTTCCCCGTGTGGACTTCTGGACAGAGACACCCTTCCTGGACCTATATTGAAAAAGGTGGGGGAGTGAATACACAGATAGAAAATGCTGGGTTGTTTTTTAAATATAATTTTAATTTCCAATTTTCTCTATTAATTCTTCTAACTGATTTATGTTGTAATTGTTATATTCAATTATGTTACTATTATTAATTGCTTGTAAGCCACTTTGTGACTCGTGGGAGTGAAAAGCAGCATAGAAATAAAATAAATGAAATGAAAAGTAGCTCAAAGTGTGGCTAGGCAGGCCTCAAGTTTCTGTATCTTCTCTTCCAGCATGGCGACCATTTTGCAATTGCACTTGGGCTGATGCAATATGATGCCATATGTCGCAATCAGGAGTTCGACATACAGTGAAGTACACTGTTGCCAATGAAATGATGTACTCAATGGTTACTGGGTTATCTATAAATGACCATCTTCGTATCTCCAAACAGGATGGAATCATAGAATCATAGAGTTGGAAGAGACCACAAGGGCCATCGAGTCCAACCCCCTGCCAAGCAGGAAACACCACCAGAGCACTCCTGACATATGGTTGTCAAGCCTCTGCTTAAAGACTTCCAAAGAAGGAGACTCCACCACACTCCTTGGCAGCAAATTCCACTGTCGAACAGCTCTTACTGTCAGGAAGTTCTTCCTAATGTTTAGGTGGAATCTTCTTTCTTGTAGTTTGGATCCATTGCTCCATGTCCGCTTCTCTGGAGCAGCAGAAAACAACCTTTCTCCCTCCTCTATATGACATCCTTTTATATATTTGAACATGGCTATCATATCACCCCTTAACCTCCTCTTCTGCAGGCTAAACATGCCCAGCTCCCTTAGCCGTTCCTCATAAGGCATCGTTTCCAGGCCTTTGACCATTTTGGTTGCCCTCCTCTGGACACGTTCCAGTTTGTCAGTGTCCTTCTTGAACTGTGGTGCCCAGAACTGGACACAGTACTCCAGGTGAGGTCTGACCAGAGCAGAATACAGTGGCACTATTACTTCCCTTGATCTAGATGCTATACTCCTATTGATGCAGCCCAGAATTGCATTGGCTTTTTTAGCTGCCTCGTCACACTGTTGGCTCATGTCAAGTTTGTGGTCAACCAAGACTCCTAGATCCTTTTCACATGTACTGCTTCTCAAGCCAGGTGTCACCCATCTTGTATTTGTGCCTCTCATTTTTTTTGCCCAAGTGCAATACTTTACCTTTCTCCCTGTTAAAATTCATCTTGTTTGTTTTTGCCCAGTTCTCTAATCTGTCAAGGTCGTTTTGAAGTGTGATCCTGTCCTCTGGGGTGTTAGCCACCCCTCCCAGTTTGGTGTCATCTGCAAATTTGATCAGGATGCCCTTGAGTCCATCATCCAAGTCGTTGATAAAGATGTTGAATAAGACCGGGCCCAAGACAGAACCCTGTAGCACCCCACTAGTCACTCTTCTCCAGGATGAAGAGGAACCATTGATGAGCACCCTTTGGGTTCGGTCAGTCAGCCAGTTACAAATCCACTGAGTGGTAGCATAGTCAAGACCACATTTTACCAGCTTCTTTACAAGAATATCATGGGGCACCTTGTCAAATGCCTTGCTGAAATCAAGGTAGGCTACATCCACTGTGTTCCCTTCATCTACCAGGCTTGTAATTCTGTCAAAAAACGAGATCAGGTTAGTCTGACATGACTTATTTTTCAGAAATCCATGCTGACTATTGGTGATCACAGCATTCCTTTCTAGGTGCTCACAGACTGTTTGCTTAATGATCTGCTCCAGAATCTTCCCTGGTATTGATGTCAGACTGACTGGGAGGTAATTATTTGGGTCCTCTCTTTCCCCCTTTTTGAAAATAGGGACAACATTTGCCCTCCTCCAGTCTGCCGGGACTTCGCCTGTTCTCCAGGAATTCTCAAAGATGACTGCCAGTGGTTCTGAGATCACATCTGCCAGTTCTTTTAATACTCTTGGATGCAGTTCATCTGGCCCTGGAGACTTGAATACATCTAAACTAGTCAAGTATTCTTGTACCATCTCCTTAGTTATTCTGGGCTGTGTTTCCTCTGCTGAATCATTTGCTCCAAATTCTTCAGGTCAGGCATTGTTTTCTTTATCAGAGAAGACTGAGGCAAAGAAGGCATTGAGGAGTTCAACCCTTTCTGTGTCCCCTGTTTGCATTTCACCATCTTGACAACCATATGTCAGGAGTGCTCTGATGGTGTTTCCTGCTTGGCAGGGGGTTGGACTCGATGGCCCTTGTGGTCTCTTCCAACTCTATGATTCTATGATTCTATGATTCTATCTTCTCCTCTGAGTGACCCCACTGTTTCTTTGTTCTTCCTTTTGCTACGAACATACCCATAAAAGCCTTTTTTGTTGCTTTTAACCTCTCTAGCAAGCCTGAGTTCATTTTGTGCTTTAGCTTTTCTGACTTTGTGTCTACACGTGCTGGCTATTTGTTTGAATTCCTCTTTGGTGGTTTCCCCCCTTTTCCATTTTTTGTACACATCCTTTTTTAATCTTAACTCAGTTAAAGTTCTTTAGATGGCCACCCTGGCTTCTTTAGGCACCTTCCATGTTTCCGTCTCATTGGTATTGCCTGAAGTTGTGCTTTTACTATCTCCCTCTTAACAAACTCCCAGCCATCATGAACTCTCTTTCCTTTTAGTATTACTGTCCATGGGATCTCACCCGGCACTTCCCTAAGTTTTATGAAGTCGGCTTTCTTAAAGTCAAGAAATTGAGTCCTAGTATGCTTGGCTGCTCCTTTCCGCTGTATAGTAAACTTCAGAAGAGCATGATCACTCGTGCCTAATGATCCTTCCACTTCTACCCCACTAACCAGGTCATCAACATTGGTTAGGACCAGATCTAAAATGGCTGTTCCTCTTGTTGCTTCTCCCACTTTCTGGACAATGAAGTTGTCTGCAAGGCCAGTGAGGAATCTGTTTGACCTTATGCTCTTGGCTGAGTTTGACATCCAACAAATATCCGGGTAATTGAAGTCCCCCATTACTACTATCTCCCTTCCTTTTGCATGCTTGGCCATCTGTTCCAGGAAGGCATCATCTATGTCCTCCGTTTGGCTTGGGGATCTATAGTAAACTCCCACAATGAGGTCTCTTGTTATTCTTCTCTCCCTTAATTTTGACCCAAATGCTCTCACTTTGGCTTTGAGGTTCTAAATCTTGGATCTCTTCACAGGTATACACATCC
Source organism: Podarcis muralis (assembly GCF_964188315.1). Lineage (NCBI taxonomy): Eukaryota > Metazoa > Chordata > Lepidosauria > Squamata > Lacertidae > Podarcis > Podarcis muralis. The sequence continues at coordinate 79,293,948 of NC_135661.1, read as the reverse complement.
CTGACATATAACACCACTCCTCCTCCTTTCTTGTCTGGTCTGTTTCTCTGAAATAGATTGTATCCCTCCATTATTACATTCCAATCATGGGACTTATCCCACCAGGTTTCAGTGATGCCTATTATGTCATATTTAGTTTGCTGTACCAAGAGCTCAAGCTCATCTTGTTTATTTCCCATGCTTTGCGCATTAGTGTACAGACATTGAAGTCCATTAATCATTTCCCCGTGTCTCTTATTTAAGGATTTTTTCCTCCCACCACTAGGTCTGCGTGCTGTTTTCTCCATTTGGTCTATGACATTTGGATGATCATCTTCATCAATTGATAGACTCCTACCTTCAGGAGCGCTGTCTCCCTCCCCCACATTAGTCAGTTTAAAGCCCTCCTGATGAGGTTTCTGAGATTTTTGGCAAAAACATTCCTCCCAACCGTTGTGAGGTGCAGCCCATCGCTTGCCAGAAGTCCATCTTCAAGAAACTGCAGTCCATGATCTAAGAATCCAAACCGTTCCTGTTTACACCATTTGCGAAGCCAGCTGTTCACTTCCACTATTTTCCCCTCTCTCCCTGGGCCACGTCATTCAACTGGGAGGACAGATGAGATGACAATTTGTGCATTTAATTGCTTCAATTTCCTGCCCAGAGCCTCGTAGTCTCTTTTGATCTTCTGGAGGCTATTGCTTGCAGTGTCATTGGTTCCCACATGAACCAAGAGGAAGGGGTATTTGTCAGTGGGTTTTATGGTTCATTGCAGTCGTTCAGTTACATCTTGGATCTTAGCCCCGGGGAGACAGCACACTTCCCGAGACATCTTGTCAGGCCCACAGATCACTGCTTCTGTTCCCCTCAGTAGGGAATCCCCTATCACCACTACACGCCTCCTCTTAGGTTTGGTCGGGGTTCTTCTGTGAGCTGTCCGTTCCAAGGTCGCCTGCACATTCCCTGAGGACTGACTTTGCTGCTCATCTTCATATACCTGATCGACTGTAATGAGGGAGAGATCCTCAAATGGAGTCTGCTCTTCATCTTCCATGCTAGGGGAGAGAACCTCAAAGCAATTGTGTATTTCTAAACAATCAGAGTGAACCCTGGGCCTCCTACTTCTTTGAGTCACATTTCTCCATATATCTGGCTCCTGTGTTGGTGAACTATCCTCCTTCTCAGGGGAGTCCCCTGTCTCCTCCTTGGTGGAGACGGTGTGCTCTGTTGCTTCCAAGAAGAGCTCCAGCTCTCTAATTCTTTGGAGCGTAGCTACACGTTCCTCCAGTTGCTGGACTTTGTCTTCTAAGAGGGCAATCAACATGCAATTGCTGCAGGTAAAGCTGCCTGCAACCTTTGGCAAGATGGCAAACATTGCGCAGGAACCGCAGGCAACTGCAGCTGTTCCCTCACCCTCCATCTTGAGAACGTGTCGTTGGGGGTGGCTACAGCAGTCCTCCATCATAAAAAGCGTGAAGACAGGACAAATAACTCCCTCCCAAAAAAACCTATGTCTCCCCAACAAACGTTTGAGACTAGCTCCCCTAAATCTAAAAGATGGATCAAACTGCTGCCCTGCAAACTCTGATAAGCTCCTCCCACGGCTAATCACCTGCCTCAACACGGCTAATCACCTCCCTCCCAAAAAAACCTATGTCTCCCCAACAAACGTTTGAGACTAGCTCCCCTAAATCTAAAAGATGGATCAAACTGCTGCCCTGCAAGCTCTGATAAGCTCCTCCCATGGCTAATCACCTGCCTCAACAGAAACCCTGCCCCCTCTGACCTTTGCACAGGGAGAGCAGCTAATCAGCCACAAAGAAACACACACACAAGAAAACCCTTTCTGCTCCTTCTTCAGCTGCTGCCCTGCAAGCTTCGATAAGCTCCTCCCACAGCTAATCACCTGCCTCAACAGAAACCCTGCCCCCTCTGACCTTTGCACAGGGAGAGCAGCTAATCAGCCACAAAGAAACACACACACAAGAAAACCCTTTTTGCTCCTTCTTCAGCTGCTGCCCTGCAAGCTTTGATAGCCACCCTTACAGTTGCTCAAGGAGAGCATGCAGTTGCTCTTCAAGGCTATTCAGTGTCACAATCGTGGAATTGTCTGCTATCTACAGAAAAACTGTCAAAAAGCCCAGATTTCCAAATAGCCAAGGGGAGCTCAGAGAAAGGAGGGGCCAGTAGCAGAGAGCATGCTAAGCCCCAGTCCAAGCAAGGTCTTGTTTTGATTACACCGGAGACATCAGCGTCGACTTGGAATGCTTTTGTTGTCAACACAGGAGCTACAGCCCATCTGACTGGTTGCAAGGGATTGTTTACCACTTTTGAGGATCGGCATTACACTGTCAAGCAAGTGGACGGTCATGAGTTGGAAGCCACTGGGTTTGGAGCTGTGTTTCTTGAGAGTCTCCAAATCACTGTCAACAATGTTTATTTTGTTCCAGGTTTGAAGTACAACCTGTTGAGTGTGTCACAGCTGACTGAGCATGGTTTTGTGATATCCTGCAACAAAGAGAGATGTGTAATCTCCAGAGATGGGACACCACTTATTTATGCCTACAAAGAAGATGGGCTTTATTTGCTTTCCTTTGATAGTACTGATTATAAGGGTGTTGCTGTATCTTGTGTTACAGGTCCCACAGGCAAGAAGCCCGGCAAAGTCACCAAAGTTTTACAGCGTGTGTATGCTGATGTGGTTGGACCTCTACCACTTTCTAGAGGCAAAGCCAAGTACTACCTGATAATGGTTTATTGTTTTTCTCAATGTGTTTGGGTGTATATGTTGCAGAGACCGCAGCAAACCTTAACAAAGTTCAGAGAATTTTGTGATAAGGTGAAATTTGTTCATAATGCTAATGTTGAATGTCTTTTCACTGATGAAAATCAGGTTTTTGTTTCACAGGAATTTCAGGATTTCCTAGGTGAACAGGAGATTGAGCACAAGGCTGCTGTCTCAGAGGCTTCATGGAACAAGAGTGGATGTGTCAAGGTGAACACAGAGTTGCAACAAGGCATGATAGCACTACTGCTCGGTGCAGGTTTGCCCCAGAAATTCTGGGCTGAGTTGCTGAATGCTTTTTCTTACACGTGGGTAAGAAAGGTTTCAGCTGGTATGGAAAGTTCTCCTTTTGAGAAACTGTTCCAGAGAAAACCTTCTGTCAAGCACTTAAAGGTTTTCGGGTCTCACATGTAGGTAGAAACAGTGGCGTAGCGTGGGGGGTGCAGGGGGGGCCAGCCGCACTGGACGCAACATCTGGGAGTTAGGGGGCGCAAATCCACGGGTTAGGGGGCAAATCCACGGGTTAGGGGGGGCAAATTACTTGCCTTGCCCCGGGTGCTGACAACCCACGCTACGCCACTGGGTAGAAACACCACAAGGTGTGAAAGGCGCACGGGGCATTTTCATGGGTTATGAGGAAGGTCAATACAGAGTTTTATTGCCTGATTCTGACACAGTGATTCTTACTAGGAATGTAGAATGCACTGCACAACAGGAGAGAGAGGTTCTCCACAGTTTCCCCATCAATGCCATGTAAAAAACTTACCAAATATAGCAGGTGTGTTATAAAACTTCCGATGTATAAACTAAAAACCAATACCAGCTGTAAAACAAAATGTTTAAAAGTGGAAACCTGAAACCAGTAGGGAAGGAAGTAGACGTTATATGTCATTGTCCTTTTTTTTTTTATCTTTTGTGCTCTCTACTTTTTTGTCCTTTTTATTCCTTTTTATTTTTCTTTTTAGTGCTACTTTTATGTCAATTCACTATGCCACTGTGTGAATTGTATTTTTTGTTCTTTTTCTTTGAATGTATCTTTTTTTATTTTTCTTATCTTATGTTGGTGTATGACGAAGAAAACTTAATAAAAAGAATAAAAAAAAACAGTTTCCCCATCAATGCCAACACACATGTAGATTCTGACATTGAGAGTAACACTGAAAGCACCGCCGAGAGGTCTAATACTGATGACACAGTCATTGAGAGAGGTACACAAGCAATGTCCAGGCCATCATCCGTGGCTGAACTGGAATTGCCAGAGCCACTGTTTACTGTTGATCGTGGTTCTCCCAAAAGTCCCAAGGAAGAACCAGCCAGCAAAGAGGATCTGTACCTACTACATAGATCTGAGAGAGTCACAAAGGGACTGCCACCCCAGTGGTACTCCAGGGAGTTTGCTAACACAGCTGTTGCATGCATAGGTGTGGCTAGCAGCTCAAACCAGGTTTCAGACACTGAGGTCTTGAATGAGGTACAGGGTTTTTCCGCAGGAGAGACAAAGCCACACCTGAAGGTTGCAAGAGCCAACACTGTTTCCTCAGACCAATGTAGAGCAAAAGCTCTAATCCCATGGAAGAAAGGTAACCAGAAGTTTGAACTGGTCAGTCCAGTTGCAGGTAGTTCCAAACATGGAACTCGTACAACAGAGGTATACTATGTGTATGACAACTGTTTATGTCTCTTAATGCTGCACTAGCTTTCGCAGCAAGGGTTACCTAAAAATGGAGGAGTGATGTTAGGATTTTTATCCACCCCGAGCTGCTCAGCAAGTAGCACTGTGTTTTTTATATCATGTGAGTGTCTGAGAGTATGAGACAGGAAGTCTCAGTACTATTGGAGTATTGTTGAGAAGTTAATTTCACATCTGTGTGAGATGCTTTTCTGTACTGCTGCTGAGAGAGCACAAACATGCTGGTGGATTCTTTGTACATGGACTGTAAATAAAGTAGTTTATAGCTACTGATTGTCTTTTTCTTTTGCTGTGAGATGCCAGAAGACGAGTGGGCTCCTCTCAGGAGAGAGGGGTCACTTATCACCAGTCTCTCTGGACTGAGGGAGATTTACAGCCAGAGAGTGACCACCGGAGAGACGCCCCGGTGTCTTGGGAAGGTGGCGGCCTTCCTGGGCATTTTTCCAACAGAATGTACACAATAATGCAAGTATGGTCACAGCATATATTTCTATACTAGTGTCAATGATATTGACATTTTTATATTCAATTCCTTTCCTGATGAGCCTAGGTGTGGAATTTGCCTTTTTTACAACTGCTGTATGGAGAAATGTTGGAGGGATGCACGCATGCACACATGTATGTATCTATGTATTTTAATGTTTGTTTTTATAATGTTGTATTTATTGTTTAATGTGTTTGTGTACAAACACACACACACACACACACACACACACACACACACACACACTTAGTTGCATTTATTAATCTGGGGCTTTCTTTTCCCCGTCATGCTTCCCTAATTGCAAAACATAAATTAAAAGATATATGCACTTAAAATGCTTTCGTACTAGACCAGGAGTAAACGCTCAAGCAGGGGGATAGATCACTTGGCAGAGTGTGAGACTGGTTTGTGGGTGTGAACCCCATGTTGGGCTAAAGATTCCTGCATTGCAAAGAGCTGGTTGGTCAGAGAATAAGGGATTGCCAGAAATGGAAATATAAAATGTGTGGGGGACAAGAAAGATTGTGCAGCTTTGAGATTTCTGGGAATGCCTTTTTTAAATTGCTTGACATTTTCAGTGGGAGGGTTATGCCACACATGGTGACCAGCCTCTACTGCTCTTTAAACTAGTTAGTGGAGATCCCATGTGAGAGAGGGCTATTGGGCTAATGCCTTGTTTTCTGGGGTTTGGTCTCTGGGAGCTGAATGCTGAACTAGAGGGGCCTTTGTTGCAATCCAGACAAAAATCCTCTTATGCTCCTAACTCCTGAATCTTTCACTGGCTCTTCAGAGTTCTGCCAAACAGTCGTATTCTGCACTGGGTGCCTAGTGCTGTGTGGCAAATCTCCAAAAAAAGCAGCTACAAATGCAAACAGTGGACTGCATTTTAGAGCTTTCTTCAATCTTTCCTCATGATAAGTTGGGTGGGGAGCTTTTTATTGTATTTGTTTGAACTTTTGTGATGCCCTTCTGATATTGTAAGCCACTCAGATTTCTTTGAAATATAGAGTGGTATAAATATATCATAAATCAATAAAATCATTGTCCATTTGTTCATTTTCAAAGCACTGCCCTTTGCCACTGCAGCTAACAAATATTCTTAATTTGATGAATACAGACACAGAACACAGTTTTTATTTGCCACACCAATTTATTTTGATTTTGAACAAAGATAAATTTAACCCATATACCATATTATCATGAGACAGAGTCCCCAAGCCGCACATTCCTACTTTAGCTTATCTATTCCCTGCATCCCATTCACCCTGCATTAAAAGCCAAATAGAGGATTCAGGAGTCCTGTGAATTGCAGTAGCTCTTCCACTCCCACCACCAGGCAAGCAACTTCCACCTCCACTGCTGCAAGAAACAGTGGGATCCAAACGGAAGAAGACATTGTTCTCTCCTAATTACTCTTCAAAGTTGAGCTCCTCTAGGGGAGGCAGAATATCACTGCATCGTGCTCTGGTTATAGTGCCTGAAAGGGCACCGAAATGCATTGAATTCTTGGCCATTGCACAAAATTTTGGTGATGCACAGCCGTGGAAATGCTTGTCAGGAATTGAACTGTTATCTAGTAAAGAAAAAGAGATATTTTCACATGAGTGCCTGGGTAGTAACAGGTGAGTTTGTGTGCAGAAGAGAGAATCGGAGCGTTTTTATTGTTTATTAAGTGTATTGAGCAAGTATAGAAAGCATCTCAGAACCATACATGTGATCAATTTGACACAGATGTTTAAAATTTAGAAAAAGAAATATCCATTTTTTATTATGGGACAGGGGCCCATCTTCATCAATATTGCTTTCCAGATCTGGGCTCCATGCTTGCCTTTACGTCTTCTAAAATATTAGTGAAAACTTTCTTTTAAAAGGCAGTTTTACACATGATAAAATGGACAGATTATTTTGTTTCCTTTCTCAAATCCCCACCCAAGAAATATGGAGTCTCAGCTATATACATGCAGAGCAAAGATCATTTAACGGAGTTATATTTTCAGAAAATTAGAACTTTCCCCTACCAACACATATAGTGCATTTTCTGGCAGAAAGCCACAAACAGAAAAAGAAAAAGAGAGCAGCTCACCACCCTGTCTCCACCTCATTGGCTGGCAGTGCTACGTACCGTGAGCAACAACAAACTCTATGCACTGAGTCTCATCATCATTACACTTGATGGTCTTTGAGCCCTTACAGGCTTTTGAGAGAGAAGGACAACAAGTTGGACACTCCCGCCCATTCAACTTAGGTTTTCCCTCTGTGGAAAACAACAACTAAAATCAACACAAGGTTTCAGCCCATATCTCCTTCATTCCTTCCTTTTCCTACATTGTAATAATTTATTAAATTTTCCAAAAAATTGATATATACACACATCAATGCATAATCAATTTTTCAGACTTCCCACCCCATTTTCCATGGTGTTTTTACTTCTTCCCCTCCGCAGCACAATACCATCTATCTCTTATACCAACACATCAATACTTTATTCTTTAATTACTTATATTGCTCATAGTTTAAATCCAAGAAAAAAGCACACCAAGAACTCAGGCCAATGTAAGTTTCAATAGTGGGAGTGGTCCCTAATCACAAGTCAATAGTCAATAGTAACAAAAACTAATCCATTCAGAAGTATGTATTCTGACAAGAATTACAAACTCAAATAAAGATTACAAATTCTAATAGAGATTACAAACTCTAACTCATAAAGATATGTATAAAGAGAAAATCTTTGTAATGAATTATTGACTTGTGAGTAGGGATCACTCCCACTATTGAAACTTACCTTGGCCTGAGTTCTTGGTGTGCTTCTTTCTTGGTATATTTAATAACAAGAACTCCAATTTATTAAACATAGTTCAAATCCTGCTCATGAGTTCATCATACAATAATTTCCTTAAATAGTCTGAAACAGGCTTCCATTCTTCCACAATGCAATCATCCTTAGATTCTCTTATTTTGCCTGTTAACTTTGCCAATTCTGCATAGTTCATCACCTTACTTATTCATTCCTCTTTGGTGGTAACTTCTACTTCCTTCCATTTTTGTGCACAGAGAATCCTAGCCACTGTTGTTACATACATAAACAACTTAATGATGATTTTTTTGGAACCTCTTTCCCTATAATCTCTAGGAGAAGACTTTCTGGGGTTTTTTTGTGTATAATCACTTTAGACACCTTTTTTTATCTCATCATATGTTATTTTCAAAAAAAACAACAACCCATCACTTTCTTACATGTCCACCACTTATAAATGAAAGTTGAATGTAGCAGTTTACATTTCCAACAATTATTTACAACATTTAGCCAATTTGTTAGGTTAAAAATACCATCTATACATTATTTTCATGTAATTTCCTTTTAAATTATAACAGGCAGTACATTTCATATTAATTTTCCACAACCTTTCCCATGCATCCATTTCTATATTATGTCCTAGATCTTTAGCCTATTGTATCATTGCAGATTTAACCAGCTCATATTTTTTTGTTTCCCATTAAACTTGCATTTCCTGAAAAACATAATATGTTTTCCTTTCATGTGAGTCTTGATATCAGGTCCACACACTATACAAACTTCTCCTTATACAATTATTTAAAAATTCTCTATGTACCTTTACCTTAGCATACCACAGGTAAGCATGCCACCCATACCAATTCCCATATGCTTCAAAATCTAACAAATTTGTATTCTGTAAAGATATCCATTCCTTTAACCAAATCAGCCAGACTGCTTCATAATATAATTTTTAAATCTGGCAATGATAATCCATCTCTTTCCTTAACACCCATTAGCATTTTAAATTTGATCCTTGGTCTTTTCCCCTGCCAGATGAATTTTGATAATTCTTTTTTTCCATTACTTGAAGCAGTCCATGTATTACCAGAATTGTGTGAAGGAGAAATGACATCTTAGGCAAAATATTCACTTTTATCACTGAGATTCTTCCCAAAAGAGAAAGTTTCAGTCTACTCCATCTCTTCATGTTTTGTTTAATCTTACTCCATACAATCAGCTAATTATTTTAAACAGATTTTCATTCATAATTGTTATCCAGATACCCAGATACAGTATATCACCTTCTTTTCCATCTTAATACCCATTATTTCTTTCAGTTTCTCCTTACCTTGCTGGTTTATATTTTTTGTTAACATTTTAGTTTTATTCTTATTTATATTAAATTCCTGCTAAATTACCAAACTGCTTTATTACATCCAATAGCTTAACCACATTTTCTATCAGGTTTTCCAGGAACAATACCACATCAACTGCAAAAGTCCTCAGTTTGCAACTTTGACGGCCCACTTGGAGGCTTCATATATCATTATTTTCTCTAATATCCCTACACAGCAATTCTAACCCTAAAATAAGCATTAACGGTGAAAGCAACCTTGTTTTTCCCCCTTAGCATTAATGCATTTTTCTGATAGAACACCATTTACTCTTATGTGTGCAAATTGCTATTTATATAATGCATTTATTCTTTTCACATATCTGTCCCCAAACCCCATTATAATCAGTAGTTTCCCTCTAAAACTCCAAGAAATATTATCAAATGCTTTCTCTGCATCTAAAAGCATAGCTAATTGCTAACCACTTTTTCTTTTTCAAATAGCATTCCGTACAATTCTACCTTTATCTTTTATCTGTCTTGTTGGCAGAACTCCTGTCCGATCTTCATGTATCAAATCTCTTAACACTTGTTTAAGTTGTCTTGCTAATATTGTAGCCAAAAAAATTATATTTCAATTATTCCTCAGCTTCAGTTCCCTAGTCCTGTGAGAGGGTTACAACATCTCCACTGCATTCTGTTTCAGGAATTCATTGTGCTGATGGTGTAGATCTAGATATTATCTCTAATGATGAGACAGAAGTGCTGGCAGCTGGCTTATCAAAGGGGGGGGGTGATTTTAGTTGTCACTGTGCAAATACAGTCCAGAGAAACTCCACCCAGTCTGTTGTTAAATATGTATTGTGTTTCATAGTTCAACCTAAGAGGAATAAGCAAGTAGGATTATTTTGGGGAGTGGGTTGTGGAATTTATTGCTGGGTTGTCTATGTGATTAATTTGCCACTTCTATGTTTTTGTCCATGGCCTAATATGCATTGTGATGCATCATTGTTTATGTAGTCTTATGTATTGCTTATTACTGTGAAATAGATTTATGTTCACTAATCTCAAAATCTGTAAAAGATGTAATTTACACTCCATGTCTCCATCTGTGATATTAACCCTTTTGGTTCAAGATCGTTGCACAGAACCACTTGTTCATTGTGCAGTTGCTTCTTTCTGTAGTATTATTACACATAGTAGGGGGAACTTTAGCCATGGGGGATCAGGGACACTTACATGGCAAAAGAGCCATTTGCATTTTCAGTTGGCTTTTGGTTTCGTATCCTATTCACTTTACTTTCTTTTTATCTGGGGAGAAATATTGGAACTTTTCAGCCTCCTGTTCCCCAAAGTTATGGTTGAGGCATCTTGCAACACCATATTAGAAGAGCCAGGATGTCACCCTGTAGCTGGTGTTCTGGAGGTGGAGTTACTACTAGGTAAACTGTGCTTCCATGTGCTCTGGCTTCCATAACAGTTTCCCATTGCACCAGAAGCAGTTTAGTCATGCTGGCCACATGATCTGGAAAGCTGTCTGCAGACAAACAGCCAACTCCCTCACCCTGAAAAGCGAGATGAGTGCTGCACCCCATAGTCTATTTTGACTGGACTTAACCATCGAGGGGTCCTTTACCTTTACCTTTTTCCTTACTATGAGGTATCATGGGGACCACCTTTGGTGTCCTCTAACCAGCTACAGGGAAGCGGTAACCTATCTTGGGCTTCATCAAAGATCTCCAATGCCTTCTGTTTGATATCGATTGCCTAAGGGCAACCAAGGAAAACCCTTAAAGCCTCAATGCTATTTATGCTCGAGGATATATACAAATATGCATATACTTACTTTCATAAAATAGACTGCCACAGTTTACAGAACGACAGCAGGACCTGAAACTCCTCAGGGAACGACCATCTTCTCTGGTGAAAGTATAGTTCTCTGCAGTGCAATCTGTAGTACATCCCTGTTCACTTTCGTAATAATAGTCATCTGTGAGAGAGCATTAGAAGAAATACCTAGATCAGCAAAAATTCAAATCATTCTTCTCCTGAATGAATTTTTTTGTGATGCTCCCTTATATACATACATTGGGCAAATGGGTGAATAAAGAAAAAAAAATGGCACATACTGAATTTAGCAAGGTAATCCTTAAAGTAGTTTCTTCCTGTATCAGTATAATCTTTTCTGCCAAACCATGTGACTATTCCAGGATAGTTCCTTAAATGAGAAATTGTTGACTTGTTTTTCCTGCACATACAAAATAGCAAGGGCCTGGAATAGGTTGATCTGCCACCCATCTGATCTCCAGCTAGTTGATCCATTGGCTGATTCAAGAAGCTGTCTTATACTATATACAGTGGTACCTCACAAGATGAATGCCTCGCAAAACGAAAAACTCGCAAGACGAAAGAATTTTTCGTTTTTTGAGTTGCTTCGCAAGACGAATTTCCCTATGGGCTTGCTTCGCAAGATGAAAACGTCTTGCGAGTTTGTTTCCTTTTTCTTAAAACCACTAATACCGTTAAAACCGTGCTTTGCAAGACGAAAAATTCGCAAGACGAAAAAACTCGCAGAACGAATTAATTTCGTCTTGCGAGGCACCACTGTAATATATATCTCTGAGAGTGGAGAATTCAGTTTTCTCTTTCCTCTAATTTTCTTTTCCCCTTGATCTAACTTCTGACTCACTATCTCAAGGGGATAAATCTTTTTCCATTCATCTTTTTTATGGAGAAATGTCTGAATAAGTTTTCCTTTTTCATAAAAAAAGATTTCTGAGGGTTCAGCTGCTGTCAGATTGTAACCAAAAGGGTTTGGAGCTTTGTGTTGTTACTATATATTGCAGGCCTATTTGACAGCCACTGCAGTGCTCACAAGTTCTGAAATGAGAGGTGGGGTGGCTTCGAGTACAATATTTATTTGATGTGGCGTGGATCAGGTTAATTCTTTCAGATTGGTTTGAGAATCTCCATTCCATCCCTCCTTTCCAGGAGTGCAGTTTGCAGCCCAGGATGACTGTGGATGGGTTTGGTGTCTGATGGTTTTCAGCATCAGCTGGCTGCGCCAGGGAATTCCCCATGTCTTGCAGACATTCCTGTGCAAGGAGAAACTCAAAAGAACAAGGGAGCCAATCAGCCCACCTTTTACAGTACAGAACTAGCTGCTTTGGGGTATGGTATGTAGCAAATGTCCCTTCCATAACACTGAAAAGAATAAACTGCTGGAATCTATTGTGGCCATTGTATGCACAGAAAGAGAATTGGTTGCAACTATTTAACTTATATGCAGAATTCATCATGCGAAAGGCTGGGCTGGATGAATCCGAAGCCGGAATTAAGATCGCCGGAAGAAATATCAACAACCTCAGATATGCAGATGACACAACCTTGATGGCAGAAAGTGAGGAGGAATTAAAGAACCTTTTAATGAGGGTGAAAGAGGAGAGCGCAAAATATGGTCTGAAGCTCAACATCAAAAAAACGAAGATCATGGCCACTGGTCCCATCACCTCCTGGCAAATAGAAGGGGAAGAAATGGAGGCAGTGAGAGATTTTATTTTCTTTGGCTCCATGATCACTGCAGATGGTGACAGCAGTCACGAAATTAAAAGACGCCTGCTCCTTGGGAGAAAGGCGATGGCAAATCTAGACAACATCTTAAAAAGTAGAGACATCACCTTACCAACAAAGGTCCGTATAGTTAAAGCCATGGTTTTCCCAGTAGTGATGTATGGAAGTGAGAGCTGGACCATAAAGAAGGCTGATCGCCGAAGAATTGATGCTTTTGAATTATGGTGTTGGAGGAGACTCTTGAGAGTCCCATGGACTGCAAGAAGATCAAACGCATCCATTCTTAAGGAAATCAGACCTGAGTGCTCACTGGAAGGACAGATCATGAAGTTGAGGCTCCAATACTTTGGCCACCTCATGAGAAGAGAAGACTCCCTGGAAAAGACCCTGATGTTGGGAAAGATGGAGGGCACAAGGAGAAGGGGACGACAGAGGATGAGATGGTTGGATAGTGTTCTCGAAGCTACAAACATGAGCCTGACTAAACTGCGGGAGGCAGTGGAAGACAGGAGTGCCTGGCGTGCTCTGGTCCATGGGGTCACGAAGAGTCGGACACGACTAAACGACTAAACAACAACAAATTAAGATTGTTTTGATTGGTGAAATGAAATCACATGTGTAATCTAGAAGTGTATTTAAAAAAATTGCTTTGGATGTGGTTCTTTACAGTCTCCGCCTTATTTTTTAGACTGTCCCTATGCAGATCTGCATTTCATTACAGGCCTATCTTTTCACTTGGAGCCTGCATCCTTTCCTTTTAGGTTTCTAGAAGGAATATCTCAATTCTAGGAAACCCATCTTAAATGTCAGGAGTCTGATAACTGTGATAGAGAGCTTTGTATTTCTTCTTCATTTCTTGTCCACTTTTTTATTTTCTTCCTTTCTTATTCTTGCTTTTGTGTATCCTTTTTTCTTTAGATCAGCTTGGCTTTTATTGTCTTTTATGTTGAAAACTTTCGATAAAAATGATTAAAAAATAACAAAAGGCAAAACTAATTAAAACTAATTAGGTTTCAGTTTCCGGCCTGACGTTGTGGTCATGGTGGTCGAGCTCCTCTGCCTTCCTGGGCAGGGGAGCTGCCTGGAGAGGGGAAAACCAGAATTTATGAGGTAAAATTCCTGGCAATTTTTTTAAATATATCTTCCCCTCTCAACTGAAGATGAACCGATTTTATATAAAGTTTCTTTGAACTGTATGAAGAAAGCGTGGATGAGAGAGTGGTTTGCTAAGGACTGCTAATTACACTTGCCGTGAGTTTATAAATGGGATTTTTATTTTTGACTGTGAGCTGTGGAAAACAATCCCCAGGATTTTAATGGTGGAGAAGGCATCTTCTCAGCAGTTATTTATAACTCGGAATGTCCTTGAAAAACTGAAGGGATGGTTTCAAAGAAATGGAATGGACTGAGAAAGTTGGCAATTAATCTCTCTCCACTCTAAGTCTGTGAACAGAGTGCTGGAAAGGCTGCACATATGAGACGGTTATTTTATATGTTTGGAAAATAACAATGGTGCTGTGTGTAAAAAAACCAAGAATGCTAGCTAGGAAAATGGATTATGACTAATAGAAGGTGATTAAAGAAAAAGAATGAATGTGGCAACATCAGGAAGCAATGGACATTTGTTTGTGAAAGAGCAGCAAACCTATTTATTTAAAATATGTATTAAATTTAAAGGATCTGGATTGGTTAAAATTCTGAAAACTAATAAAAATTGATTTAAAAAATATATTTTAGGTTTCACTACTGTAACCACGGGACATGGGTGGCGCTGTGGGTTAAACCACAGAGCCTAGCACTTGCCGATCAGAAGGTCGGCGGTTTGAATCCCCACGACGGGGTGAGCTCCCGGTGTTTGGTCCCTGCTCCTGCCAACCTAGCAGTTTGAAAACACATCAAAATGCAAGTAGATAAACGGCGTTTCCGTGTGCTGCTCTGGTTTGCCAGAAGAGGCTTAGTCATGCTGGCCACATGACCCAGAAACCTCTGCCAAGAAAGCGAGATGACCGCCACAACCCCAGAGTCGGTCACAACTGGACCTAATGGTCAGGGGTCCCTTTACTTTTACTGTAACCACTGTTTGCTGGATCAACCTGTTCTTGCAATTTTTCCTCCATGGAATTTAGTTCATATTCCTTTTCTTGTTTTTACCCTGAACCTGATTTGATTTATAGATTAATAGCTCCTCTAAAAATAGCAAACAAGGTTCCTTCCACAATTCAGTGTCACACCTCATCCAGATCTTAATGATATTTCTTTCTTCAACTTGAGTCTATATATTGATGGATTTTGTAAAACAAATGACCATGATAAATCCATGTCTGGTTATGTTGTGGTATCTGACTATGAAATTCTTGAAGCTCATTTCCTTTCAGATATTAAAAGGTGCCCAAATTCCTGAGGTCATCACTCCTATTCATGCCTACACCAAGCCTGCAGAATTGTTTATCTCCTGTGATATTGTACCATTCTGTGTGTCAAAATATGGGGGGAGATGAATTTTCTTCTTTCTGTGGATTTTTTCTATACGTAGTTTGGTTCCTCATTTATTCCCTTTTTCTATATCTTAAAATGAAAATATTTTGCTTTTAGGAAACAGGAGAGCCAAACATGCAGCTCCTCTTGGCTCTGTTCCTGGCTGTTTCTTTCTTTTTTATATACCTTGTAACTAAAATATTTATAATCTACAGATTTATAAACTAAAACATTTATAATCTATCCCATAAAGGGAAAAAATAAAGAAAAAGCTGTTGTTAATTTAGTCCTAGTGAAGTTTATGTCAACCTAAATGTTATTCCTGCTCTTGGTTCATAAGCATGCTCAGGTGTCTCATAGGCCACAAGAGTGGGAAAAGGGAGAAAATGTTAAATATTGAATATCACTATGCATTATGCTGGTTTTGTCAATAGATACCACAAAACACAAAGTAATTTCTTCGTTTTGCTAATTCCATTAGTCAAGGAAGGGTTAATTGTGTGCAGTGTGCAAGTTATGCCCTGGGTTCATCCCAAATAAAATCTTAAATTGTGAGTTTAATAAAATCACTGCAAACACCACCCATAAATCAAACATAGGTCACATTAAATACTTTTCAGGGTGGCATAAGCAGCATAGTCATTCCATGTTGTCCAACCATCATATGGTTGCTGCAAGCTGGAAAATATTGAGATGTCACTACTAGATATGTGGGAGGTGAGTCTGAGTATTTTCCCCATATTGGTTGGCATTTGTTATGTAAACTAGGTACTTCCATCTGTGTGAGTATAAAATATTCTGCCTAAAAATGAATATGGAATCATTCCTTTCCAAAAAAATGGGGGAACGATAGAGAAAATATTAATTTCATGGAACTGAATCATTTGGATTACTCCATATTCTTTTGAGCCTAGGGCCTATGGTTTTCTGAGAGACATAGCTCCAGTCTATGAACCCTTTAAATTTACCCAACAATGGGATGGGAAGCCCACTTTTCCCAAAATCTCATGGCATCTGGAAAGATGGCAGTCTTTGTCCCTAAACCCACCTCAGGGGCTTAGGGGAAAGATCAGCCATTAGCAGTAGCTTCTTGGGGTTTGCTAGATGTTTTTCTGGCCATAGGTGAACCCTAACATTGGTCATTCCCAACTGTCTTTCAACCAACAGGGGGACTGGTTGATCATTACAGTGGTACCCCGCAAGACGAACGCCTCGGAAGACGAAAAACTCGCTAGACGAAGGAGTTTTGCGTTTTCTAAGCCGCTTCGCAAGACGCATTTCCCTATGGGCTTGCTTCACAAAATGAAGCTTGCCCCACAAGCTCCGGGGATAGCGGGGAAGCGCAGTGCGTCTTCCCCGCTGTCCCCGGACCTCTTTTGAAGCAAGGGGTGGTGGGGAGAAGATCGCTTCTCCCCGTTGCCAGCCCCGCAATCTCTGGGGACAGCCTTCCCCTCTGTCCCCGGACCCCTTTTGAACCAAGGGGCGGCAACGGGGAGAAGCGATCTTCTCCCCTCCGCCCCTTGCTTCAAAAGAGGGGACAGAGGGGAAGGCGCGTGCCCCGGACCTCTTTTGAAGCAAGGGGTGGTGGGGAGAAGATCGCTTCTCCCCGTTGCCAGCCCCGCAATCTCTGGGGACAGCCTTCCCCTCTGTCCCCAGACCCCTTTTGAACCAAGGAGCTGCAACGTGGAGAAGCGATTCTCCCCGCTGCCCCTTCCCTTGCTTTAAAACAGGTCCGGGGACAGAGGGGAAGGCGCGCGCGCCTTCCCCTCTGTCCCCGGAGATTGCGGGGCAGGCAACGGGGAGAAGCAATCTTCTCCCCACCGCCCCTTGCTTTAAACAGGTCCGGGGACAGAGGGGATGGCGCGCGGCGCTTCCCCTCTGTCCCCGGACGGTCTCCATAGGAACGCATTGATTGATTTTCAATGCATTCTTATGGGAAACCGTGCTTCGCAAGACGAAAAACTCGCAAGAAGAAAAAACTTGCGGAACGAATTAATTTCGTCTTGAGAGGCACCACTGTAGTTGAACACATATCTCCTTGTATTCATAATTGGCTGAACACCTGACCTCTGCATCACTTGTGTCTGAACCCACAAAGAGTAGACTCTGATTATGTTGCTAATGAGTGGAGAGTGACATGCCAGTGAGGTATTGTTACTTAGGATTTGGCCACTGGGAAAACCTTTGGGGATGGAGCTGTGAGGCAAAGGCCGGAGAAAGATAGGCCTGAATATTCATGCACAATGTATTAACAGTAATCAGCTGGTAAAGTTCAGAAGAAGGTTGCCAGTGGTTCTCTGAGGCTAAGAGGCTGCCTTGTGTAAAGGTGCGGGTGTGTGTGTGTGTTGCAGACTTGATTAGTGACTGACATGGAAATGAGCCATCTCAGTGCCTTCTCCCCAACACTGGAAGCTAGTTTCCCTCCCTCTTGTCTTTCTTCTGGCAGGTGAAGACTAATAATTTAATTAATTGCTGAAAAAATGAATTCTACAACATTGGGAGAGATCAGCATTCTGTGGCTCCCCCCTAGATATCCCAGGGTCCAAATGACAGACCCACATACTCAGGTATAATCCAGTGTTTCCCAACCTTTTTTGGGCAAAGGCACACTTGTTTGATGAAAAAAATCTTGAGGCACCCCGTGACGTCAGCGCGCAGCGTCACGCCGGGAGGGAAGGGCGCTGGGGCGCTGCTGCTGCTGCTGCCGCCGCCGCTCCCGGCAGGCATGGGCCCAGCTGAGGCGGCGGCGGCTGTTGTGGTGGTGGCGGCGATAGCGGGCGGAGGAGGGGCGGCGGCGGGGCCGAGGTGGCCGGCGGCGGCGGGGGAGGTGGCGGCGGGTGGAGCAGGAGGGCGGCCGAGGCCGGTGAGGGAGTAGGGTTGCCCGGGGCTTGAGGAGCCGTCGCCGGGAGTTGCTGCTGCTGTTGTTGTTGCTGCTGCTGCCCGGACATGCCGGCCTCCTCCTCGTCCGCTGTCTTGCGCTCCTCCCTTTTGCGCGCGCTGCCCCGCCGCCGCCCCATTGGCCGGGTCCTGTCAGCTGATCCTGTGTTATTTCCTGTGTGTGTGTGTGAGGGGAGAATGGAGAGAGAAACCTCGGCACCACCACCGCGGAGCCGCCCCCGGCTCGACGCGGATCCTCGCCGCCGCCGCCCCGCCTCTCGTCGCCCGACTCGCCCGCCTCCCTCCCACGGCACACCAGGCAACGCCTCGCGGCACACTAGTGTGCCGCGGAACACCGGTTGGGAAACACTGGTATAATCTGACAGAAAGGCTTTATACTCACTTAAATTGCTGACAGTAAAACCATAAAAGCAATTGCCACCTTCGGTAGTTACACAAGTTTTTGTTTCTCTTCCTTTTCCTTTTTCTTTTGAGTTCCTTACAATACATACCTCAGCTGCCACTGCAGAGACAAGAGAAGAAGAAATATTCAGTGCCAAATACATCAGTTCCTCAGTCGTTGAGAAATTGAATCTACAGTCTCACCTGGATACAGTCTTCTAAGCCAGACATGAGCAACCTTATTGGTTTCAGAATCCACATGGGTGGGTTGGAGGCTGTATGCAAACTGACACACATCTTCCCCCTATCTCACACACAGGAGCATCTCCAGATACAAAGATGGAGAAACACACAGCCTTCATTCTATTTACTATTATGAATGCATACACTAAAGCAGGAACGTCCTGTTAGGATTCTTGCCCCGTGCTTGCAGTCATGGGATTGTGTGTTTTTTTAATCGCATGACAGTGTATGTTTTCATTCCACAGTGTGGGAAGTGACGGAGACAGGATGTTTGTGTTACTGTGTTCTGTGACTTGGGACTATTGTCCTTTGTTTCTATCTCTTTGCTGTTTGATGAGAAAGAGATGTGCTGATGCCTCTTTGTATCAGTCGCTGTGATGTTCGGGCTGGAGAAAGCTTTTGAAGCTCCCGAAGGACCGAGCAGGAGTGAGAGAACATACCAGTCGGGCATGTGTCTCTATCGGAGTCCTACTCTCGTGTAGGATGATCCTGACACATCCGCCACACAGTGAGGTGCACGATGGGATTTTAGCAGTCCCATTGAATACTTTCACATGCAGCACTCATGTTGTATGTGAAGAAAGCCAACCTCATGAAACAGAAGTACACTCCACAAGGCTGTCTTCCAAAATTTGGAGTCCAGATTCCCAGTATTCCAATAGTTTTAGCTTCATTTATCCTTCCTAGAGCCAATATCAGTTTGCCTTCTCTAGCCCGCTTCATATCCCCTCCTCCATTTGAAAAAGCAATTCACGATTGCAGCTTCCTACTCACCTTCAGAAAGGATGGCCAAGAAGAGACAAGTACTCAGGAAGATCTTCATAGTGCTGGAGAGACCAAAAACTGAGGAGAACTCAGTTCAAAGAAGCAGGCAACTGATGGAGGAAGAGGCTGCCTTGGAGGATTTAAAGGCCAAGAACTGGTCCAGTGAGGGGGTGGGAAATGATGACAGTAGAGATTGCATGCTTTCCCAAACATCTTGTAATTTTATATTGGAACACAAAGCATGGAGTAGAAATTGCATTAAGTCATTTTTGGGAACTGTGTGAAATTCTGCCAGCTACCTCTTCTTTGCATTCTCAGGGATAAGAAACATATATTTTAAATCCTTAAATCACCATTGGAAAGCCCATGAAAATTCACCAAATAACTTTCCAGTCTATCCCACCCCAATTTCACCACAATGGAAGCCACTCTTACGGAACCACTCTTCTTCAGAAAGTGCACTGAATGAATACCACTTTGAGACGATTGGAGTTTGACTGCTATTAGAATATTTCCTTCTACGTTCAAATGGCTAGAACACACAACACCTTGAAGATACCGAGCAAAGAATTGAAAGATCTTCGTTACATAGTATAGCCACTCATGTTGTTTATGCACAGCAAAATAATTTCCCTACCTTTATTACTTGCATCATGACTCTACTAATACAAGGCTATATTTTTAATGAAGAATGCTGAGTCACACCAGGAATTTAGTTATCTTAAGCATATTATTAGTAGTAGTAGTATTATTAATAATTTATTTATACCCTGCCCATCTGGCTGGGTTTCCCCAGCCACTCTGGGCGGCTTCTAACAAAATATTAACATACAATAGTCTATTAAACTTTAAAAGCTTCCCTAAACAGGGCTGCCTTCAGATGTCTTCTAAAAGTCTGGTACAGTGATACCTCAGGTTACATATGCTTCAGGTTACATATGCTTCAGGTTACAGACTCCGCTAACCCAGTAATAGTACCTTGGGTTAAGAACTTTGCTTCAGGATGAGAACAGAAATCGTGCTCCGGCGGCACGGCAGTGGCAGCAGGCCCCATTTGCTAAAGTGATGCATCAGGTTAAGAACAGTTTCAGGTTAAGTATGAACCTCCGGAACGAATTAAGTACTTAACCTGAGGTACCACTGTAGTTGTTTTTCTCTTTGACATCCGGTGGGAGGGCATTCCGCAGTGCAGGTGCCACTACCGGGAAGGCCCTCTGTCTGGTTCCCTGTAGCTTGGCTTCTCGCAGTGAGGGAACTGCCAGAAGGCCCTCGGCACTGTACCTCAGTTTCCGGGCAGAACAATATGGGTGGAGACGCTCCTTCAGGTATACTGGACCGAGGCCGTTTAGGGCTTTAAAGGTCAGAACCAACACTTTGAATTGTGCTTGGAAATGTAATGGGAGCCTGTGTAGGTCTTTCAAGACCAGTGTTATGTGGTCTCGGAGGCCGCTCTCAGTCAGCAGTCTAGCTGCCGCATTCTGGATTAGTTTTAGTTTCTGGGTCACCTTCAAAGGTACCCCCATGCAGAGCGCATTGCAGTAGTCCAAGCGAGAGATAACTAGAGCATGCACCACTCCAGCGACACAGTCTGTGGGCAGGTAGGGTCTCAGCCTGCGTACCAGATGGAGCTGATAAACAGCTGCCCTGGACACAGAATTGACCTGTGCCTCCATGGACAGCTGTGAGTCCAAAATGCCTCCCAGGCTGCACACCTGGTCCTTCAGGGGCACAGTAACCCCATTCAGGACCAGGGAGTCCTCCACACCTGCCCACCTCCTGTCCCCCAAAAAGAGTATTTCTGTCTTGTCAGGATTCAACCTCAATCTGTTAGCCGCCATGCACCCACCAACCACCTCCAGATACTCACACAGGACCTTCACCGCCTTCAGGACCTTCTTTTTTTCTGTTGTCACCTGTCCTGGTTCCTTCGGAGGAATGGTGGGGTTGCAATATGGCAATATGGCTGAAAATAAAATACTGATCCTTTAAGGATTGTACGTCTAACACCTAATTCTGCTTCCTGCTGATTTTTAACAGATCTGGCTTCTTATTCAATGACAGCTAGGCACCCTCAGGAGTCTTGCACTTTGAAAAGCCAGTTGAATATTCATCCTGAGTTCCTTTGGGAGGAATGATGGGATGGAACTTTAATAAATAAAATCAAATAAAAAATGAAGTATCAACAGTCCTGCTCCATGTAGATTATAAAGGGGGTGCATAGTCTGTCAAAGTCTCCTCTCTTATGGTTTATTGAGACCCCAGATAGAGAGATATGGAGCTGCTTTTGGTTCCCGGGACAGGGGATCCCAACCCTAGGTACATATTATAAAAGGGCCCCATAGTTTCTCAAACTGTTGTCTCTTTTGGCTTCCCTCAGTCAGGCACATG
Source organism: Podarcis muralis (assembly GCF_964188315.1). NCBI lineage: Eukaryota > Metazoa > Chordata > Lepidosauria > Squamata > Lacertidae > Podarcis > Podarcis muralis. The sequence goes on along the minus strand of NC_135661.1, from coordinate 79,272,181 downwards.
AGCAATTGTATTCAATTAGAGAAAATTATGAAAGCACAGTTTTTTGGCAGGTACATTATGGAAAGACTCTTCTTCAGCAGGTACACTGGGTGAGCCCCACTTGAAGCCAATTAGGAGTTTGGCTGTTGTAAGAAGATATGCAGGAAATTTCAGCTGGCCAGAACTTGCATCAGCCTGCTAAATCAGGCCATCTGTTCAAGAAAACTATTTTCACAGTGGCCAACCAGATGCCTGGCATAACCAGCAAGCAGGACTTGAAAACAACTCCACAGCTGGTTCCCAGAAGCAGACATTAAGAGCCAAACTGCCCCAGATGTCAGAAATAGAACATAACCATCAAGTTTAGTAGCCGTCAATACACAAATTCATGGAGGATGAGGGTAATCTGCAATTTAGCACATCCAAGTTGTTGGACACCATTACTTCTTCTGATACCAGATTCCAAAGCCTAAATACATGCTGTGTGATGCAGTTATTGCTTCCATCTGTCCTGAATTTACCCTCCTTCCGTTTCATTGCTTGTCCACAGGTTCTATTGTTATGAGAGAAGATTACTAGACAGAATGGCTACATTTCCTTTGGTATGAAAGCCAAGAAGCCTCTGGGAGTCTGCTCTACTCAAGCCTTGTTTTGAGGTAATCCCAATGGCATCTGCTTCAACTCTCTGAGAACAGGATGCTGAACTAAATGAGCTTTTGGTGTAGTCCAGAAGGGATCCTCTTATGTCCCTGACTCCTCAGTGCATCTCCAGTGGCCTATCAAATAATACTAACCTGCCCTGGTTGCCATGAACTGTGTAGCAAATTTCCAGAAGAATTGTGCACTATAGCCCAAAGTCAGCTGCAGTTAAATACTTTATTCAGTATCTTTATTGTGGTGCAACGACCCATAACATGGATTCAGAATAAAATACAGATACATACAGACAACCCCCCAGGGAAGAAAGACCAAAGTGTTATTTGTTTAGTCAACATACCCATGACTAAACAAAGAACACTTTGGTCTTCCTTCCCTGGTGGTTGTCTGTATGAATCTGTATTAAATTCTGAATCCATGTTATGGGTCGTTGCACCACAATAAAGATTATTATTATTATGCATTATCAACCTCTTGATAAGCAGATATGGTGGGTAGATTTTTGGACTTCTTTTTGACATTTCCATGATGTTACTCAGGCTTTCCTCTGCTCCCTCTGCACATCAGGTTCGTAGACCTCCCCAGTCCCACCCCATGCAGCTACTACTAGCCACACATTTAACCTGTCAAGGACCATGTTTGAGACCACTTCTCTCTTCTATTCTGCAGGCCTGCTTTGCACCCAATTTCCCTTTCGCACCCCATGCCCCCTCCCCTTCTTTTTGTGCAACCCAGTTGGACAACTAATATGCCCCTTCTCACCTTCCACCCAATTTGGAAGCCACCCCTCCTATTCTGCAGACTCTTTCATGCCCCTGCTTTTGTCTTCACTATGTCCCCATGCCAGCTGCTCCCTTCTTGTTTGTTTGTTTGTTTGTTTGTTTGTTTGTTTGTTTGTTTGTTTGTTTTGCAACCCTCCTGGCACAGTCTTCTTATACTTTACCTCTTTTCCCACTCCTTCTCTTTGCTCATCTCAGCTTTCCCTTGCACACAGGTCCCCCACTTCCACTCCTTCACCTCTCTCCCACTCTGCAGTCTCCTTTGTGGAAATGTACATGCACACGCACTATTATCACCTTCACTCCTAACTTCCCCCTTCCTTATTTTATTATGCTCCCTGGCACACAAGCCTTCTCCCTTTCTAGGCTTCCTCTTCTCTGCTTTTCTGCAGCCTGTTTTAGCCACACACATAAGGCTGATATGCTTATTTGACTCTTGGAATCCTGTTGGCTGGTTGTTCAGTTAGAGACAATTAACTTCAACTGATTGCAGTTGTGTGTTTCTGAGTGTTCCCATTTTAGCAGTTTCATAGTGTGGGAGCATGCGGGGCATGCCCCTGGGCACATGTTTGTGAGGGGGTATGACCAGGTGCCCCCATGACACAACAATCAAAAGTGTCTTTACACACAGAGAGAGACATTCACACAAACACTTCCTTCTAAGCAAGCAAGGGATATAAGCAATTTGTCATTTTAGATAATATGGTGAAACCATGCTTCTTCAGCAGGTACATAATGGACCCACTCTTCTTCCAAGGTATACTGGGTGATCACCACTTCAGCACAATTAAGATTATGGCTGCCCTCAGATTTCATAACAACTTCAAGTGGCAAGAACTTAGCCTGCAGGATCAGGTCATCTCTCAATCTCCTCTGAGGACACGTCATCCCAAAATCTACTCTAATTTGCTGTCATGAGCACATGCTGCCGCAGTAAAGGCCAAAAAATTTTCCCAAAAAAACCCCCACAGGAGTTAGGTAATAATTTGAAATAGTCCACAACTTTATTGAATACAGAAGTAAGTAGGATTTCGCCAAGGCATTGGGTATCAATGTGGTATCAAGCAGCCCATCTGTTGGTTGATAAATAGGGAGTCACCCCTAACATGGACCAAGTGCACTGACCCCACTTGGGCTGCCAATGGGAAAGCTGCTAAAGCCCAATGTTCCCCGTGTGGACTTCTGGACAGAGACACCCTTCCTGGACCTATATTGAAAAAGGTGGGGGAGTGAATACCCAGACAGAAAATGCTGGGTTGTTTTTTAAATATAATTTTAATTTCCAATTTTCTCTATTAATTCTTCTAACATATTTATGTTGTAATTGTTATATTCAATTATGTTACTATTATTAATTGCTTGTAAGCCACTTTGTGACTCGTGGGAGTGAAAAGCAGCATAGAAATAAAATAAATGAAATGAAAAGTAGCTCAAAGTGTGGCTAGGCAGGCCTCAAGTTTCTGTATCTTCTCTTCCAGCATGGCAACCATTTTGCAATTGCACTTGGGCTGATGCAATATGATGCCATATGTCACAATCAGGAGTTCGACATACAGTGAAGTACACTGTTGCCAATGAAATGATGTACTCAATGGGTACTGGGTTATCTATAAATGACCATCTTCGTATCTCCAAAACAGGAGCCAACTGACAGATAATACTGTCATTTTCGTGTTCAAAATTAGTAAAGATTGGTTATTTTCATTTCAGAAGCATTATGTGTGTTATACAGTGACACCAGGAAGACCTTTCTGTCAAAGCTGTTTGGAGTCGCTTCAGAGGTTGTGAATCTCTTCTGTTAGTGAGAATGGGAGGTGGAAGGTGATCACATGTTTTGGTGCTGCAGGGAGGGGAAGTGGAGGCACCCAATCTGACACCCCCAGAAAATGCATTTTGAAGTCTTCACTTTCTTTGAGCACAAAAACTAGAGAACTGGAAAATATAAGATATACCTAGTTTGATGCATGTATTAGGTCAGGAAGTGTGATTCATGGTGCACCTAAAATGCAGAACCAGCAAAATCCTTGAACATCCCTGCGGATGCAGCTGGGTGAGAGGGCCAGCAAGCAGACATAAGAATGAACAGACAGCAGGTGATGAGGAGTTGTTGCAGGACAGAATGGCCAAATGATTAGTTATGGCCACATTTTATTCCCCCCAAATATTGAAAGCGGGGAGAACAAAGTGTTGTTTTTCCTAAGCAGATTTGGCTTTTGATCTGAAACTGAGTTGGACAGACTTCAAAGTTCTTCATTGTAAAACCTGGTTCCAAACTGAGTCATGTGGTCTGTGGACATCCCTACTACAAATATCTACTGGTCACGATGCCTATATGTTCTAGGGTTGCCATATGTCTGTGATTTCCCTGACATATTGCAGAAAAATAGCTCAAAAATTAACAAAACTATAAAAAACCTCAACAACTTTGCCAACTTCTCTGTCCAGATTTTCTCTGTTTGTTTTATGTGCTTCTGACAGATATCTGGTTAAGCACTGTGATAACACTATGCTGGACTAAATGGGCTTTTGGTCAGAATCAGCAGGAATCCTATTATGTCCCTGATTCCTGACTCCTGTAGTGGGGCCCAGAGTTCTGTCAAACAGTAATCATCTGCACTGGTTGCCTATCGTTTTATGCAAAGTTTCCAGACAAACAATCACAAACCTAAATTGGGCTGCATTTCAGCCCCGTCTCTGGAGAAATACGGTGGGAAGATTTTTTTATGATATTTCTTTGAAATACAGAGTGCTGTATACAATAACAATCTGTATAAAATAATAACACCCAGCTACAACCATTGCCCTTAATCGCCACCTCCACCTAATATTCTTAATTTGGCACATATAAACACAGAGCACATTTTATTTGCCACAGCAATTTATTATTAACTGTACACCATATCATCATGAGGAAGAGTCCCCAAGCACCACCTTTCTACTTTAGCTTCTCTATTCCTCTGTGCTTCAACCAACATCATTGAATTATTTTTGGGTTATCAGGCAGGTAACTTACAGCTCAACTGAAGCTGCAAAATTGTGGTATCCTGAAGGAAGAAGATGTTGTTCTCTCCAAACTACCCTTCAAAGTTGAGCTGCTGTGACGAAGGTGCAACATCACAGCATAGGACATTAGTTATAGCACCTGAAAACTACTCATTATACTGTGATTTCTTGGCCAACTCACAAAAAGATGGGGTGCCACAGCCTTTATAAAACACATCAGGAACCAAACTATCATCTGGTAAAAAGAAAGAGGTATAGTCACTTGCATGCTGGGTAGTAACAGAGGTTTGGTTGTGTGCAGAAGAGGAATAATAGTTTTTATTGACTCTATTACGCAAGTATAGAAAGCATACCAGAATCACAAAATTCTTTAAAATTAAGAAAAAATAAATGTCTCTTTTTGTAATTAAGGGAGAGGGCCCCCACTCTGCACTGATATTGCATTCTGAATTGGGGTTCCATGGCTGCTTTTACTTTTTAAAAACAAAACAAAACACTATTTTATTTTTATTTTATTTTTAAAAAAGCAGATTTGCATATAATTTAACAGATTATTTCTTTATCCTTCTCATTCTCCCCCACCCCACCTCTGAAAGATAAAGGCTCATCTATTTACGTACAAAGCAAAGGTGACTTTTTTTAAAAAATATTTTTTATTAACCGGCCAATCAAATCAAATTGAATCACATCACATAAATTTCGAATTACAAAGCCGAATTTTAAATTTTGTTGGGGGGATATTTCAAGATCCGAAGGGGGATTCTGATCATCTTCTTGCTACTGCATTAATGTTCAAATCAGACCAAATCAGTCCAAACAGAGTTCATAATTCTATCCAGTCTTATCTTGCTGTTTCCACATCACATCTTGTTCATATATTTTCTCTTTTTTCTTTATGATCTCTTCTGATAGTCTCCTTAAGCCGATAAACACCAATATTAATCCTGTGTGAATTTTTCCGTTCTTCCAGTCCTCAAATCGAGATGGTTTCCATATATCATCGCCTTCATAGATAACATCGCTCTTTCCATCATTAATCTCGCAAAACTGTCGCTCTTAAGTCCCTCTGAGGAGTTTCACCCACAATATAAAAGCAGCTCTATTTCTCTATTTCTCCTCCCAAACTCAAGACCTCCGACAGAACTTCCCAATATGGCGGCGGCATTTTTAACTGCGTCATTCCATACTCTTCTTAAAACTGCTCTTATACATTCCACACTCTTCTTAAAACATGCTTTGGTTCGAAAGTTTATCTCCACACAGCCTTAAATCCACAGCTTAAGTCCTTAAAACAACATTTCTGACTCGTGAGGGGAGGGGATTCTTGTTTAATCACATAAGGAAAGAAAGGAAAGTTTTTTACCTCCCCCATCAGTCATTTGCCATACCGTATCTTGGCGTATCTTCTCATGATTTATTCTTGTCTTGTTTTATCAGAGATCTCTTCTGTTAGCAGTCGTTACTCCCCCTCCTTCCTTGAAAAATGTGCATTCCTTCATCCAAATTGTTTCTTTTGAAGTTCTTGCAGCTAGTGGCGCAGATCAGGGACGGCGTCCAGGAGTGCCGGAATCCCACAGGAGGGCTTTGTGCCTAGTGCCCCCATCCCCACAAATTCAGGGGTGGTATAGGGCACAGCAGGCAAGGGCAGTCCCCCCCCACCGTCCTGGGGGGGTAGGGAGGCTAATTACTCCCATCATAGCCTCCAAATTACCTCGTGTGGGTCGGAGAGATGTTATTGTCAGCCATCTTCCAATGCGCCCCCTAGTGGCCCCCCAAGCAAAGGTGACTTTAACTCTGTATTAAAGGGGTGGGGAGCTGCCCCTATCACACATGCAATCTCTTTTCTGGCATGAAGCTGCAAACAGAACTAGAAAGCAACCCACCCACCTTGGCAGGCTGGGTTTCTCCTCTCCCACTCCTTGGCTGGCAGTGCTTCTTACTGTGAACAATGGCAAACGAAATGCTTTGAGTCTCATCACCATGACAATTGACAGTTTTTGGGTTTGGACAAGCTTTTGAGCCAGAATAATGACAGGCCTCACACTTTCACCCATTCTCTTCATTAAGATGATACACTGCCGAAAGCAATGACTACAGTTAACACATGGATTCAACCCATATACAGTGCCAGATTTACGTAGAAAAAATTAAAGGAAAAAAAACCTGGATTTACATTTCCAAAATATAAGATAAAAAACAAATAAAATAAAACCTACACACAGCAACAGTGTTTTGTGTTGCATAGGCTCCTATTTGTTATGTGCAAATGGCTTTAGATACCTATTAGGTCCATTAATTACCATTTGCGTGTTCAGACCCAGAGACCTCCCCCCTAAATAAATTCACACTAGACTCAAATTTTGGTTTTGGTTTTTGGCAGAATTTAGGCCACAACTTCACTGGCCTGCAAATGGAGGACAGTGCAGTCTGTATTTTTTTCCAAAATGGCAGCCTAGACTGTGCTAAAAGGCATGAAAGTGAAGCACCATCTACCTCCTGTGCTTCTGACCAGTCAGACATTGTAGCAGTCCAAATCACGACTCCCTGAAGATCTGATGTTATTTGTAATTGCTCACATACACCAAAAGCATTGGCCCTCCTGTCCTTGGGTTCTGACAAGGCCTTTGCTTATTATCCCTGAAGTTTTCTGAAAATACCAAATGGGAGAAAAGTTCATACAGACCATCATTAAATCATACCGAAAAAATTATGCTGTGGTCTGCACTCACTCATATGTCGTTATTATGATTATTTTGCTATTGGGTTGTCTGTCAGTATGCTTTTTACTATGTTTTTTATCACTGATGTTTTGTAATTTATTTCTAATCTTGTACGTGGCCCTGGGATCTTTTGATAAAGGATGGTATACAAATTGGAAAATCATCATCATCATCATCATCATCATCATCATAAAACAGACAGTTACGAGGGTTCTTTGCTACACTGTGACAACTTCTAAATGCTATGTGAAGTGAGTCTAAACAGCAAAACATCTACACATCTGGATAAAGAAAACACAGGGGTGTGTAACAGCACCATGTACATAGGAGCCAATTCCTAGGGCCCGAGGGGGCATCACCCCACCCAATAAAGTTGATGGGCATTGAGTCATGTGAGATTATGTGGAGCAGGGATTACCTAGGCCCCCCACAATAGATACCTTGAAGATAGCAAATGTTAGCAGACTCAACAGGGTCATTTAGGCAGAATCACAGTCCTGGTTCACATGTACACTCACTCACTCACTCACTCACTCACTCACAAAAACACCTTGTATCATCTTTAGTTATTTGATTGTTCAACATTTAATGACTCAACTGAATGCATGAAAGGTGGAAAAAAAGCACTCTCCCCCTTCTCCATGTGATTCCCAGGATATGGGAGTCCCAAGGTTATATTCTCATTTTTAGAAGACACACATTGAAGGGCCTAAGCATAAAAAGTCAGTTCTATATCAAAATTATATAATATTTAAATTTGTAATACTAATATTAAACAAAGAAAAATCCTCCTAGACATCTGTGATGCTGCCACTCTCCCTCTCTCTCATTGTCCAAACACCAAAGTTCACTTCTTTCATGCTGCCTTTGACTTTCAGAACCATCACTAGTGGAAAAAAAGGAAAGGACATATATTGGTGTTAGAGTATATTCCAGCCCCTAAAGTCCACAAGCTTTTCTGGTTAATGATCTCCCCTACCCCTGCACTTAAGTATTACCAACTTATTTTAAAGAGCAAGTGACCATATTCTTTATGCCAAGTGGATTTAATGGGGCCGAGGACATCTAGCACTCGAGTCACTGTGCATTTTCTTACTGTACCACAAAGGAAGCTGTGGGAAGACACCCCTCTCCCTTTTCACAAAATTTCATGAGGCTGACTCTCAGGGAAATCTGGCAAAATTGCCTGGGCTTCTGGAAATCTAATCCCATTTCAGCACTGAGCTTTGAATTCTAGTGTGACCTGATGGCACTCGTTTTCCCACATCCAGGGTGGTGAAATTGAGGTTGGCACAGCTTAGAAGAGACGTGTCTTTGGAGTTCTTGGGAGGGGGAAGAGATTTAATTTGTTTTCCACACTGTGCTTTAAATTATAGTGCTATTAGAATTCCAGCAATTTGTGACACTGTGGTGAACCTGTTGTTCCTGGGTGTTGGCAAAGTGCTCCTATACTTTCCTCCAATTAAGGCTGTTCATGCATCAGTTCCCTCTCTTACTCCTTCCTGGCACTTCAGCTTTCTAGAATGATGAAAACCAGGCATAGGCAAACTCAGCTCTCCAGATGTTTTGGGACTACAATTCCCATTATCCCTGACCACTGGTCCTGTTAGCTATGGATGGTGTGCGCTGTGGTCCCAAAACATCTGTAGGGCCGAGTTTGCCTATGCCTGATGAAGAAAACTCCTGATCACCTGAATAATAAATAAATAAATAAATAAGGGGGGAAACATGCACCCAACCCTTGAGACCATTCCATTGTAACTATCTGACCTTCCAAAATTTCAACACCTCTTGCAATGGTTTAACCCCTTTCCATTTCAACAGTACAAATTCTACAAACACCTTCCATATCTCCTCAAAATTATTTCTCCTGCATATTCCCCTTGCCTTACCTTACCTTTACAAAATAGAAAAACCCCTGCAATTATTTTTCCAGCCACACTGTATCACTATATTTCGTCCTTATTCTCTTGCTCTCCTTTCTCACACTGTGCTTCCCCCCTCATCTGTTGTTTTGATTTCTTATTTCCTGTTTTCTCCCATTGACTGTAGCTTATTCACAAAGTTTCCCAGGCAATGGGAAAACAGAAAATGAAATAAGAAAGCTTTTAATCGGAACTTTTCCATTTTTTTTTAACTCTGTCAGGGAACTGCCATCGGAGCTAGAGGCGGAGGGAAGGCTCCAGAGGGATGCTGGAGAGGGTCCCAGTAGGGAGAGAGGCAGCCCATCTGCTGGGGAAGGAAATCAGCGTAACACCAGTGGAGAAGGGGGGCAGATGGGGGAATTGGAGAGGAGGCTCCAGGACTCCTCGCCGGAGACCAGCGGAGAGAGTACGGGTACTCCGCTGCCCACACCCTCCCTGCGCAGAAGACTTCCGCGCAGGGAGAGTAGGAGGAGACTTGGCGTCAAACAGCTTTTATGCTGGAAAAGGTTCAAGAAACGCCCACTGACGGATGCTGCCAGCAACTGAGACAGTCACGATGATGGAGGCTGTTCAGTCAGAAAGGGTTCAGCCAGGCAACCTAGCCAGGAGTGGCGCCAACTTACACACGAGCAACCCCTAAACCCATTACAGCAATCCGTCAGTCACCGCCGTTGCTTGTGCGCAGCTCCAGAGAGGTAGCACGATGAGCCAGACCGAAGGAGCCAGAGAGATGGAGCAAGCAGCTGGAGTGTAAAGTCTGGTAGAGAGAAACCAAGACTTGGAACAGCATGTAGCTCTCCTGACGGCGCGGCTGGACGAAAGACGCACTCAGGATGCACAGGTCAGACCCACCCCCATCGCAAGGAAGGTACCGGGGCTGGTACACAAGTTTGGGGGAAAACCCCAGGACTACAATGCATTCTGAACAGAAATAGAGTACGCTTTGGAACTGCAGCATGATGACTTTGCTGACGATGGGCAGAGGGTAGCCTACATTGTGGAGCATCTGCAGGATGGGGCACGGGAATGGATCAGGCCCCTTATGGCGACTCAAAATCATGCCTTGAAGGACCTTAGGAAATTCTTCCAGGCAATGGATGCGATGTATTCCAGCGAAGTGCAGCAAAGTGTGACTCGGCAAGAACTGATGGGGTGCAAGCAGGGGAGCCAGTCAGTTAGAGACTACTGGTTGCGCTTTGCAATGTTGATCCACCGGCTCGGATGGGATCTGGACTCTGAACCTATTCAAATGTTGTTTGAGGAGGGGTTGTCCCCAACGGTGAAGGACTAGCTCACCCGCGCGCCCCACCCACAGTCGATGGATCAGCTGACCAAGGCTGTGCTTGCGATTGGAGTGCGGCAGGAAGCGCGGGCTCAGGAGAAATGCGAAGTGAGAGGGGAACGTTGCCATGACTACCGCATTCCTGAAATACCGAAACAGCTTTCCCAGGCGGCTGAGCCAATGGAAATAGATGGCGCGCGCACGAGGTTTCAAACTCCAGTGAAGGTCGCAAGAGGGAGGGGAAGGATGGGAAAACCACCAAGAAGTGTTTTCTCTGCCAACGGCCAGGGCATTTTGCCAGGGTCTGCCCTCAAAGAAAGGCCTGGCAAGGGATGGTGGGGGCTGCTGGCTGTGAGGAGAAGGGGGAAGAAGGACAGGCGCAGGGAAACAACAACGCCTGGCTGCCAACCAGCGGGGCCAGCAGCCGGGCCAGCAACCAATAGAAGTGCCCCAGCCTGACCCCCCCCCCCAGGGCAGCTATAGCCATAGAAGTGGTGCTAGAACTCCCGAATGGGCACCCAGTCAAAGTTGAGGGGCTGCTGGATTCGGGCAGCTCCTGCAATTTCTTCAGCAGGGACTTCTCTCTGGAGCACCAACTACACCTGCTGCCCCTGGATTTTCCATTGCAAGTGACCACCATCGATGGCAGGGAACTTCTGGGAGGGGAAGTGACACACCAGACCCCGCCAATGTGAATGAGGGTTTCCAGGCACACAGAGACCATTGCCTTTCACGTGGCCACACTGCCAGGACCCCCAATAATACTGGGAATGAGCTGGTTGGCACTGCATGATCCAGTAGTGTCATGGCATCAGCGGTCAGTCACCTTTGGGTCAGCTTACTGCTTGGAACACTGTCTGGGGGGGGGACCCCAAGGATGACAGTGGCCAGCGTGGCTGGGCTGGCGGTGGAAACAAAAGGGGAGGTGCCACCACAATATGCTGACCTGGAGGAAGTCTTCAGCGAGAAGGAGGCGGATAAACTACCCCCCATAGGCCCTTTGACTGCCAAATCAACCTACTCCCAGGGGCTCAGCTACCGGTGGGTAAGCTGTATGCCATGTCTGACTGGGAGATGCAGGAGTTGCGGCAGTTTATTGACAAGAACCTGAAGAGGGGTTTCATAAGGGAATCAAAGGCGGTGGAGGGCAGTCCGGTGTTCTTTGTGGACAAAAAGGAGACTAATCAGCCTAGATTCGTCGTAGATTACAGGGCGTTAAATTTGGTATCAGAACCCGTGACCTTCCCAATGCCCAGGATTGACGACATTTTAACCCAGGTGAGGCAGGGGAAAATTTTTACCAAGCTGGACCTCAGGGGAGCGTACAATTTGATTAGAATAAGGGAGGGGGACGAATGGAAAACCACCATGTTCACCCCCTGGGGGCTTTTGAGTACTTAGTCATGCCATTTGGATTACAATCGGGCTCCGCCTGCTTTCAAGCATTCATGCACCACGTGTTGGGGTCCATGCTGTACACGAACTGCGTAGCCTTTTTGGACGACGTCTTAATCTATTCGGACAATGAGAAGCAACATGTCAAGGACGTCAGGGAAGTGCTGAAGAGACTGCAGAAGCACCAGTTGTGGGTCAAGCTGGGAAAATGCCAATTTCATGCCAGAGAGGTCGAGTTTCTGGGGTACAAGTTGTCAGACAAGGGCCTAGCTATGGACCCAAGCAAGGTGCAGGCAGTGCTGGAATGGAAGGCCCCCAAAACCCGGAAGGACGTACAGAGGTTCCTATGGTTCAGCAACTTCTACAGGAAGTTCATCAAGAACTTCGCCCACTTGACAGCGCCCATCACAGATTGTCTCAGTAGCAAAAAGAAGTTCGCCTGGACGGAAAGTGCCTAGCAATCCTTTGAAAGACTGAAGAATGTGTTCACTTCGGAGGAGCAGCTCCTGCATGTTGATCTCGAGAAGCCCATGAGGCTGGAGACCGATGCATCAGACCGAGCCATCGGAGCGGTACTTTTGCAGCCAGGGGCCAAGCAGGGCTGGAGACCGTGCGCCTTTTTCTCAAGGAAGCTGAGAAAGTCGGAGCAAAACTATACGGTGTATGACCGCGAACTGCTTGCGATCTATGCCGCGTTTCACTGATGGAGACATCTGTTAATAGGGACGCAGCACAAGATCCAGGTTTGTACTGATCACAATAACTTGGAATACTAGAGGACTGTGTGAGTACTCAACCAGAGACAAATTCGGTGGGCACAGGAGTTCTCCAAGTTTTCCTTCGAGATCCGATACGTGCCGGGAGAGGAAAACGTAAGGGCAGATGCTCTCTCCAGGAAGCCGGAGTACATGGAAGGGGAGGGACTGCCTGAGATCCGACACGTGATCCCCGAGGACTGATGGGTGTGTGGGGGAGCGTTGGTTGGGAAACGAGAACTGGCCGGGCTTACTAGAAACGACGTGTTCACTCTAACTAAAATCAGGGAACTCCAAAACGGAAGGGAAAACCATGGAGGGTTTGAGGAAAAGGAAGGGCTGCTGTACTATAAGGGGGCACTGTATGTACCGGGGGAGACCTTGAGGGGGGAAGTACTCAAACAACTCCACGACAACCCAACAGCTGGGCACTTTGGACAGCACAAAACCATGCTGCTCGTCACCAGGCAGTTCTGGTGGCCAAGGGTGAGGGAAGATGTACGGGAATATGTACGGGAGTGCAACCGCTGCCAAAGGGCAAAGGGGGAGAGGGCTGCCCCTGCAGGGTTACTGGAACCCTTACCCACGCCGGGAAGACCCTGGGAGGTGGTGTCCATTGATTTTATGACAGATTTGCCCAAGTCAAGGGGGAAGACAGCAGTCATGGTAGTAGTCGATCTCCTGATGAAGATGTGCCATTTCATAGCAGTGACGGCAGAGGAGACAGCCAGGTTGTTTGTGGATCACATCTTCAGGCTGCATGGGGCTCCCTCGAGGGTCATCTCAGATCGCGGGAAACAATTTACTTCCCGGTTCTGGAGGAAGCTCATGAGCCTGTTTCCACCCGGAAACCAACGGGCAAGCAGAAAGAGCGAACAGTATACTCCAGCAATACCTATGCTGCTACGTCAGCGAGAGACAGAACGATTGGGTAGAGAAACTAGCGCTGGCTGAATTTGCGTACAATAACGCTGAACATGTGTCTACGGGAATGAGCCCGTTCATGGCCAATTATGGGTGTCACCCCAGGGCCTTCCCGGGGAGGGGGGAGGAAGGATGGCGTGTACCTGCAGCAGAGCAGTTTGTGGAAGAAATGGAGGCCTTGCACCAGCAACTCAAGATGAACTTGGAGCGGGCCAAGGAAGTTTACAAGAGGCAGGCAGACAAGCACCGTCAGGAGGGGGAGGCCATACGGGTGGGAGACTGAGTGTGGTTGTCAACCCAAGGGTTACCCCTAAAGGGAGGGTGCAAGAAGTTGCAACCAAGGCGGCTGGGACCTTTTGAGGTAACACAGCAGGTGAACCCGGTGGCATTCAAGCTCAAGTTGCCTGACAGCATGAAGATACATCCGGTGTTCCATAGGTCCCTACTCTCACCGTACAGGGAGGGACGGGAATTTCCGGGGCGGGAGGGAGGAGTCACCACCCACCCGCGGGTAGAGGAGAGGGAACACCACAACCAAGCCACGGAAATACTCGATTCAAGGTGGCGAGGGTGCCAGGTGGAGTACTTGGTGGCTTGGGAGGGAGAACCCGAATCAGAAAACACGTGGGTCCCCGCTGAGGCGATCAATGACGGGTATCTAGTGGAAGAATTCCACAGCCTGTTCCCAGATAAACCGAAACCACTAGCAAGATTCTGGGAGGAAGAATTTGGAACCACAGACGACAAAGAGGACTTTGTGGGTTTTCCTGCCTCCGAAGAGGAGGGAGGGGAAGTGTCAGAGAGAGAAGAATCAGACTGGGAGGCCCACCCCGCGGGAAGATATCGGAGCGGGTGGGAAGCGGGTTTTGAATCCTCAGAGGATAGCGACAGCTCCTTCAGGGGCTTCCCCGCATCGTCGGCCGAGGAAAGGGACGAGGTTGGATCAGAAGGTCGGGCCGGGGGTGGAGGGGGTCCTGGGGGGGAGGTGGATGTCAGGGAACTGCCATCGGAGCTAGAGGCGGAGGGAAGGCTCCAGAGGGATGCTGGAGAGGGTCCCAGTAGGGAGAGAGGCAGCCCATCTGCTGGGGAAGGAAATCAGCGTAACACCAGTGGAGAAGGCGGGCAGATGGGGGAATCGGAGAGGAGGCTCCAGGACTCCTCGCCGGAGACCAGCGGAGAGAGTACGGGTACTCTGCTGCCCACACCCTTGTTGGGATTCGCAGGATACTGGATAAGTCTGCAGGCTTCAACAGGATGATGCAATACTCTGCTGGGTCAGAGTGACTCAGCAGGAGTGTGATTAGTGTGATTGGCTATCACCTGTTTTAAAAGGAAAGCCTGTTTAACAGTGGGTGTGGTGGTTGTGCTGTAGTGTGGTGGTGCTGTGGTGGAGAGTATTCGTTTGTAAGTACTCTGTATGGACTGTTTCTTTTGTAAATGCCTGTATATAGCTCACATTAAAAAAGACTGCACTGAAAAACCTGGAACTCTTAGTGCTTCGCTGAAAACGCCGCGTGGAATACGCGACAGGGTTATGGGCCCAGCACGCTTCCGCTGCGCAAGAGTACAGGTGGCAGTTATCTAGCCGTGGGTGCTGGAGGTGAGCTGCAGGGATGGAGCAGTCCAGAACTGGCGTGTTGCTGGAGAAGCTGACGGCCACGAACTACAGCATCTGGTCGGTCCGCATGCAACACTTCCTCAAGCGTGAGGGCCTGTGGAAGGTGGTGGAAACTCCACCGCAGCCCCCTGAGGAGGATGAGGACGACGATGAAAAGCTGGCACTAGCAGAGGCCCAGCTTGAAAAGGATGAGAAAGCTTTGGCTACGATCATCCTTGGAGTGGACGACAGCCAGCTAGTCTACGTAGCTGATAAGGTGACGGCAAGTGAGGCATGGAATGCGCTCAAGGCTGTCCATGTGCGAGAGACAGCTGGCTCACTGATAACATTGACCAGGAGACTGTACCGGTGTCGGAAGAAACCGGGGGACTCCCTGGTAAACCACCTAAAATTCCTAACAGGCTGTTTCCAGGAGCTAGCCTTAAGAGGGAGGCCTGTGGGGGAAGAGGACAAAGTCTTTATAGTCCTGAGTTCCCTTGATGACAGCTATGATATGCTGGTCAACTCCCTCGAGTCAGTAGAGACTGATAAGCTGACTCTGGAATACGTTACTGGACGGTTGTATGCAGAGGAGGACAGGCGTGCAGAGCGAAAGATGACCTCAGCCCAGCTGTTGGAGCATCCCAGAGGGAACAACAGCCGGGAAGAGCAGAGGTGTCGGGAGCCGGAGAAACAGCCAGGAGGAGCTGCTGCAGACCAGCCGGTGGTCAACAAAGTAAAAAGGTGTTTTTGCTGCAAGTCCAGTGGACATCTGCTGCGGGACTGCCCAAGAAAACAACAAAAACAGCAGAAGCACAAGAGGCAGCAGAGGGAGTCTACCGCTTGGGTGTCTGCAGATGGTCAAGAAAATGAAGAACTGTGGGTTCTGGACAGTGGAGCTTCTCAAACCTTTTGTAAAAGAAAAGGACTGCTAACTGATGCTAGGGCTTCAAACAAAAAACATGTAAGTCTTGCTACGGGCCAGAAAGCTAATGTGGTTTGTGAGGGGGAGGTTGTGTTCCCACAGCTGGGACACACATTCAGGAATGTGTTGTGTGTGCCTAGTTTGCAAAACAATCTCCTGAGCATTCCTGACTTGGCAAAAGCAGGCTTTGAAGTAAACTTTGTGGGAGATCAGTGCCAGATAAAGCAAAATGGGACAGTGTTGGCAAATGCTAACCTTAGAACTAATATGTATGTACTGCAGTGTGAGTATAAGGTTGCGAATGTGCAAAATGTCCCAACCCATGATATGTGTATTCATCTCCTGCACAGGCGTCTGGCTCATGCAAGCTATAAGGTGCTGAACAAAACATTGGAGTTGTGTGGGGGGATGAAAAACATTAAAAGTTGTGATAAATACTTAGACTGCAATATCTGCAAGGAGGTTAAAAGCAGGGCTTGCCCAGTAGCAAGAGCAAACCAGAGAGAAACTAAAAAACCACTGGAGTTGATTCATGCTGATGTAACTGGTCCTTTTCCACCAAGTGTCTCCCATAACAAGTATTGTTTGATCCTAGTGGATGACTATTCTAGATTTGGCTGGGTCTATCCATTAAAGCAAAAGTCTGACGTTGCCCAAACTTTGAAGTTCTGGGTAAGAAGGGTAGAAAGGCAACTGGGCGAAAAGGTGTGCTCTATTCAGACAGACAGGGGAGGAGAGTTTATGGCAAGCTCCCTAAGAAACTGGTTGCGTTCCCAAGGGATTAAACATAGGCTTACCAATGTGGCGACGCCTCAGGAGAACGGGGTAGCAGAGCGTAGGGGAGGTGTCTTGCAGACACAAATGAAAGCATTGTTAGCAGATGCAAATCTTCCAATTAAGTACTGGGCTGAGAGTATTAAGACCGCAAATTATATTGGGAATCGCTTGTGGTCAAGGGTACTAGATGACATACCCTATAAAATTCTCTATAACAAAAGTCCCAGTTTGCAACATTTGAGAATCTTTGGGACAAAGGCATGGGTTGACATACCTGTAAAAAACCGAAGAAAAGGTGGGAAAAGGGCACAGCAGTTGCTGTTTCTTGGGTATGAAAGTGGTACGAAAGCCTATAGGTTTGAAGATGATAAAAATCTTTTGAGTTATAGTCGATCAGCCAGCTTTAATGAGCAAAGAAATTGGCCCAAGATACATGCAAACCTGCTGCCAGAAAAAGTTTTACTGCCGAGCATACCTGATAAGGCAGTTGAAACAAAGCTAAGAATTGGCAGCTCTCCCAGAGAAACTGAAAGGGAGGAGGTAAAGGTTGGCTGTTAGCATTTTTCTCCAGCTGCTAGCATAAAGCAGGGGAGAGAAGAAAGTGCAACAGGGACAGGAGGAGGTATATCTACAGAGTCAATCCACCCCAAAAGCAGTCCTGAAGGTAGCCCAGGGGGTGAGATTAATGAACCAAGGAGGTCTGCAAGAAGTAATAAAGGTCAACCTCCAGATCGTTATGGGTTCCCAGCCACCTTAAACCAGGTTTGTGTAACTGAGCTAGAAAACTTTGAAGAAGTGCAAGAGTTACCTACTCTAGAGAAAGAGGCGTGGTTAAAGGCAATGCAGGCAGAGTATAACTCTCTGCTAAACAACAATGTCTTTGTACCTACAGAATTGCCTGAAGGTAAAAAGCCCATAAGCTGTAAGTGGGTTTTTAAAGTGAAAAAACTGGCTGATGGTAGTTATCAGAGGAAAGCCAGGTTGGTTGCAAGGGGCTTTACACAAAGGAAAATGATACATTATGATGAAGTGTTTGCCCCAACAGCAAAGGCTGAAACAGTAAAATCAGTTTTAGCAATGGCAAGTCTGAGAGGGTTAAAAGTTAATCATTTTGATGTTGCCTCAGCATATTTAAATGCTCCTATTGACGCCAAGGTGTATTTACAGCAAATACCAGGTTATGAGCTGGAAAAAGACAGCATGGTGTTAAAACTGCAAAGGGCACTATACGGTTTACACCAAAGTGCACGTCTATGGCATGAATGCATAGACACAACTTTGAAAAAGATGGGATTCAAACAAAGCCTGGCTGATTCCTGTTTATATTCAGCAATGGTGCAAGGAAGTGTTTGTTATTTACTTTTGTACGTTGATGATATCTGTCTAATAACAACTGCACAAAAGCAAGTGTCTTGGTTTATAAACAGCCTAGGTAACAAATACAAACTGAAGTATTTGGGAGAGATTCAGAATTACTTAGGAGTAGAGGTTCAGAGAAATGAAGAGGGTGTCTACTCTCTGAGTCAGAAGGAAAAAATCGAAAAGTTACTGAAGACATATGGAATGGAGAGGGCAAATGAGGTTGACACTCCCATAACTACCCAGTACAAAAATGAACCAGAAGGGCAAAAATGTGAGAATGCAACAGCGTTTCATTCTCTGTTGGGTTCTCTGTTATATTTAAGTTGTTGGACAAGACCCGACATAACATTGGCAGTGCACATGTTAAGCCAAAGAAGTGCAGACCCGGCTCAGAGAGATTGGGTAGCACTTAAAAGAATCCTAAGGCATCTGAAAGGCACAAAAGATTACAAACTGGTGCTGGATACAGGATATGATCAGCAAGTGTATGCATACGCTGATGCCAGCTGGGGGGACAGAGAAAATGGAAAGTCTACCACTGGCTATGCCATATATATTGGAAATGCCCTGGTTCAGTGGAAATCCCAGAAACAAACATTTGTTGCCACAAGTACTTGTGAGGCAGAGTACTCAGCCATAAGTGAATGTGTATCACAAATAGAATGGTTTGCTTGCCTAACAAAAGAGCTTGGAATACCTTCTGAAATGCCAATCACTGTGCTAAGTGACAACATGGCTGCACAACAGCTTGCTAACCAACAGAACTTTAAAAGCAAGAGTAAACATATTGCTATAAGATACGGAAATGTGAAAAATGCTTTGGAAAGAAATGTGTTAAAGGTACAGCACTGTAACACAAAATGTAATGTGGCAGATTTGTATACAAAATGTTTGGATGCTCCTAAATTTCGAGACTTAAGAGAATTATTAGGTCTCAAGCCTTTGACTTAAGGAGGAGTGTTGGGATTCGCAGGATACTGGATAAGTCTGCAGGCTTCAACAGGATGATGCAATACTCTGCTGGGTCAGAGTGACTCAGCAGGAGTGTGATTAGTGTGATTGGCTATCACCTGTTTTAAAAGGAAAGCCTGTTTAACAGTGGGTGTGGTGGTTGTGCTGTAGTGTGGTGGTGCTGTGGTGGAGAGTATTCGTTTGTAAGTACTCTGTATGGACTGTTTCTTTTGTAAATGCCTGTATATAGCTCACATTAAAAAAGACTGCACTGAAAAACCTGGAACTCTTAGTGCTTCGCTGAAAACGCCGCGTGGAATACGCGACAACCCTCACTGCGCAGAAGACTTCCGCGCAGGGAGAGTAGGAGGAGACTTGGCGTCAAACAGCTTTTATGCTGGAAAAGGTTCAAGAAACGCCCACTGACGGATGCTGCCAGCGACTGAGACAGTCACGATGCTGGAGGCTGTTCAGTCAGAAAGGGTTCAGCCAGGCAACCTAGCCAGGAGTGGTGCCAACTTACGCACAAGCAACCCCTAAACCCATTACAAACTCAAACAAAGGTTTTCAATGTCTCCTTTTCCATTCCCCAAAACCATCTCTCTCAACAGTGTGTCTCTTTCTTCAGCCTCTTCAAAAGGCCCTTCTATTATCCACTTATATATGTTCATAAAAAAAGCAAATATAAAAAACAAAATAAAGGTTTAGGGTCTTTCAAACCAAGTCTCCTTTCCCCCTTCCTTCATCTTCTTCCAAAAGCTCACCCATTAATCGGTATATAAAGAATAGAAAATTACATCGCCTGCATTCTAGATCTAGTCTCTCTCAGATCCAAATAAATAAATAAATAAATAAATAAATAAATAGCTACAACGGAATTAAAAAGGAACAAAGGAAATAAAAAACAATCCTTAATTTAAAAATCAGCAGATTTTGCTTATTTGGGATATAAAGGGAGAATGCAAGCTGCAGGAAAATTCCTGTGGCTGAGCTATGGCCATCAAAGAACAATAGATGGCAATTGAGGGACATGAACAATGCAACTCCTTCCCTCTGCCCTGAGACTAGGGATTTGGAAGGTTGCCAGGGTAAGTACCCCTGGAACAAGGGTGACTGGAGGAAGAAGGAGGAAGAAGAATTGAGATCCTCTATGAGCAGGCTGCTAGAAGGCTGCCCACACTGCTGTGGGGTACAATCCCCTCTTAAAAGGCCTATGCTTCACCTGAAGGTTTAAATAGGCGAATAAACCATATTTCTTAAAGCCACAACATTCTCTGATACGTCTCAGTTCCCCAAAGGAGCACAAACCTTGTGTGAGTGCCTGGAACGCCCTGGGCTCTTGCCACCCGACTTTTGTAACAATACCCATTTCTTCCCTCTACAAAGACATCCCTTCCCCACCATCCCCAACACCACCAAAGACCCTTTATTTGGCAAATTCTTCATGTGCCCCCTCCATGAGAGGTCCAGAGGGCTTCAACATGAGAAAAGGAGCTTATTCTTTATTTGACAAATACAGACACAGAACACAGTTTTATTTGCCATACCATTTTATTGTGATCATGATCAAGAGAAGTTTAACCATACATTATAATATCACGAGGAAAAGTCCCCAAGCCCCACTTTTCTACTTTAGCTTATCCATCCCTGGATCCCATTTATCCTACACTAAATGCCAAATAGGGGACTCTGCAGTCCTGTGAACCCCACTTTCTCTGCACTCCCAATATCAGGTAAGCAACTTCCTCCTTCACTGTGGCTGCATATCATGGATGTCAAAGGGGAAGACTTTGCTATCTTCTAATTACTCATCAAGGTTGGACTTCTTTGGTAGTATTGCAGTTTGACAGCATTGTGATTGGTTGATATTGCGAAAAAAGTCATCATCCGTTGATGTCCTTGCCAGCGCGCAAAAAT
This sequence comes from Podarcis muralis, assembly GCF_964188315.1. Classification (NCBI taxonomy): domain Eukaryota; kingdom Metazoa; phylum Chordata; class Lepidosauria; order Squamata; family Lacertidae; genus Podarcis; species Podarcis muralis. The sequence goes on along the minus strand of NC_135661.1, from coordinate 79,251,233 downwards.
CCCATGTGGCACAGCCTTTGAAAACCTTATCGGAACGATTAAGGCCATCTAATAAAGAGAAAAAAGCATAGTCATACAATTCCTTGAGTAGTACCAGGGTCACAGGGTGCAGGAGACAGAGAATGGGAACATTTTAATCATTATAAACTATATTGTGCATATAGAAACATGTTAAAATCGCATCCTGATATCATACTGATGTTTAAAACCCAACCAACATGATTATGGAAATAAAAATCCATGGCTGCTTTAGGTTTTGGGTTTTTTTAAGGCTCATTAAAATGCGCTCTTTCTGTGTGTGTGTGTGTATATATACACAGAGAGAGAGAGAGAGAGAGACAGAGAGAGAGACATAGTCTCATTGAGAGCTTGCAGGGCAGCAGCTGAAGGAGGAGCAAAAGGGTTTTCTTGCGTGTGTGTTTCTTTGTGGCTGATTAGCTGCTCTCCCTGTGCAAAGGTCAGAGGGGGCAGGGTTTCTGTTGAGTCAGGTGATTAGCTGTGGGAGGAGCTTATCAGAGCTTGCAGGACAGCAGCTGAAGGAGGAGCAAAAGGGTTTTCTTGTGTGTGTGTTTCTTTGTGGCTGATTAGCTGCTCTCCGGCGCACGCAGTTTGATCCATCTTTTAGATTTAGGGGAGCTAGTCTCAAAGGTTTGTTGGGGAGACCTAGGGTTTTTTTTTGGGGGGGGGGTATTTGTCCTGTCTTCATGCTTTTTAAGATGGAGGACCACTGTAGCCACCCCCAATGACACGTTTTCAAGATGGAGGGTGAGGGAACAGCTGCAGTCGCCTGCGGTTCCTGCGCAATGTTTGCCATCTTGCCAAAGGTTGCAGGCAGCTTTACCTGCAGCAATTGTATGTTGATTGCCCTCTTAGAAGACAAAGTTCAGCAACTGGAGGAATGTGTAGCTACGCTCCAAAGAATTAGAGAGCTGGAGCTCTTCTTGGAAGCAACAGAGAACACCGTCTCCACCAAGGAGGAGACAGGGGACACCCCTGAGAAGGAGGCTAGTTCACCAACACAGGTGCCAGATATATGGAGAAATGTGACTCAAAGAAGTAGGAGGCCCAGGGTTCGCTCTGATTGTTTAGAAATACACAATCGCTTTGAAGTCCTCTCCCCTAGCATTGAAGACGAAGAACAGACTCCATTTGAGGATCTCTCCCTCATTACAGTCGATCAGGTATATGAAGACGAGCAGCAAAGTCAGTCCTCAGGGAATGTGCAGGCGACCGTGGAATGGACAGCTCACGGTGGGCACGCTCACATGCACAGGTGGGCACGCTCACATGCAATCGCTATCCAACCCACGGAGGCGGCTCCGTGGAATTGATCTGGCCCAGGCAACGTAAACCTTGCCAACACCTGGTCTCATCCATATAAGTAAAGATGGTCAAGGACCCCTGGACAGTTCAGTCCAGTCAAAGGTGACTATGGGGTTGTGGCGCTCATCTCACTTTCAGACTGAGGGAGATGGCATTTGTCCACAGACAGCTTTCTCGGTCATGTGGCCAGCATGACTAAACAGCTTCTGGTGCAACAGGACACCATGACGGAAGCCAGAGCACACAGAAATGCCAATTACCTTCCCACTGCAGCAGTACTTATTTATCTACTCACACCGGAGTGCTTTCGAACTGCCATGATGGCAGGAGCTGGGACAGAGGAACGGGAACTCACCTCATCATGCGGATTCCAACCACTGACCTGCCGATTGGCAAGCCCAAGAGGCTCAATGGTTTAGACAACAACCACCCACTCACATTATATGCAAAGCAAAGGCTATTGGAACGCTAATATTTTTTGGGGAAAGAAAACTCGCCTCCCCATACATATACTATGTATTTTCTGACAGGAAGCCACAGACTGAATGAGACAGCAACCCACCCACACACCTTAGCAAACTGTGTCCACCTCCCACCTCTGACTCAATGGTTAACCACAGTACTTACAGTTAGCCATCACAAACTCTATGCACAGATTCTCTTCACCTCTACACCTGACAGTCTCTGAATCCTGACAATCTTCAAAGCTGGAAGCAGAGCAGCCTGGGCACTTCAGACCATTGTAGCGTGGATACCGTGCTGCCAAAAGCAAGCGTTAGAATCAACACATGAATCCAGACCAGATGTCTCTATTTTAATTCCTAGGCTCCAGTTGTCTAATCCTATGAGATATGTGCAGTGTTTCCACTGCATTCTGCTTCTAGAACCATTCACTGATGCAATGCAGTTGAAGAGTCTGGCAACCAGTTTATGAAGAAAAGGGAGCAATTTTAGTTGCTGCTGTCCTGAGATAGACTGGAGAGACTCTACCCACACTATGGGTGAATTTCACTCTTGAGGGGAGAGCTGGACTTACTGCAGGAGGTGACAAAGAAACCTCTTGGCATCAACATCTTGGCAAGATTCTTGTGGGAAGTTGAGATTTACCAGGTTGTAAGGCTGAGAGAGAAAATGAACGCTCCCAGAAGATAACTGAAGATGGTCTGTCATTTGGGGAGAGAGATTAGGAGCTATTTTTGCACTTATTTTCTCTCACTCTCTTTCTCTCTTCTCTTTCATGCTGTTGATAAATAAGTGTTATATTTAATAGTTGCATCAGAGTTGAATGGATAATAATTTTTCTTTTTTGATTGGGATGAGATGTGGAGATTATTACTGGGCTGTCAAAGTGAATAAGTTGAAAGGCTTTTCTTTATGCGTTATTTGTTCTTGTTGTTTAGTCGTTTAGTCATGTCTGACTCTTCATGACCCCATGGACCAGAGCATGCCAGGCACTCCTGCGTTATTTATTATGTACTATATTCCATGATGTATTATTACACATGACTTAATACTCCGAGTTATATATATGAATATAATGTTATGTAGGGAAGAACCAGAATCTGTTCAAGAAAATTGGAGATATGAAAGGAACATTTCGTACAAAGATTACCATAATAAAGGACAAAAGTGGTAAGGACCTAACAGAAGCAGAAGGCATCAAGAAAAGGTGGCAAGAATACCCAGAGGAATTATACCAGAACAATATGGATGGCTCGTACACCCCAGGTAGTGTAGTTGCTGAGCTTGAGCCAGACATCCTGGAGAGTGAAGTTAAATGGGCCTTAGAAAGCATTGCTAATAACAAGGCCAGTGGAAGTGATGATATTCCAGCTGAACTATTTAAAATTTTAAAAGATGATGCTGTTAAGGTGCTACACTCAATATGTCAGCAAGTTTGGAAAACTCAGCAGTGGCCAGAGGATTGGAGCAGATCAGTCTACATCCCAATCCCAAAGAAGGGCAGTGCCAAAGAATGTTCCAACTACCGCACAATTGCACTCATTTCACACGCTAGCAAGGTTATACTTAAAATTCTACAAGGAAGGCTCAAGCGGTATGTGGATCGAGAACTCCCAGAAGTGCAAGCTGGATTTAGAAGAGGCAGAGGAACTAGAGACCAAATTGCAAACATGCGCTGGATTATGGAGAAAGCTAGAGAGTTCCAGAAAGACTTCTACTTCTGCTTCATTGACTATGCCAAAGCCTTTGTCTGTGTCGACCACAGCAAACTATGGCAAGTTCTAAAAGAAATGGGAGTGCCTGATCACCTCATCTGTCTCCTGAGAAATCTCTATGTGGGAGAAGAAGCTACAGTAAGAACTGGATATGGAACAACTGATTGGTTCAAAATTGGGAAAGGAGTAGGACAAGGCTGTATATTGTCTCCCTGCTTATTTAACTTATATGCAGAATTCATCATGCAAAAGGTGGGGCTGGATGAATCCCAAACCGGAATTAAGATTGCCGGAAGAAATATCAACAACCTCAGATATGCAGATGACACAACCTTGATGTCAGAAAGTGAGGAGGAATTAAAGAACCTTTTATTGAGGGTGAAAGAGGAGAGCGCAAAATATGGTTTGAAGCTCAACATCAAAAAAACGAAGATCATGGCCACTGGGCCCATCACCTCCTGGCAAATAGAAGGGGAAGAAATGGAGGCAGTGAGAGATTTTACTTTCTTGGGCTCCATGATCACTGCAGATGGTGACAGCAGTCACGAAATTAAAAAACGCCAGCTTCTTGGGAGAAAAGCAATGACAAACCTAGACAGCATCTTAAAAAGCAGAGACATCACCTTTCCAACAAAGGTTCGTCTAGTTAAGGCTATGGTTTTCCCAGTAGTGATGTATGGAAGTGAGAGCTGGACTATCAAGAAGGCTGATCGCTGAAGAATTGATGCTTTTGAATTATGGTGCTGGAGGAGACTCTTGAGAGTCCCATAGACTGCAAGAAGATCAGACCTATCCATTCATCAGCCCTGAGTGCTCACTGGAAGGACATATGCTGAAGCTGAGGCTTCAATACTTTGGCCACCTCATGAGAAGAGAAGAATCCCTGGAAAAGACCCTGATGTTGGGAAAGATGGGGGGCACAAGGAGAAAGGGACAACAGAGGATGAGACGGTTGGACAGTGTTCTCGAAGCTACCAGCATGAGTTTGACAAAATTGTGGGAGGCAGTGGAAGACAGGAGTGCCTGGCGTGCTCTGGTCCATGGGGTCACGAAGAGTCGGACATGACTAAATGACTAAACAACAACAACAGCTACATACGAACCAATTGCATTTCAACACAAATTAAGAATGGATAAATATGAAGAAATCTGCAAAGAATATTTAAGAGATAAGTTGGACAGTGGTGGGAAGTAGGGGGAGGAGAGGTGGGAAAATATTGTTTAAAAAGTGTAGTCATAGGTACATCAGTACTCAAATCTGAAATTGTTATATTGTGTTATTAGTGTTATTACGGTTTCTGTTGAATATTTTGTGGTTGTTGTTTGTATTGAAAAAATGATTATATAATTTTGTAATAAAAAATGTGGGAGGGTGTTTGGATTTTTTAATGTTCTTAATGGTCTTTTCCTGCTTCCTACTTTTAAAAAGTCATTTATCTTTCTCATAAGCTTCTTCAGGAGTCTTTTGTGAAAACACTATGACCAACCATTTGAATAACCAGCCTGGTGTATGTTTGGGGAAAGGATGGAATAAATAAACCAGAAAATAAAAGGAGTATGAACAATCTTGGTTCATATAGATGATAAAGGGGCTGCAAAATCTATCAAAGTTTCTTTTCCTTTGGTCTCCTGTCTACTCAAGACAGACAGGTATGTAGGGGCTGCACTTGGCTCCCAGGCCAGGGGTTCTCAACCCCAGGTAAAGATTATAAAAGGCTTCCATAGTGTCTCAACACATTTTCTCTTTTGGCTTCGCTCCCTCAGCCACATGAGCAGTTGACTTGAATGAGATAAAATGATGAAACCACACTTCTTCAGCAGATACATTATGGAATGACTCTTCATTAGCAGGTACATTGCTTAGAGGGCACCACTTAGAGGTAATTAAGAGTTTGGCACCTATAAGCAGATTTCCTGTGAATTTCAGCTGGCCAGAACTTGCATCAGACTGCAAAATCAGGCCATCTCTTCAAGAAAACCATTTTCACAGTGGCCAACCAAAAGCAACATACATTCAGAGTCATAATGCCTCAACAAGAGAGGTTGAACATAACCATTAGGTAGAACATCAAGTTTACTAACCACCCATAGACAAATTCCTGGAGGATAAGGGCAATGCTTTTTCCCGTTCACACCCATGTCCATGTCCCCCCTTCCCCTCCTTTTGTACAAACCCACCTGCCCCCCAGAGGTAAACCAGCCTGTGGCAACTTCCTGCCTCTTCCTCCTGCCAGACACTGCAAATAAAAGGTTTCTTCTCCACTTCCTCCAATTTATGAAGCCACCAACCCCTCCTATTCTGCAATCTCTTTATGCTCTTGCTTTTAATTCACCATGTCCCCAGGCCTACTACCCCTTTTCTTTCCACAACCCCCCTTACACACCTGTTTTCAGCTGCTCTTCCCTTTCCTCTCCTGCTTAACTTATGTCAACTTATGTCAACTCTCCCTTGCACAAAATCTCCCATTTCCACCCCTTCTCCTCTCTCCTATTCTCCTAATCATGATAAGCTTCACTCCCTTTTTTCTTCCTCCCTGGCTTTTTAACTCTCCCTTTGTTACACAAAATGGAGGGTTGCTGCTGCAGCTAGTCCCTCTTACTAAGTGACTCCGAATCTCAACAACCCTGGGCTACCCCCCCAAAAAAAATAGTTAATAAAAATAGGGGGCATCCTATACATGGGTACATGTTATACACGGAAAAATATGGTATTGCAGATTACAATATTGAGGAACATGAAGCAATGGGATGAATAAAGGCCAACTCCTTTTATAAGAAAATTGTCCAGATGGTCCAGACCTATAATTTTATTTTATTTTTAAAATTATTTAAAAATTCCAAACAAACCAATTTATATACAGTGGTACCTCGGGTTACATACGCTTCAGGTTACACACTCCACTAGCCCAGAAATAGTGCTTCAGGTTAAGAACTTTGCTTCAGGATGAGAACAGAAATCGTGCTCCAGCGGCGCGGCGGCAGTGGGAGGCCCCATTAGCTAAAGCGGTGCTTCAGGTTAAGAACAGTTTCAGGTTAAGAACAGACCTCCAGAACGAATTAAGTACTTAACCCGAGGTACCACTGTATTCCAAATTATAGAAAGTATCTGTCAGGGAACTGCCATCGGAAGGACAGGAGGTGGAAAGGCTCACTGAGGTTGAGAGAGACGTAGCAGCTGAAGAGGGAACCAGTAGGGGGAGAGAAGGAACTCCAAGGGAAAGTGAGTCGGAGGGATGGCTCAGAGACGCTTCCAGCGAAAACAGTGGGGAGGTCTCAGGACCTCCTATAGGGACACCCACTCCTCGCCAGAAACTGTCACGCAGAGAGTCCAGAAGACGTGTTTCCGTTAAGGAGCTTTTATGTTGGAAGAGATTCCGAAAGCAACCACTTTCGGACTCTGCTAGCGACTGACGCAGCCATGCCGGAGGGGCTCCGTCACAGGCAGAGGTTTGAGAACCTGATCAAACTCTGAGGGACTTGCATTTTACGCACAAGCAGCTCATTATCCCATCACAGCAGTCCGAAAGTCTCTGTAAGCAGCTTGTGCAGAGAAAGGCATCATGAGCAACCCAGCCGAAACCAGAGGAGCAGGAGGAGCTGGAGCCGGTCCAAACCTGGAAGAAAGGTACAGGGTGTTGGAGGTCCAGCTGGCGCTGCAAACGGCACGGCTTGAAGAGAGGAGGGCTCAGGATGCAGAAAAGGGAAAAACCACCCCGCTCGCCAGAAAGGTGCCAGGATTGGTGCAGAAGTTTGGGGGGGATCCCAGGAACTATCATGCCTTTAGAACAGAGATGCAATATGCTCTCAATCTGCAGTTTGATGACTTCCCCAACGAGGAGTCACGAGTGGCTTTTGTGATTGGCCATCTCGAAGCGGGGGCGAAAGACTGGGTCAGGCCCCTGATGGCAGTGAATAATGAGATTCTAAAGGATACGCGGAAGTTTTTTTGCGCCATGGACCTGATGTTTTCCAGCGACATTGAGCAGGGAGTGGTGCGAAGGCAGTTAATGGCTTGCAAACAGGGGAGCCGATCTGTCCGTGAGTACTGGACTGAGTTTACCATGCTGATCCATAAGTTGGGGTGGGATCTATCGGCAGAACCCATCCAGATGCTTTTCGAAGAAGGACTTTCTTCGGCGGTGAAAGATGAACTTTCCCGGGCGCCCAGGGCGGAGTCTATGGACCAGCTGACCAAATCCGCGCTGACCATAGGAGCACGCCAGGAGGCGAGGGCTTTGGAAAAGCGGGAAGGGAAAGGGGAACGTTGGAGGGATTTCCGCATTCCAGACATTCCAGAGCCACCTTTCCCGCCGGCAGAGCCGATGGAAATTGGAACAGCACGGGCGCGCGCAGTTTCAAATCCCAGTGAAGGGCGGAAGAAGGAGGGGAAGAGCGCCAAGAAATGTTATCTCTGCCAACAGCCAGGGCACTTTGCCAGAGTCTGCCCACAAAGAAAGGAATGGCAAGGGATGGCAGGAGCTGTTGGGGAAAAAGAGGAGGAAGGCAAGGAGCAAGTAAAAGCCAACGCCTGGCTGCCACCGTCGGGGCACAGCAGCCAGGCCAAAGAGCAGTGAAAGTGCCCACGCCGGAACCTCCAAGACCTGCTTTAGTGATAGAGGTGTTACTAGAGCTGCCAAACGGACACCCACTAAAGATCAAGGCGCTTTTGGATTCAGGCAGCTCCTGTAATTTCATGAGTAAGGAGTTTGCAGCTGAGCACCAGATACAGACTATCCCTTTAAGTAACCCCTTGCAGGTGACCACGATTGACGGCAGAGAGCTGTTGGGAGGAGAAGTTAGCCTACAGACTGTCCCGATGATAATGAGGGTGGCAAGGCACACCGAACGGATAGCGTTTAATGTGGCCACCTTGGGAGGAGCTCCCATTATTTTGGGGATGAGCTGGCTGGCGCTACACGATCCGCTAGTGGGCTGGCATCAGAGGGTGGTCTCCTTTGGGTCAGCACATTGCCTAGAACACTGCAAAGAGGGAATGGTTCCGGGAGGAGCCAGAGTCACCCTAGCCGGGATGGAAGTAACGGATAAAGGGAAGGTGCCCCCGCAATACGCAGATCTGAGCAACGTATTCAGCGAAAGGGAAGCAGACAAACTGCCGCCGCATAGACCCTTTGACTGTCAAATCAATCTACTCCCTGGAGCCCAACTCCCAGTGGGCAAGCTGTACGCCATGTCAGACAGGGAGATGCAGGAGTTGAGGGAGTTCATTGACAAAAACCTGAAACGAGGTTTCATCAGAGAGTCCCGAGCGGTGGGGGGCAGCCCAGTGTTTTTTGTGGACAAAAAAAACACAGATAAGCCGAGGCTTGTAGTGGACTTTAGGGCCCTGAATGCAGTGTCGGAACCCCTGGCTTTCCCTATGCCCCGAATTGATGACATTTTGACTAGGGTGAGGAAGGGAAAGATTTTTACAAAACTGGACCTGCGGGGGGCGTACAACCTGATACGAATAAGGAAGGGGGATGAATGGAAAACCACCATGTTCACGCCTTTGGGAGCCTTTGAATATCTCGTTATGCCCTTCGGTCTACAAGCCGGCTCGGCGTGTTTTCAAGCCTTTATGAACCACGTCCTGGGACCTTTGCTCTACAAGAATTGTGTGGCCTTTTTAGACGACGTGTTGGTGTATTCGGAGAATGAGGAGCAGCATGTGAGGGACGTTCGAGAAGTGTTGGGCAGGCTGCAAGCCAACCAGCTGTGGGTGAAACTGGAGAAGTGTCAGTTTCATACCAAGGAGGTGGAATTCCTGGGGTACCGCTTGTCGGACAAGGGATTGGCCATGGATCCAGGCAAGGTCCAAGCGGTACTGGAATGGAAAACACCGAAGACCAAGAAGGATGTGCAAAGATTCCTGGGGTTTGGGAACTTTTATCGGAAGTTCATCAAGAACTTTGCCCACTTGACGGCTCCCATCACCGACTGCCTCAGCAGCAAGAAGAAGTTTGTTTGGACGGCGGAGGCGGAGCGAGCTTTTGAAGAACTGAAAAGGGCTTTCGCCTCGGAAGAACAACTTCTGCATGTGGATTTACAAAAACCCATGAGAGTGGAAACCGATGCGTCCGACCGGGCGGTAGGGGCGGTGCTTCTTCAACCGGGGAGGAGTACGTCGGAGTGGAGACCGTGTGCCTTCTTCTCGCGGAAGCTGAATAAATCCGAGAGGAACTACACGGTGTATGACCGGGAACTACTCGCCATTCACGAAGCGTTCCGGAGGTGGAGACATTTATTAATTGGGGCACAACACAAGGTGCAAGTGTGCACCGACCACAAGAATTTAGAGTATTGGAGAACGGCTCGAGTGCTCAACCAACGACAAGTGAGATGGGCACAGGAGTTCTCCAAATTCCACTTTGAAATTCGTTATGTGCCAGGCCCAGAAAACGTCAGGGCGGACGCTCTCTCACACAAACCAGAGTATTTGGAGGGGGAGGGGGCAATCGAAGAGAGACATGTCATCCCTGAGGACCGCTGGGTGTGTGGGGCGGCGCTGGTGGGGCAACGAGAACTGGTAGAGGAAACGGAAAATGATGAATATGCCCAGGATAAGCTCAGAGGTCTCAGGGGGGAGGGCGAGAGCCCCGGGGGTTTTGAGGAAAGAAATGGGGCATTGTATTACAAAGGGGCACTGTATATACCCGAAGGTGAATTGAGGGGGAGAGTACTCAAGCAGTTGCACGATAGCCCCACGGCGGGACATTTTGGGCAACACAAGACCATGTGGTTGGTTACCAGGGAATTTTGGTGGCCCAAGGTGAGGGAAGATGTAAGGGAGTATGTAAGAGGGTGTGACCAATGTCAGCGAGCCAAAGGGGAAAGACGGGCACCGGCAGGGTTATTAGAACCATTACCCACGCCAGAACGACCTTGGGAAGCGGTATCGATAGATTTTATGACGGATCTGCCGAAGTCCAAGGGGAAAACAGCCATCATGGTAGTAGTAGACCTGTTAACTAAGATGTGCCACTTTGTAGCATGCTCACATGCAGTCACAGCGGAAGAAACCGCGAAGTTGTTTGTAGAACACATCTTTAGGTTGCACGGCGCCCCCTTGAGGGTGATCTCAGACAGGGGCAAACAATTTACGTCCAGGTTCTGGAGGAAGCTCATGAGCTTGCTGCACGTGGAGGTCAATTTTTCGACTGCCCGGCACCCTGAAACCAACGGGCAGGCGGAAAGAGCAAATGGTATCCTCCAACAATACCTGAGGTGTTATGTCAATGACAGAGAGAACGATTGGGTCGAAAAGTTGGCGCTGGCAGAATTTGCCTACAATAATGCGGAGAATGTGTCCACAGGGATGAGCCCCTTTTTGGCTAATTACGGGTGTCACCCCAGGGCATTTCCAGGGGATGGAGGGGAGAGATGGAGCGTCCCAGCGGCCGAACATTTTGTAGAAGAGATGGAAGCGATCCATCATCAGCTCCAGCTCAACTTAGAAAGGGCCAAGGCACAATATAAGAAGCAGGCAGACAAGAACAGAAGGGAAGGTGAAACCATAAGGGTGGGGGATCAGGTGTGGCTGTCAACCCAAGGGTTGCCTTTCAAAGGGGGTTGTAAGAAATTGAAACCCAAAAGATTGGGACCCTTTGAGGTCATTCAGCAGGTCAACCCAGTGGCTTTCAAACTCCGGTTGCCCAACCACATGAAATTGCACCCAGTGTTCCACAGGTCGTTACTGTCACCGTACAGGGGGGGACGTGAAGGGGAGCACGCCAGGGGACCAGCCTTGGAAGAAAGGGAACGCAGCAACCATGTAGCGGAAATCCTCGATTCCAGGTGAAAGGGAAATCAGGTGGAGTATTTGGTGGCGTGGGAAGGGGAACCGGAGTCAGAAAACACCTGGGTGACTGCAGGGGAGTTCAATGACGAGGTTTTAATAGAAACGTTCCACCAAAGATTCCCGAGGAAACCTCAGCCGGTAGCAAGGTTTAGGAGGGGGTATTTCGGCACCACCGACAAGGAAGAGGAACTGGAAGGATTCGCGGATTCGGAGTTGGAAGAGGGAATTGACTCCGATGACGAGGAGTACCGGGAGACCAGGGACAGCAACAAGTGGAGGGAAGTGTTCAAAACTTCGGAAGATGAGGGAGGTTCTTTCAGGGGTTTTACCTTCTCACCGCCCATAGAGGAGACGACGGGAGGGGGTGAAGGGGGCCCTGGAGGGGAGGTGGATGTCAGGGAACTGCCATCGGAAGGACAGGAGGTGGAAAGGCTCACTGAGGTTGAGAGAGACGTAGCAGCTGAAGGGGGAACCAGTAGGGGGAGAGAAGGAACTCCAAGGGAAAGTGAGTCGGAGGGATGGCTCAGAGACGCTTCCAGCGAAAACAGTGGGGAGGTCTCAGGACCTCCTATAGGGACACCCACTCCTCGCCGGAAACTGTCACGCAGAGAGTCCAGAAGACGTGTTTCCGTTAAGGAGCTTTTATGTTGGAAGAGATTCCGAAAGCAACCACTTTCGGACTCTGCTAGCGACTGACGCAGCCATGCCGGAGGGGCTCCGTCACAGGCAGAGGTTTGAGAACCTGATCAAACTCTGAGGGACTTGCATTTTACGCACAAGCAGCTCATTATCCCATCACAGTATCCAATAATCAAACAGATCCCAATGTTATGCCTAATTATAAATTATTATTATTATTATTTAGCTGACTTCCCATGCTTCGAGATTGGAGGGAATCCTAATCGGTCCACACCCATAATTATTATTTGCAGAACATTCTTTAAAACAGAAAAAAACCAATAGTGATTATGGTGTTTGCCCCCCTATGTGTGTGACCTCATACGGGGTTCATAGGGAAAGGGTTAACTAATTGCGAAATGACTAACCAATGGGAACCCAGAGGGCAGAGTTAACTGTGTATAAGGTTTAAGCACAGAGGGGGCTTTGGGGAATTAGAGTTGTTGAGAAGACAGTCTGGAGTTAGAAGAGACAGATAAGAAAAGTCTGTGGGTTGTGTTAGTCTGGTGGGAGAAAGTGAGAGAAGTTGTTAAGAGGAGTCAGTCAAACAGTTGAGATAATCAGTCAGAAGGTATTAGGAAGGTATAGGCCGGTAAAGAAACTAAAGTTAAGATACTGACAGGAATATTATCTGAGAAACAATAAACTTGTTAATGTTTGTAAAATAAACTTGTTTTTTGGTTCACTTTTAACAACTGACTGGACTCAGTGTTTTACCAGAGAGTAACTGGTTGGTGGCAGTGGGAAAGTGAGCACAGTGGTGGCATAGGGATCAATAGACCCTTAAACGTCCGGGGACCCTGTGTGTTCGCCACAGTGATATATCCAAAACAGTCACATACAATATCTTGTGCATGTCTAGCACAGGCTAAACTTCTTACAAAGTCTGGAAGAAAAAATTATAGCAGACCAAAATTAGAGATTTGTCTCTCTACAAGTGGATGCCATAAGCCTGTATTCCAGCCCAAAGCTGTTTGCTCCAAGAGCACATCCTTTGTCTTTGGCTGCTTGAGAACAAAAACCTAACTCACATAAAATAGAGACTGATAGATTATCAAATGCATAGAAGTTGATTCTATCTCTTTCATGTGATTGAAGTCAGGCATGTGACAGAACAGAGAACATCAACACCTAATCCTCAACCTGCTAAACACCTAGAGAGGTTTCCCTGCTCTTCTTTAGCTTCTATGGAATTGTCCATGTTAAACTGTTAGTAAGATACATCCATTCTCCACCTCAGTAACAATTAAACTATTATTCTTAGCAAAGTTTACACTGGGCAAGATACTCTGAGGAATCTTGACAAGTTTAATTCACGCAACAGAATAGAAAACTATCACAAGAACTATCAACTATCAATTACCCTCATTGTCTCCCATTCCTTAGCAACCTTCCCTGACAGAGCAGGCTTCCTCCAACTCTGCCCTCCAGATGTTTTGAGACTCCAATTCCCATCATCCCTGACCACTGGTCCTGCTAGCTAGGAATCATGGGAGTTGTAGGCCAAAGACAACTGGAGGGCCAAGTTTAAGGAAGCATATGTGACTTTATGCATGAACAATTATGTCAGTGGATGTTTCCCAGAAGTCTACTATATTTTTGGAATCTTATCTTACTTGAAAAATAGTAGCACTTCACTTGCAGTGGAAGAAGGGAGTTCCACTAGGGGTGCTGTGGTGCTGTATCCCTTTATGACAGCTCAGAGAGCGCTAAGGTTTTTCATGGCAGAAGCTACATCAGACCTCCTGGCGGGGGGCCGGGGGGTGTAAACTTGTGGTTGTGTACATATTATTCCAGATAATGAGGAGAGGTGGGTTCATGCACTTCTGACAATGCATTACGTAAAACCTTGTGCACAGACCATTCGCATTTTCAGGTTTCCTCCTCTCAGCTATTTCATTTTTCATCTCTCTTTTATTTATCTTTTCTCTAAACAAAAATGTCTCAAATTTTGTAACCTTTCCTTATGTGGGTGTTAATTCATGCCCTTCAGCGTCATGGTTTCCCCTTTCTGAAACTTTTCTAAATCTACAATACTCTTTTTGAGTTGAGGTGAATGTGCACATTAATACCAGTATAGTCACAGCATATATTTCTATACCAGTGTCAAGGATATTGACATTTTTATATTCAATTTCTTTCCTGATAAGCCTAGGTGTGGAATTTGCCTTTTTCACAAATGCTGCATGGGAAAATGTTGGAGGGTATGTATGTATGTATGAATGAATGAATGTATGTACAGTGGACCATTGGGTTACGTTACCTTCGGGTAATATAACTCTCAGGTTGCGAACACGGCAAACTCGGAAAGCGTGTTCTCCCTAACAGAGAGCACGTGTTGTGGTTGGGGGAAACAAGCCACCCTGCAGTGACTAGGCAAATTTGATAGGGAACCCAAGCCTTTAAGTGGTTAAATTTGGGTTGCTGGGGAGTTTTGATTGTTGCCAATTTGGAGGAGGGGTCAGAGTCTTTAAATACAGGGGCCAGACGTTGGACGTCCTCTTGGCCGATTTGCACCGGATCACCCTCCCTCCCTCCCTTTTATACGGTGGTTTTTCTTGATCGCTTGACCTTGCTATGCCTGTCATGGGGTCGTCTGCCTTGGAGCGGGGGCCTGGTAGGAATTTTGCCATTTGGCTGATTGGCTGGTGCCATTTGGTTTTTGCCTACTGCGTAGCAAATCGTCACAACTTGTAAGGTTGGCGGTTAGGCATTGGTTAAATTGGTTCTTGGAGGGGTAAGTGCCTACCCCTCCAAATGATGCGGAAAGGGAATTCCGTTAAAGGAATCCAGGGGCTTGCCATTCTTTTCGTCCTTGTCCCCGGAGTCGGACTTGGGCCGTGCAAGCCCCACCGGAACATGAGGGTGAGAAGAGAGGGACTGTTGCCCAGCTTCATTCTCTCACCCAATACTTGTTTCCCACGCTGGCTTCCGCTGGTGTCCGGAAGGGCCAGCTCTGTCCTTGAGGGCAAGGACAGATAGTCATAACCAATGCCTAAGCAACCACTCACATTTTTTGTATTTTGAATAAAGTTGTGGCCAAAATTATGCCAAAAACCTTAAACAAAAATTGATGTGTGAAGTGTGATTTTTTTGGGGGGTGGCATTGTGGGACTCAACACGCAAGTGTATTCTTCCTGGTCTAGCAGCGCGCACATGTGCAAAAGTGCTCTATCATGCCGCGTACGTGTGCAGAAGCAGTGCCTCTACATGCGGATTTTTGGGGGTACGTATGGACCCCCAGAACGCATTTCATTCGTATCTGGGGGGTCCACTGTATGTATTTTAGTGGTTGTTTTCATAATGTTTGTTTTTATAAAGATGTTTCCATTATTTAATGTGTTTATGTAAAAACATAAATTAAAACATAAATTAAAAGATTTATGCACTTAAAATGCTTTCGTACTAGACCAGGAGTAAACGCTCAAGCAGTGGGATAGCTCACTTGGCAGAGCGTGAGACTGGTTTGTGGGTGCGAACCCCATGTTGGGCTAAAGATTCCTGCATTGCAGGGGCTTGGACTAAATGATCGCTGGGTTCCCATCCAACTCTACAATTCTTGGATTCTGTAATACTGATGAAGAATATGTCCCCATTGTCATCTGAGGAATGTTGGAGGGTATGCTGTGACACCTGTACAGGGGGTGCTCTACATGACCCTTCGGGTGCCTTCCAACTCTATGATTCTATGATCCTCCCATAGTGCCTGTTTTGGATAGGCCTCAAACCATCATATGGAGCCTTCCTAGTAGGGCTAATTACCAGGCAGTCCAAGGAGTCACATGTTTGTTTGCTTTTCCTTAGAGACATCATGAAGTTCCCTATTCCCAGTAGCTCTATTTTGGACGAGGATTGGGTTAACAGTTGAAAGAGCTGGTTGGCCAGAGAATAAGGGACTGCCAGAAATGGAAATATAAAATGTGTGTGGGACAAGAAAGAGTATGTGGCTTTGAGATTTGTAGGAGTGCATTTTTAAAATTGCATTTACATTTTCAGTGGGAGGGTCATGCTACACATGGTGACCGTGACCAGCCTCCACCACTCTTTAAATTAGTTGGTGGAGATCCCAGGTGGGAGAGGGCTATTGTGCTCATGCCTTGTGTTCTGGGGTTCTCATTGATATATGGTTCACTGCTCTGGGAGCAGAATGCCGACTCTCTCACTGACTCTCCAGAGTTCTGCCAAATAGAAGTAGTCTGCATTGGGTGCCTAGTGCTGCATGGCAAATCTCCCAAAAAGCAGCTACAAATACCCTTGGTGGACTGCATTTTAGATGTTTCGTCAATGTTTCCTCATGATAAGTTGGGTGGGAAGCTTTCTATTGTATTTTTTGAACTTTTGTGATGTCCTTATGATGTTGTAAGCCACTCAGATTTCTTTGAAATATGGAGTGGTATAAACATTTCATAAATCACTAAAATAACTAATCATTACCCATTTCTTCCTTTTAAAAGCACCGCCCTTTGCCACTGCAGCTAACAAATATTCTTAATTTGATGACACAGAACACAGTTTTTATTTGTCACACCTATTTATTTTGATTATGAACAAAGATAAATTTGAACCATATACCATATTATCATAAGACAGATCTCCCAGGCCCCACATTCCAGTTTAGCTTCTCTATCCCCTACATCCCATTCACCCTCCCCTAAAAGCCAAAGAGAGGACCCAGGAGTCCTGTGAATCCCAGCCTCTCTGTGGTCCCACCACTAGGCAAGCAACCTTCATCTCCACTGCTGCAACAAATAGTGGACTCTTAAAGGCAGAAGACATTGTTGTCTCCTAACTACCCTTCAAAATTGAGCTGCATTGTGATTGGGTTATAGTGCTTGAAAGGGCATAAATATGCATTGACTTCTTGGCCAATGCACAAAATGTTGGTGCTGCACAGCCGTGGAAATGCAGAAAGATCAGGAGCTGATGGGCTCAAACCCCCTTTACCAAGAATACTTTGACTCAGATAGAGTAGACACAGGGAGCTTGCAAGAAGGGTGAGAGATAGATGTCAGTGGGAGGGTTGCTAGGCAGAGAGACAGAGGACAGTGAGTGATTCATAGAATCATAGAATCATAGAGTTGGAATAGACCACAAGGGCCATCGAGTCCAACCGCCTGCCAAGCAGGAAACACCATCAGAGCACTCCTGACATATGGTTGTCAAGCCTCTGCTTAAAGACCTCCAAAGAAGGAGACTCCACCACACTCCTTGGCAGCAAATTCCACTGTCGAACAGCTCTTACTGTCAGGAAGTTCTTCCTAATGTTTAGGTGGAATCTTCTTTCTTGTAGTTTGGATCCATTGCTCCGTGTCCACTTCTCTGGAGCAGCAGAACACAACCTTTCTCCCTCCTCTATATGACATCCTTTTATATATTTGAACATGGCTATCATACTCTTCTCCAGGCTAAACATGCCCAGCTCCCTTAGCCGGTCCTCATAAGGCATCGTTTCCAGACCTTTGACCATTTTGGTTGCCCTCCTCTGGACACGTTCCAGTTTGTCAGTGTCCTTCTTGAACTGTGGTGCCCAGAACTGGACACAGTACTCCAGGTGAGCTCTGACCAGAGCAGAATACAGTGGCACTATTACTTCCCTTGATCTAGATGCTATACTCCTATTGATGCAGCCCAGAATTGCATTGGCTTTTTTAGCTGCCGCGTCACACTGTTGGCTCATGTCAAGTTTGTGGTCAACCAAGACTCCTAGATCCTTTTCACATGTACTGCTCTCAAGCCAGGTGTCACCCATCTTGTATTTGTGCCTCTCATTTTTTTTTGCCCAAGTGCAATACTTTACATTTCTCCCTGTTAAAGTTCATCTTGTTTGTTGATTCTTTTGAGAGTGAGGAGGATTTCCACCCTCCTAGCCTCCATTCTCAGAGAGCTGAAAAAGTCAGAATGCAATGGAAGTTCAGAAGGGGGAGGGTTGGGTTTTGGCATCTTTCCTGCTGTGACAAGGGTGAAGGCTCAGAGTGACCAACTCATTGCAATGGCAGCAAGTTGGGATCCACACTTTAGATGTAATTTGTAAATAAACTTACCATAAAACTCTCACAGGGTCATTAATTCTTTTATCCTGTTCTTTAACCAATTGCTAGTTTTTACAAGAACTGCTTTCTTATCAAATGATACCTAAGCTTCCTCTGCAGTCTTTCATGAAAAAAGTATGAAAAACCATTTGAATAACTAGCCCGCATTCCATTGGGAGGAAGGATGAAATAAATAAACCAGATAATAAAAGGAGTATCAACCATCCTGGTTCATATAGATGAGTAGATGATAAAGGGGACACGTAGACCATCCAAGTTTCCTCTCTTTTGGTTTAATGAAACTTAAGATAGAAAGGTAGGTAGGGGCTGCACTTGGACCCCAGGACAGCGGTTCTCAACCCCAGGAGCAGATTATAAAAGGGCAGTTGGCTCAAATGAAATGAAATTCTGAAACCGCCCTTCTTCAGCAGGTACATTATGGAATGACTCCTCTTCAGCAGGTATACTGTGTGGGCACCACTTAGAGGTAATTAAAAGTTTGGCTGCTGTAAGAAGATTTCCTATAAATTTCAGCTGGCCAGAACTTACATCAGCATGCTAAATCAGGCCATCTGCTGAAGAAAACTATTTTCCCAGTTGCCAACCAGATGCTTGTGCATAGCCAGCAAGTAGGACCTGAGAACAACACCACTCTCCACTACTGGTTCCCAGAAACAGACATTCAGAGCCATACTGCCCCAACAGCAGAGGTAGAAACTAACCATCAGGTTTACTAGCCATCTATAGACAAATTCATGGAGGAAAAGGCTAATCCAAAATTTAACATATCCTAGTTGTTGGTCACAATGAAAGGGGGGCACGGCATGTTGCCTGCCGAGATTAATGCCACCATGAAGTGCTTTCAGGCGAAACCACAGAGCCTCTCTCTCAAGGGAAAGGAGCGAAACACTACCCATTGCTTTGCATCACAGAAAAGATGGTGGAAGGGGGTCTTTCCCCACAGGGTAGCACTTTGAGGTAGAAGGCCAGGTCACCTCATGAGAAGAGAAGACTCCCTGGAAAAGACCCAGATGTTGGGAAAGATGGAGGGCACAAGGAGAAGTGGACGAAAGACGATGAGATGGTTGGATAGTGGTCTCGAAGCTACCAGCATGAGTTTGACCAAACTGCAAGAGGCAGTGGAAGACAGGAGTGCCTGGCATTCTCTGGTCCATGGGGTCATGAAGAGTCGGACATGAATAAACAACAACAACAACAACAACATGCCCAATTCCTCAGTAGCAAACTGACAACTTTTCTAAATGAACATAATATACTATCTGAAGCCCAGGCAGCCTTTCGTGAGAACCATTCAACATCAGACCACCATCTAATGCTGTCCTTCCTAGCTGTCCTTCCTAGTATACCAGGCCTCTACAGGGTAAAGCGTTTGATTCCATCCCCAGATCCCAGCTATGGTCCAAATTAAATCTGATTTAGCAGGACAAAGACTCCTCTTTCTTATAAAAGCCCTGTACAATGGAACCAAACTGCAGGTCCAATGCGGTCGGCAGGGACAGTTATCAAACAGTATTGAGATGACTAGGGGGGTGAGACAGGGATGCATTTTGGCCCCCCACTGTTTTGCCTATTCTTAAATGACCTAGAAGAGAGCTTAAAGGACCCAGATGGAAACCTTCCAAAAATAGGAATGAGAAGGACCCCCTTGTTGTTATATGCGGATGACGCGGCCATCATTTCACATTCTAGACCAGGTTTGAAATATCTGCTGAGGAAGATTTCTGATTACTGTTCTGGAAATGGTTCATCCATTAATTATGAAAAATCTAAAATTTTAGTATTAGAAAGAAGCTTCTCCTGGTCTAAATGGGTGCTGGGTGGCCATAACCTTGAAGAGATTAAATACTTCAGTTATATAGGGCTCATATTCCATCATACAGGATCTTGGGAGCACCACTGGCACACCTCCCTTCAAAAGGTGGAGGTCACAAAGCTAGCCATACACAGATTCTTTTCTACAAAGGGTGGCAAATATGTTCCAGCAGCCTTAAGGGTTTTCAACACTAAATCCGTTTCCCAACTCCTGTATGCTGCAAATGTCTGGCATAATGGGGACCTGCCTAAGCTAGATGGCCTTCAGGCAAAATTTCTATGATCTCTGCTGCAGGTATCCAACTGTGCCCCCAACTCCATACTTCTGTTAGAAGCTGGTGAATGCCCAATTTCAACTAAAGCATGGTGGGCTACCCTAAAACATTGGCTCAGGATTTCAGTGTTTGATCTAGGGAAGGGTTTGTACCAACACCTGACCAAGCGTGTTTGGCAGCAAATGGCAGAAAACCATGGCTAGAAAAGCCACCTCTATTGGTCTGTCAACCCCCCCCCCCAACTTTATTACCTGGGTTATGAAGGCACCCTAAAGATGTTAAAGCAAAGATTATGGGATTATACACACAGTGACTTGTGATCTCAATCACATGCAGTCTGTAGTCCGCTGGCAGTAGGAGTACAATATGGGCATGTCTTTAAGTTAACACCTTACGTTAAAAACCTGACAGTACCAAATTATCGAAGGTTATTCTCCAAAGCTAGACAAAACATCTTTCCTTCTGCAGTGTTGGATGGCAGGTTGAGAGGAGTTCCCTACCAGGACAGACTTTGCTCGTGTGCTCAAGACATCAATTCTATAAAACATATTTTGCTGCACTGTGCGAAATATGAGCAAGGCAGGGCTGAACTGATATTACCCTTGCTGGTACCATTCCCGGGAAAATCAGAGGCTCACTATGTCATGTTCCTATTGGAAGACCGGACAAACGCTAGAACATTAGCAGTGGTGAAGTTTTCATTGGTGGTTGCAAGGACCAATGATCCCTATCTTTAAGTTTGAACAAAATGCTTGTTTAACTTGGAGGTAGGTTGTCTGAATTGTGGATTGCTTTGTAAATATTTGTTGGGTCTCTGGACCGTAATAAAGATTGATTGATTGATTGATTGATTGATTGATTGATTGAATTAAGAGTTTGACAGTAGTAAGCAGATTTCCCAGAATCTTCAGCTGGCCAGAACTTACATCAGTCTCTTGAATCAGGCCATCTGCTCAACTAAACAATCTTCACAGCGGCCAACCAAATGCCTGTGCATAGCCTAAAAGGCTATGTTTCACTTTTATGTTTTATGCCTTACATTTTTCTTTTTATGGTCTCCAGAGTTTAACTATGCACACTTTGAAAAAACACCTTCCTTGATCTGTCCTGAATAGTCCAGCATTCTATTTCCTTCTGTGTCTAGCATTATCAGAGAAGGTGAAGAGGTTTTCTATATCCATTTTTTTCTGTGGCATGCATAATCTTAAATAGGTTTCCTCTCTCTCTCTTTTGTCTTTCCTCTAAACTAAAATGTCTCAAATTTTGTAACCTTTCCTTGTGTGGGTGTTATTCCATCCCCTTCAGCATCAAGATTCCCCCTTTCTGCAACTTTTCTAAGTCTTTTGTTGTTGTTTAGTCATTTAGTCATTTCCGACTCTTCATGACCCCATGGACCAGAGCACGCCAGGCACTCCTGTCTTCCACTGCCTCCCGCAGCTTGGTCAAACTCATGTTTGTAGCTTCGAATACACCGCCCAACCATCTCGTCCTCTATCGTTCCCTACAATACCCTTTTGAGTTGAGGTGAATGTGTTAGGATTTTTATCCATGCAAGCTGCTCAGCAAGTAGCACTATGTTGTTTATATCATGTGAGTGTCTGAGAGTGTGAGACAGGAAGTCTCAGTACTATTGGAGTATTGTTGAGAAGTTAATTTCACATCTGTGTGAGATGCTTTTCTGTACTGCTGCTGAGAGAGCACAGACATGCTGGTGGATTCTTTGTACATGGACTGTAAATAAAGTAGTTTATAGCTACTGATTGTCTTTTTCTTTTGCTGTGAGATGCCAGAAGACGAGTGTGCTCCTCTCAGGAAGGAGGGGTCGCTTATCACCAGTCTCTCTGGACTGAGGGAGATTTACAGCCAGAGAGTGACCAGCGGAGAGACGCCCCGGTGTCTTGGGAAGGTGGCGGCCTTCCCGGGTATTTTTCCAAGAGAATGTACACAATAATGCAAGTATGGTCACAGCATATATTTCTATACTAGTGTCAATGATATTGACATTTTTATATTCAATTCCTTTCCTGATGAGCCTAGGTGTGGAATTTGCCTTTTTTACAACTGCTTTATGGAGAAATGTTGGAGGGTATGCATGCATGCATGCATGTATGTATGCATGTATGTATGTATTTTAATGTTTGTTTTTATAATGTTTGTTTTTATAATGTTGTATTTATTGTTTAATGTGTTTGTGTACAAACACACACACACACACACACACAGTTGCATTTATTAATCTGGGGTTTTCTTTTCCCCGTCATGCTTCCCTAATTGCAAAACATAAAAGATTTATGCACTTAAAATGCTTTCGTACTAGACCAGGAGTAAACACTCAAGCAGTGGGATGGCTCACTTGGCAGAGCAAAAGACTAGTTTGTGGGTGCGAACCCCATGCTGGGCTAAAGATTCCTGCATTGCAACAAGCTGATTGGCCAGAGAATAAGGGTTTGACAGAAATGGAAATATAAAATGCGTGTGGGACAAGAAAGAGTGTGTAGCATTGAGATTTCTGGGAATGCCTTTTTTAAATTGTTTGACACTTTCAGTGGGAGGGTTATGCCACACATGGTGACCAGCCTCTACTGCTCTTTAAACTAGTTAGTGGAGATCCCAGGTGAGAGAGGGCTATTGGGCTCATGCCTTGTTTTCTGGGGTTTGGTGCTCTGGGAGCTGAATGCTGAACTAGAGGGGCCTTTGATGCAATCCAGACAAAAATCCTCTTATGCTCCTAACTCCTGAATCTCTTGCTGACTCTCCAGAGTTCTGCCAAACAATAGTAGTATGCACTGGGTGCCTAGTGCTGTGTGGCAAATCTCCAAAAAAGCAGGTACAACTGCAAACAGTGGACTGCATTTTAGAGCTTTCTTCAATCTTTCCTCTTGCTAAGTTGGGTGGGGAGCTTTTTATTGTATTTGTTTGAACTTTTGTGATGCCCTTATGATATTGTAAGCCACTCAGATTTCTTTGAAATATAGTGATATAAATATATCATAAATCAATAAAATCGTTGTCCATTTGTTCATTTTCAAAGCACTGCCCTTTGCCACTGCAGCTAACAAATATTCTTAATTTGATGAATAGAGACACAGAACACAGTTTTGTTTGCCACACCAATTTATTTTGATTTTGAACAAAGATAAATTTAACCCATATACCATATATTATCATGAGACAGAGCCCCCAAGCCGCACATTCCTACTTTAGCTTATCTATTCCCTGCATCCCATTCACCCTGCATTAAAAGCCAAATAGAGGATTCAGGAGTCCTGTGAATTGCAGTAGCTCTTCCACTCCCACCACCAGGCAAGCAACTTCCACCTCCACTGCTGCAAGACACAGTGGGATCCAAACGGAAGAAGACATTGTTCTCTCCTAACTACCCTTCAAAGTTCAGCTGCTCTAGGAGAGGCAGAAGTATCACAGCATCGTGCTTTGGTTATAGTGCCTGAAAAGACATCAAAATGCGTTGAATTCTTGGCCATTGCACAAAAGGTTGGTGATGCACAGCCGTAGAAATGCTTGTCAGGAAGTGCACTGTCATCTAGTAAAGAAAAAGAGACATTTTCACATGAGTTCCTGGGTAGTAACAGGTGAGTTTGTGTGCAGAAGAGAGAATAGGAGCATCTCAGAATCATACATGAGATCAATTTGACACAGATGTTTAAAATTTAGAAAAAGAAATATCCATTTTTTATTATGTTACAGGGGCCCATCTTCATCAATATTGCTTTCCAGATCGGTGGTCCATGGCTGCCTTTACTTCTTCTAAAAGGTTAGTGAAAACTTTCTTTTAAAAGGCAGTTTTACACATGATTAAACAAACAGATTATTTTGCTTTCTTTCTCATACCCCTACCCCAGAAATATGGTGTCTCATCTCTATATATGCAGAACAAAGATAATTTAACGCAGTTATATTTTCAGAAAAAGAGAATTTCACCCTACCAACACACAGTGCATTTTCTGGCAGAAAGCCACCAATAGAGGAAGAGAGCAGCCCACCACCCTGTCTCCACCTCATTGGCTGGCTGTGCTACTTACCATGATCAACAACAAACTCTATGCACTGGGTCTGATCATCATAACACTTGATGGTCTCTGAGCCCTTACAGGCTTTTGAGAAAGAAGGAAAACAGGTCGGACACTCCTGCCCATTTAACTCAGGTTGTTGCACTGTGGAAAACAAGCACTAAAATCAACACACAGTTTCGGCCCATTTCTCCACCCTCCCTACCTTCCTTTTGTTGCAGTGTAATAATTTCTTATTACCTTTTCAAAAAAATGATATCTATACATCAATGCATAATCAATTTTTCAGACTCCCCACCCCATTTTCCATGGTGTTGTTACTTCTTTCCCTCTGCTGCACAATACCTTCTATCGTATATACCAACACATCAATACTTTATTCTTTAATTTCTTATGTCTCTAAATCATCTTTACCACCATGATATCATTTAGAATAATATATGAACAATTCCATAGTTAATGCTTTTTATCCAGCCCATATATTTCTCCGAATCCTAAGCCTCAGTTCCCTAGTTCTGTGAGAGGGCTGCAACATCTCCATTGTATTCTGTTTCAGGAATTAATTATGCTCACAATACAGATCTAGATATTATCTCTAATGATGAGACAGAGGTGCTGGCAGCTGGGTTATCAAAAGGGAGCAATTTTAGTTGCCACTGTGCAAATACAGTCCAGAGAGACTCCACCCAGTCTGTTGTTAAATATGTATTGTGTTTCATAGTTCAACCTGAGAGGAGTAGGCAAGTAGCAGTATTTTTAGGGAGTGAGTTGTGGAATTTATTGCTGGGTTGTCTATGTGATTAATTTGCCACTTCTATGTTTTGTCCATTGCTTAATATGCACAGTGATTCATCATGCATTATGTATTCTTATATATTGCTTAATACTGTGAAATAGATTTATGTTCACTAGTCTCAAAATCTGTAAAAGATGCAATTTGCACTCCACCTGTGATATCATCCCTTTGGGTCTAGGATAATTGCACAGGAACACTTGATGATTCATCGGGACTAAGAAAAAAGATTGTTCACTGTATAGCTGCTTCTTTCTGTAGTACAGTGGTGCCCCGCAAGACGAACGCCTCGCAAGATGGAAAACCCGCTAGACGAAAGGGTTTTCCATTTTGGAGGCGCTTCGCAAAACGAATTTCCCTATGGGCTTCCTTCGCAAGACGAAAGCCCATAGGGAAATCTCTGGGACAGCGGGGAAGGCTGCTCCGAAGGCTGGCGGCAGGGCGGAGAGACCTCCTCCCGCCGCCCGCCTTCGGAAGGTTGCTCCGAAGGCGGGCGGCGGGGCGGAGAGACCTCCTCCCGCCGCCAGCCTTCGGAAGGCTGCTCCGAAGGCGGGCGGCGGGAGGAGGGTTTTCCTTCCCATCGCCAACATTCAGAATGCTGTTCTGAATGTTGGCGGTGGGGAGGAAAAACCCTCCTCCCACCACAAGCCCCCGGGAACAGAGGAGAAGCGCTGCACACCTTCCCCTCTGTTCCCGTACCTGTCCTGAAGGCTTGCGGTGGGGAGAAAAGCCCTTCTCCACACCGCCAGCCTGGCAAGCGGTTTCCATAGGAACGCATTAATTGATTTTCAATGCATTCCTATGGGAAACAGTGCTTCGCAAGATGAAAAACTCGCAAGAAGAAAAAACTTGCGGAACGAATTAATTTCGTCTTGCGAGGCACCACTGTATTATTACACATAGGAGGGGGAGCTTTAGCCATGGGGGATCAGGGACACTTAAATAACAAAAGATCCTGGATGGCTTCCTGTGCATCGGCCTCTTCATGCAGGAGAGGGAGAATAGGACAGTCACCCATGCTCTTTTCTCAGCCTGCATTAGTTGCTGGTTTAGGCATGGACTTCAAGCTATTCTTTGTCTTTTTCTCCCTTTTATTTGCTTAGGTTAGTTTGGGAGACTTCCCTTCATTCCCTAGCAATGCAAACAGTCTATGGAAGTTAAGCCTGTTATTTAAGACCTTTGCATTCTTAATTGGCTTTTGCTTTCTTGTCCTTTTCACTTTACTTTCTTTGATCTGGGGAGCATTACTGAAAGTTTTCAGCCTCCTGCTCCCCAAGGTCATGGTTGAGGGATCTTGCAACGCCATATTCAAAAAGCCAGGATGTCACCCTGTAGCTGGTGTTCCAGAGGTGGAATTACTACTAGGTAAACAGTGCTTCCATGTACTCTGGATTCCGTCACAGTGTCCCAATACTTGAGGTGCTATACATGCTACCAGCAAGACGATTGGGTAGAGAAGTTGAACCTGGCCGAGTTAGCGGATAACAATGCAGTGCACACATCCATGGACATGGCACCTTTTGTGGTGAACTAGGATGTGCATACCAGGGCATTTCCGGGTAGGGAAGAGGTGCTGTCAGTACCAGCAGCTGAGGAGTTTGTGGAGGAAATGGAGTACTTGCATAAGATAGTGAAAGAAAACCTGGAAACATCGAAGGCAGCTTACAAAAGGACCTCAGACGCACATAAGCAGGAGGGAGAGAAAATCCAGGTAGGAGACAAGGTGTAATTGTCCTCAAAGGGGTTGCCGTTCAAAGGGAGGTGCAAGAAGCTAGAGCCAAGAAAGCTGGGGCTGTTTGAGGTGGTGCAGGAGATTAATCCGGTGTCCTTTAGGCTCCGGTTGCCAGAGACAATGAAGATACACCCAGTATTCCACAGGGCTTTGCTGTCTCCTCTTATTCCAGCACACAGGTACCAGGGGGAGAGGATGGAACATACTCCCACTCCTACACTGGTAGAAGGAGAGAAGGATTACGAAGTTCAGGAAATCTTAGATTCCAGATGGCTCAGGAGGAAACTACAACACCTTGTAGCTTGAGAGCTTCATCAGCTGAGAACTCCTGGGAACCGTTGGAGCATGTTCATGTGCCATGGTTGCAGAGAGAGTTTCACAGGAGACACCCCCACAAGCCCAAACCTAGGAATTGGGCAGAGCCAGAGAGTAGTTTGGACAGTGACAAAGAGATAGAGCTACCGGAAGATTTGAACACACACACACCCCGCAGACAGCGAGGAGGAAGGGGATTGGGGAAGGCTTAGAGATGGAGGGTTATGTCAAGAAGGATTTGGAGGAGCAAAGGACAGAAGAGGCAGAACAGGGGCTTGGGGATGCTGAAGAGCCCCGCAACCACCCAGAGACAGAGGAAGTGGAAGAGGGGGTGGAGAGTAGCCCGGGAGAGCAGGGGCTCAGGGATGCTGAAGAGCCCTGCAACCACCCAGAGGCTTTGGAAGGAAGCTCAGACTCAGGAAGGGAGGGGGCTTTCAAATCAGCACAGACAAGGAGAGAAATGAAACATAAGGATCAAAGATGTCTCACGCAATTCCCACACCTACTTTGTTGGCATGGGAATCATAGGGAGCCACTCCGCAAATCTGACTCAATGGGTTTGGAAGTGTAATTCTGAACTGTAGCTGTTTCTTGTATATATGTAATAAAGACTGTAAATACGAAGCTGACTGTGCTGGAGTGTTACTGCTAAGGGGAAACACCACCTTTACAGGCTTCCATCAAAGTGTCTCATTGCACCAGAAGCAGTTTAGTCATGCTGGCCACATGATCTGGAAAGCTGTTGCAGACAAATGTCAGCTCCCTCGGCCTGAAAAGTGAGGTGAGTGCTGCATTACATAGTTAATTTCAACTGGACTTAACTGTCTAGGGATCCTTTACCTTTACATTTTTCCTTACTATGAGTTATCATGGGAACCACCTTTGGTGTCCTCTAACCAGCTACAGGGAAGCTGTGATCTATCTTGGGCTTCATCAAAGATCTCCATGCCATCTGTTTGATATCGTTTGTCTAAGGGCAACCAAGGAAAACCCTTAAAGCCTCAAGGCTATTTATGCTTGAGGATATATACAAACACGCATATACTTACTTTCATACAATTTCTTGTAGCAGTCTGTAGCACGACAGCAGAACCTCACCTGCCGCAAGAAATAATCTTTTCCTGAAGTGAAAATGTAGTTCCTTGAGGTGCAATCTGTAGTACATCCCATTTCAATTTCAAACTTTGTAGAGCCATCTGTGAGAGATAATTGGAATACCTAGATCAGCTAAAATTCAAATCATTACTCTCCTGAATGATTTTTTTGTGATGCTCCCTTATAAACAATACGTTGTGCAAATGGGTGAATAAAGAAAAAGAATCTGGCAAGTACTGAATTAAGCAAGCTAATCGTTAGTTTCTTCCTGAATCAGTATAGATTACTCTGCCAAACCATGTGAATATTCCAGGATAGTTCTTAGAGAGTGGAGAATGGAGAATACAGTTTTCTCTTTCCTCTAATTTTCTCCTTCTCTTGATCTAACTTCTGACTGCATATCTCAAGGGAATAAATCTTTTTCCATGCATCTTTCTATGGGGAAATGTCTGAATAAGTTTTCCTTTTTCATGAAAAATATTTTTGTAGGTTCAGCTGCTGTCAGATTGTAACCAAAAGGGTCTGGAGTTTTGTGCTGCTTCTATATATTACAGGCCTATTTGACAAGAGGTGGGGTGGCCTGGATCGGGTAAATTCTTTCTGATTGGTTTGAGAATCTCCATTCCATCCCTCCTTTCCAGGAGTGCAGTTTGCAGCCCAGCATGACTGTGGATGGGTTTGGTTTGGTTGTCTGATTGGTTTCTTGCAGACATTCCTGTGCAAGGCGAAACTCAAAAGAACAAGGGAGCCAATCAGCCTGTCTTTTAGAGTACAGAACTAGCTACTTTTGGGTATGATATGTAGCAAATGTGCTTTCCATAACAGTGAAAAGGACAAATTGTTAGAATCTATTGTGGCCATTGTATGAACAGAAAGAGAATTGGTTTCAACTATTAAGATTCCTTTGATCCTTTGATTGGTGAAATGAAATCACGTGTAATCTAGAAGCGTATAAAAAAACCCAACATTGATTTGGATGTGGTTCTTTACAGTCTCCTCCTTATTTTTGAGGCTGTGCTTATGCAGATTTGCATTTCATTACAGGCCTATCTTTTCACTTGGAGCCTACATCCTTTCCTTTTAGGTTTCTGGGAGGAAAACCTCCATTCTAAGAAACTCGTTTGAAATGTCAAGCATCTGATAACTGTGATAGAGAGTTTTGTATTTCTTCTTCATTTCTTGTTCCTTCACTTTTTTATTTTATTCCTTTCTTATTCTTGCTTTTATGTATCCTTTTTCTTTAGATTAGCTTGGCTTTTATTGTATTTTATGCTGAAAACTTTCAATAAAAATGATTTAAAAATAACAAAAGGCAAAACTAATTAGGTTTTGGTTTCCGGCCTGACATCATGGTCATGGTGGTTGAGCTCTTCTGCCCTCCAGGGCAGGGTAGCTGCCTGGACAGGGGAAAGCCAGGATTTATGAGGTAAAATTCCTGGCAATGCTTCCCAGGGGTCTGGGGAGTGCACGATAAGTCACGGTGTCACTTAAACTCATATCTCCCAGCTTGAAAGGCAGTGCGGTTGCAGCCTGGGAAATGTGTCCCTGCCATGGACAAACCTCCATTTCTGGCATGATCTGTGATCAGTTCCTCAAGAATTCAGAATATTAATTATGGGGCACTCCTGTAATGGCATATGGTAAAGGGCTGCAACTAATCAGCTGCCAAAAGGACTGGACTTGAGCCCTGAAGTTATCTTAATGATTTTCAACAAGCGCAAAAAGACTTACAATAGCCAGAATGGGAGGGGAGGCAAAGCAATGTTTACTCTGAAGGTTTCTAAATGGCTCCCCCCCCATTGACCTTTCCTGCAACACGAAAGAATAATGTGCAGACATTTAGAGGTTATCTGTTATCTGGAGGAAGAGAGAGGACCAATGATTTATGCCCAATTAAGGGTTTTACAAAAAAAAAAAAATATCTTCCCCTCTCAACTGAAGAGGAATGGATTTTATATACAGTTTCTTTGAACTGTATGAAGAAAGAGTGGATGAGAGAGTGGTTTCCTAAGGACTGCTACTGTATTTTTCGCTCTATAGCACGCACATCGTTTTTAGAGGAGGAAAACAAGGGGGGGGGATTCTGAATGAAACAGTGGGTGTATCATTTTTGTGCCTCATGTTGTGGCCACAGACATGTGATCTGATGGTGAATTTGGGGTTACCCAATGCAAAGATCCTGAGGATCCATGTGGATCCATGCTTTGTAACCATGTTTTTGCACCATTGCAGCCCCAGGCAACAGTGGGTGTGTGATTTTTTTGGTGCAGGCTGTAGCCATGGACATGCTATGTGATCTGATGGTGAATTTGGGGTGACCCAATGCAAAGATCCTGAGGATCCATGTGGATCCATGCTTTGTAACCACGTTTTTGCACCATTGCAGCCCCAGTCAACAGTGGGTGTGTGATTTTTTTGGTGCAGGCTGTAGCCATGGACATGTAATGTGATCTGATGGTGAATTTGGGGTGACCCAATGCAAAGATCCTGAGGATCCATGTGGATCCGTGCTTTGTAACCACGTTTTAAGTGGGGAGGGAAGGAAAAACATAGAAGGGACAAGGAGCATGAGAGGGGTGTGCAGAGAAGCAGCTGGCTAAGAATGCAGGAGAGGGGTTTAACAGGAGGGAGGAAAGGAAGGCAAAAGTTTCCCCCCACCCACCCAACCAATCCCTCTCTCTCTCTCTCTCTCTCTCTCCCACCTGCATGTTTTCCGGCTGCCTGCGAGTCCCTAAAATGCTTCCCTGGACGCAGCAGCACCGGAGCACGGAGAGGAATTAGAAGGAAGGACGCGATCCTTTCCATTCCCCTCTGCTTGCCTGGAGGGGAGGGGACTTCCCTGCTCTTTGTTCCGTTTGAGCGAACAGCAACCAAAACAGAAGAGGGTGGGCAGTAAGACCCTCAGGCAGAATGCAGGAAAGCAACAGCTTCCTCTTCAGGCATCCCTCCTCCCTGACGCGTGCGCGATCAGATTTTTGCCTGATTTTTGCCCCTGCATTCGGGCCAGTTGGCTCAAGGGACCACACATTCGCTCAATAACACGCACAGACATTTCCCCTTACTTTTTAAGAGAAAAAATATGCGTGTTATAGAGAGAAAAGTACGGTAATTAGACTTCCCAGGAGTTTATAAATATGATTTTGATTTTTAACTGCGAGCTGTGGAAAACAATCCCCAGGATTTTAATGGCAGAGAAGGCATCTTTTCGGGAGTTATTTATAACACGGAACGTCCTTGAAAAACGGAAGGGATGTTTTCAAAGGAATGGAATGGACTGAGAAAGTTGGCAATTAATCTCTCTCCACACTAAGTCTGTGAACAGACTTCTGAAAAGGCTGCACATGTGAGATGGTTATTTTATATGTTTGGAAAATAACAATGGTGCTGTGTGTAAAAAAACCATGAATGTTAGCTAGGAAAATGGATTATGACTAATAGAAGGAGGTGATTAAAAAAGAAGAATGAATGTGGCAATATCAGGAAGCAATGGACATATGTTTGTGAAAGGAGCAGGAAACCTTTTTTGTAAAAAAAAAATTGTATTAAATCTAAATGATCTGGATTGATTTGTTAAAATTCTGAAAACTAATAAAAATAAATTTATTTTTTTTGTTAGCTTTTACTACTGTAACCACTGTTTGCTGGATCAGCCTATTCTTGCAACTCCCCCCCCCCCATGAAATTTAGTTCTTTTTCCTTTTCTTGTTTTTACCCTGAACCTGATTTGGTTTATAGATTAATAGCTCCTGTAAAAGTAGCAAACAAGGTTCCGATTCAGTGTCACACCTCATCCATATCTTAATGATGTTCCTTTCTTCAACTTGATTCTGTATATTGATGACTTTTGTAAAACAAATGACCGTGATAAATTCATGTCTGGCTATGTTGTGGTATCTGACTATGAAATTCTTCAAGTTTATTTCCTTTCAGATATTAAAAGGTGCCCAAATTCCTGAGGTCATCACTTCTATTCATGCCTACACCAAGCCGGGAGAATTGTTTATCTCCTGTGATACTGTACCATTCTGTGTGCCAAAATGTGGGGGGAGATTAATTTTCTTATTTCTGTGGATTTTTCTATGCATACTTTGGTTCCTCATTTATTCCCTTTTTCTATATCTTAAAATGAAAATATTTTGCTTTTAGGAAATAGGAGAGCCAAACATGCAGCTCCTCTTGGCTCTGTTCCTGGCTGTTTCATGATTTTTTTTATACTTTATAACTAAAATGATTTCTATTCCTTAGTGATTGCAGTTTTCTCCCCCAAAGTGAAAAAATAAAGAAAATGCTGTTGTTAATTTAGTCCTAGTGATGTTTATGTAAACCTAAATGTTATTCCTGCTCTTGGTTCATAAGCATGCTCAGGTGTCTCATAGGCCACAAGAGTGGGAAAAGGGAGAAAATGATAAATATTGAATATTGTTGTGTGTTATGCTGGGTTTGTCAATAGATGCCACATAACACAAGGTAATTTCTTGGTTTTGCTAATTAGTCAAGGAAGGGTTAATTGTGTGCAGTGTGCAAGTTATGCCCCTGGGTTCATCCCAAATAAAATATTAAATTCTCTGTGTGTGTGTGTGTGTGTGTGTGTGTGTGGCTTCAGCTGCTGCCAGGGTGCAACCAAAAGGGTTTGAGGCTTAGGTTGTTTCTATATACTGCAGGCCTATTTGGCAGCAGCTGCTTGCTTTCAGAACGAGTGATGTACAGTGTTCATTTGATGGGGCTAGGATCAGGTAAATTCTTTCTGATTGATCTGAGAATCTCCATTCCATCCCTCCTTTCCAGGAGTGCAGAATTGTTTATCTCCTGTGATATTGTACCATTCTGTGTGCCAAAATATGGGGGGAAATGAAGAACATGAAAAGAACATGAAAAGGAAGAAAATGTTAAATATTGAATATTGTTATGCATTATGCTTCAGTTAGATAATAGTATTTGCAGCTTAATTTTCTTGAGTTGTGGGTTTAAATGTTTTCCCTACAAACATGAGAATGCCAATAGATTAAATAAAAGTTAAAAATGATGATACACTTTGCCATTGAAGCAAGAAAGAAAAGCAATACAAACCACCTAACACAAAGTAATTGCTTCATTTTGCTAATTACACTAGTCAAGGAAGGGTAAGTTGTGAGCAATGTTCAAGTTATGTCCCTAGGTTAAAAAAAATAAATCTTAAATTGTGAGTTTAATAAAATCACTGCAAACACCACCCATAAATCAAACATACTTTTCAGGGTGGCATAAGCAGCATAGTCATTCCATGTTGTCCAACCATCATATGGTTGCTGCAAGCTGGAAAATATTGAGATGTCACTACTGGATATGTGGGGAGTGAGTCTGAGTATTTCCCCCATATTGATTGGCATTTGTTATGTAAAGTAGGTACTTCCACCTGTGTGAGTATAAAATATTCTGCCTTAAAATGAATATGGAATCATTCCTTTCAAAAAAAAAAAAAAATGGGGGAACGATAGAGAAAATATTAATTTCATGGAACTGTATCATTTGGATTATTCCATATTCTTTTGAGCCTAGGACCTATGGTTTTCTGAGAGACATACCTCCAGTCTATGAACCCTTTCAATTTTCCCAACAATGGGATTGGAAGCCCCTTTCCCCCAAAACATCATGCCATCTGGAAAGACTGCAATCTTTGTCCCTACACCCAGCTCAGGGGCTCAGAAAAAGAGCAACCCTTATCAGTAGCTTCTTGGAGTTTGCTAGATGTTGCCATAGGTGAACGCTAACGTTGGTCATTCCCAACTGTCTTTCAACCAACAGGAGGACTGGTTGATCATTGGTTGAACACATGTCTTCTTGTATTCATCACTGGCTACACACTTGACCACTGCATCACTTGTGTTTGAACCCACAAAGAGTAGACTCTGATTATGTTGGATACTAATGAGTGGAGAGTGACCTGCCAGTGAGGTATTGTTACTTAGGATTTGGCCATTGGGAAAACCAGTTGGTGATGGAGCTGTGAGGCAAAGGCCGGAGAAAGATGAGGCCTGAATATTCATGCACAATGTATTAACAGTAATCAGCTGGTAAAGCTCAGAAGAAGGTTGCCAGTGGTTCTCCAAGGCTAAGAGGCTGCCCTATGGAAAGGTGTGGGGGAGGCTGCACACTTTATTAGTTATTGACATGGAAAAGAGCCATCTCACTGCCTGCTTCCCAACACTGGAAATCCTTCCCAGGAGAAGCTAGATAGCCTCCCTTCTTGTCCTGGCAGGTGAAGACCTCCTTGTCCCAACAGTCTTTTGAGGAATTACTGTTTTTATTGAAAAGGTTGATACCACTTTTATTGTAATCATTGATACATTTTACACATATTTTATATAGTTTTAATTCTACTAATATTTAATTAACTGTTGGGGGGAAAGAATTTCTCAACATTGGGTGAGATCCGCATTCTGTCCCCCTCCCCCCTGATATGTCAGGGTCCAAATGATGGACCCACACACTCAGGTTTAATCTGACAGAAAGGATTTATACTCACTAAATGTTCTGCCAACAACACGATTAAAGCAACTGCCACCTTCGGAAGTTTCACAGGTGCCTTGTGCAACACGGTCATTTAGTTTCTTTACTTTACATCTCTCAGCTGTCACTGCAGAGACAAAAGAAGTATTCAGCACCAAATACATCAGTTCCTCAGGCATTGAGAAATGGAATCTACATTCCCACCTGGATACAATCTTCCAAGCCGGACATGAGCAACCTTATTGGTCTCAGGATCCACATGTAGTGGTGGGTTGATGTAGGTATGCACACTGACACATATCTTCCCCCTATCTCACACACAGGAACATCTCCAGACACAAAGATGGAGAGAGACACAGTCTTCATCCATTTTACTATTATGAATGCATACATTAAAGCAGGGATACATTAAAGCATATATTAAACACACAATGAGGTGCACAATGGGATTTTAGCAGTCCCATTGCATACTTTCACAGGCAGCACACATATTGTATGTGAAGAAAGCCAACCTCATGAAACAGAAGCACACTCCACAAAGCTGTCTCCCAAAATTTGGAGTCCATATTCTCAGTATTCCAATATCTTTAGCTTCCTTTATCCTTCCTAGAGCCAATATCAGTTTGCCTTCTCTAGCCCACTGCATATCCCCTCCTGCATTTGAAAAAGCAATTCAAGATTGCAGCTTCCTACTCACCTTCAGAAAGGATGGCCAAGAAGAGACAAGTACTCAGGAAGATTTTCATAGTGCTGGAGAGATCAAAAGCTGAGGAGAACTCAGTTCAAAGAAGCAGGCAACTGATGGAGGAAGAGGCTGCCTTGGGGGATTTATAGGCTAAGAAGAGGAGCCCTGGGCAGAACTGATCCAGTGAGGGGGTGGGAAATGATGACAGTAGAGATTGCACGCTTTCCCAAACATCTTGTAATTTTTATATTGGAACACAAAGCATGGAGTAGAAATTGCATTAAGTCATTTTTGGGAACTGTATGAAATTCTGACAGCTGCCTCTTCTTTTGCATTCTCAGGGATAAGGAACATATTTTTTAAATCCTTAAATCACCATTGGAAAGCCCATGAAAATTCACCAAATAACTTTCCAGTCTATCCCACCCCAATTTATCCACAGTGGGAGCCACTCTTATGGAACCACTCTCTTCAGAAAGTACACTGAATGAATACCACTTTGAGACAATTGACTGCTATTAGAATATTTCCTTCTAGGTTCAAGTGGCTAGAACACGCATCATCTTGGAAATACTGAGCAAAGAATTCAAAGGTGTTAGTTACATAGTATAGCCACTCAGGTTGTTTATGCACAGCAAAATAATTTCTCTACCTTCATTAATCGCATCATGACTCAACTAATACAAGGCTATATTTTTAATGAGGAATGCTGAGTCATACCAGGAATTTAGTTATCTTAAACATATTATTATTATTATTATTATTATTATTATTATTATTAATTTATTTATACCCTGCCCATCTGGCTGGGTTTCCCCAGCCTCTCTGGGCGGCTTCCAACAAAATATTAAAATACAATTGTCTATTAAACTTTAAAAGCTTCCCTAAACAGGGCTGCCTTCAGATGTCTTCTAAAAGTCTGGTACAGTGGTACCTCAGGTTACATACACTTCAGGTTACATACGCTTCAGGTTACAGACTCCACTAACCCAGAAATAGTATCTCGGGTTAAGAACGTTGCTTCAGGATGAGAACAGAAATCGTGCTCCGGCGGCGCAGCAGTGACAGCAGGCCCCATTAGCTAAAGTGGTGCTTCAGGTTAAGAACACTTTCAGGTTAAGTATGAACCTCTGGAATGAATTAAGTACTTAACCCGAGGTACCACTGTAGTTGTTTTTCTCTTTTACATCCAGTGGGAGTTCATTCTGCAGTGCAGGTGC
Source organism: Podarcis muralis (assembly GCF_964188315.1). Lineage (NCBI taxonomy): Eukaryota > Metazoa > Chordata > Lepidosauria > Squamata > Lacertidae > Podarcis > Podarcis muralis. The sequence goes on along the minus strand of NC_135661.1, from coordinate 79,214,766 downwards.
CACTACTGAGAAGGCCCTCTGTCTGATTCCTTGTAGCTTGGCTTCTCGCAGCAAGGGAACCGCCAGAAGGCCCTCGGCACTGTACCTCAGTGTCCGGGCAGAACGATATGGTTCGAGACGCTCCTTCAGGTATACTGGACCGAGGCCATTTAGGGCTTTAAAGGTCAGAACCAACACTTTGAATTGTGCTTAGAAATGTAATGGGAGCCAGTGTAGGTCTTTCAAGGCCAGTGCTATGTGGTCTTGGAGGCCGCTCTCAGTCACCAGTCTAGCTGTCGCATTCTGGATTAGTTGTACTTTCTGGGTCACCTTCAAAGGTAGCCCCACGTAGAGTGTGTTGCGGTAGTCCAAGCGGGAGATGCACCACTCTGGCGAGACAGTCCACGGGCAGGTAGCGTCTTAGCCTGGGTACCAGGTGGAGCTGATAGACAGCTGCCCTGGACACAAAGTTAACCTGCACCTCCATAGACAGCTGTGAGTCCAAAATGACTCCCAGGCTGTGCACCTGGTCCTTCAGGGGCACAGTAACCCCATTTAGGACCAGGGAGTCCTCCATACCTGCCCGCCTCCTGTCCCCCCAAAACAGTATTTCTGTCTTGTAAGGATTCAACGTCAATCTGTTAGCTGCCATCCATCCTCCAACCACCTCCAGATACTCACACAGGACCTTCACCACCTTCACTGGTTCTGATTTGAAAGAGACGTAGAAATGGGTATCATTCGCATACTGTTGAACACCCAGCACAAACCCCCTGATGATCTCTCCCAGCAGTTGCATGTAGATGTTGAAAAGCATGGCGGAGAGGACAGAACCCTGAGGCACCCCAGAAGTGAGAGCCCAGGGATATGAACATTCACCCCCCCACCACCACTTTCTGAACATGGCCCAGGAGGAAGGAGCGGAACCAGTGTATAACAGTGCCCCCAGCTCCCAGCCCCTCTAGATGGTCCAGAAGGATGTTATGGTCAATGGTGTCAAAAGCCACTGAGAGATCCAGCAGAACTAGGAAACAGCTCTCACCTTTGTCTCTAGCCCGCCGGAGATCATCAACCAGTGCAACCAAGGCAGTTTCAGTCCCATGATGAGGCCTGAATCCTGACTGGAAGGGATCCAAACAGTCCGCTTCTTCCAGGCGTGCACAGTTACTCCATTCTTGTCTAGGGAGTTCCCCCCCCACACCCCATCCCCCAAGAACAGTACTTCTGTCTTGTCAGGATTCAACCTCAATCTGTGAGCTACCATCCATCCACCAACCACCCCCAAGCACTAACCCTGGATGATTTAAAACATACACACCAGAAAATACAGCTATGTACACAACTGAACTGAACTTGGGCCACAGTCCAGCCCCACAAACTCAGGGCCCATCTATCCTGGATCCTTTCCAAAATTAGTTCAGAGGCATGACTAATGTTTCAGACCCTCCAAGTGTCCCTATTTTCCAGGGACTGTCCCAGATTTTCAGAAGTTTCTGATTTGATCCCAGAATATCCTAATTATATATATTTGACCAGGAAGGAGGGGAGATTTTGTATTTTTGTCCCCCTGTCAAATTATGAGCAAATGGATCCAATTTTGCTGAGTTCTTTCACAAAATTGTACACAAAAGCTAAAGGATACCTATTCTGATCCTCGTGTGATTCAAGGCTAAAAAAAAGCAGAAATAGCAGAATCGCTGTGCATCCTTGTATGCTGTACAGCATTTGGCTATTTAGCCAGTGATGAAGCATCACAGAGGCAGATTTAGAGGATCATGGACTGCAAGAAGATGAAACCTATCGATTCTAAAGGAAATCAGCCCTGAGTGCTCACTGGAAGGACAGGTCCTGAAGCTGAGGCTCCAATACTTTGGCCACCTCATGAGAAGAGAAGACTCCCTGGAACAGATTCTGATGTTGGGAAAGATTGAGGGCACATGGAGAAGGGGACGACAGAAGATGAGATGGTTGGACAGTGTTCTCGAAGCAACTAACATGATTTTGACCAAAGTGCGGGAGGCAATGGAAGACAGGAGTTCCTGGCATGCTCTGGTCCATGGGGTCATGAAGAGTCGGACATGACTAAGTGACTAAACAACATAGAATGCAAGGTGAGAGATGGGGGGAGGCGACAAATTTTGGTGTCTCACGGGTTCCCACTGAAATTTGACCCCAAAGTCTGCCAGTGACCACCAGATTATACAGAGAGCAAGTGAAGGGGAGATATCTGAGGTCAGAACTGCCAAAGCATAAGTTAAATAAAGCCATGTTTCTAATAATCCAAAATAATGAAAGGGGGGGAGGAATGATGCCTTCTTTTTCTGAAGCAGATTTAACTTTAGACCCCCCCAAGAAGAACTGTTTCACAACAAAGAAGGTCAATGAGCACTAAACCCTTGACAGGGAGTGCCTTTCTGCTGAAGTAAATCCATCTCCTTCATTCTTCATTTTCTGGAGGATTTTGAAAATTCCTATTCTCCCAGGCATTTAAAGGCTGAAAGGCACTGCTCCTAGCAGCCTTGAATTTACTGTATTATCTGGAACCAGTTATTGCTAATTTTCAATGTTCTTAATGTTTCTCAACCTTTTCAGATTTTTTTTAAAAAACAGTTTCTTAAGATAGATTTTTCTTTTACATTTACTAGTGTCTTTTTTCTGTTGTCACCTGTCCTGGTTCCTTCGGAGGAATGGTGGGATTGCAATACATTTTAATAAATGAATATGGCTGAAAACAAAATACTGATCCTTTAAGGATTCTACATCTAACACCTAATTCTGCTTCCTGCAGATTTTTAACAGATCTGGCTTCTTATCCAATGACAGCTAGGCACCCTCAGGAGTCTTGCACTATGAAAAACCAGTTGAATATTCAGCCTGAGTTCCTTTGGGAGGAATGATGGGATGGAACTTTAATAAATAAAATCAAATAAAAAATGAAGTATCAACAGTCCTGCTCCATGTCGATTATAAAGGGGGTGCCTAGTCTGTCAGTCTTCTCTCTTATGGTTTATTGAGACCCCAGATAGAGAGATATGGAGCTGCATTTGGTTTCCAGGACAGGGGATCTCAACCCTAGGTACATATTATAAAAGGGCCCCATAGTTTCTCAAACTCTTGTCTCTTTTGGCTTCCCTCAGTCAGGCACATGAGCAATTGTATTCAATTAGAGAAAATTATGAAAGCACAGTTTTTTGGCAGGTACATTATGGAAAGTCTCTTCAGCAGGTACACTGGGTGAGCCCCACTTGAAGCCAATTAGGAGTTTGGCTGCTGTAAGAAGATATGCAGGAAATTTCAGCTGGCCAGAACTTGCATCAGCCTGCTAAATCAGGCCATCTGTTCAAGAAAACCATTTTCACAGTGGCCAACCAGATGCCTGGCATACGCAGCAAGCAGGACCTGAGAACAACACCACTCTCCCCACAGCTGGTTCCCAGAAGCAGACATTAAGAGCAAAACTGCCACTGTATAACAGTGTATAAGAGTGTATAACCACTGTATAACAGTGTCCCCAGCTCCCAGCCCCTCTAGACAGTCTAGAAGGATGTTATGGTTGATGGTGTCAAAGGCTGCTGAGAGATCCAGCAGAACTAGGAAACAGCTCTCATCTTTGTGCCTAGCCCACCGGAGATCATCAACCAATGCAACCAAGGCAGTTTCAGTTCTTTCAATTTTAATTGGTTTTGATTCAAGTAACAATTCTCTATACGTAGCCCATTTAGTGTCCATATTTAATTTGGTGGGGGCCTTCCACACCACCCCTAAGCTACAGCCCTGCTCCCGAGTAGGAACAACAAACTGGCAGGAGGCCCAAGCACATCAAAACCCGACACTCGCCCAGCCTTGCGCTCTCTTGCCAGTGTCACTGTGGCTCTAATTGCACCCATGAGCAGAGCAGGAAGGCGGGTTGGGCACAACCAAGCAGTATGGTGGGGAGGCAGAGCTGGTGCAGAGGTGGCCTGGGGACATAGTGAAGACAAAAGCAGGGGTATGAAAGAATCTGCAGAATAGGAGGGGTGGCTTACAAATTGTGTGGAAGGTGAGAAGGGGCAGATTAGTTGTAATCTGTGGCAGGAGGAAGATACAGGAGGCAACCACAAGCTGGCTTCCCTTCCAAATGGGTTGCACAAAAAGAAGGGGAGGACGCATAGGGTGTAAAAGGGAAAATGGGTGCAAAGCAGGCCTGTAGAATAGAAGAGAGAAGTGGTTTCAGACATGGGTCCTTGACAGGTTAAACTCATGGCTAGTAGTAGCTGCATGGGGTGGGAATAGGGAGGTCTAGCATATCTGATGAGCAGAGGGAGCAGAGGAAAGCCTGAGTAACATCATGGAAATGTCACAAAGATGTCCAAAAATCTACCCACCCTATCTACATATCAAGAGGTTGATAATTATTATTATTATTATTATTATTATTATTATTATTATTATTATACACAAGTTAATACATTAGCAGGGTTTTAAAAATTATTTAATAAGTAATTTAAATAAGGTTCAAACTGAACAGTAGAAATGCAGTATATTGAAAAGGAATGGAACCAAAGAAGGGACTACAGGGAAGTCAATTTGTTTTGTTTTTGTTTTGTTTTTGTTTTGTTGTTGTTTTGTTGTTGTTATTGTTTTTTTTTGTCATTTTTGAAGATTAATAGAAAGAAAGAAAGAAAGAAAGAAAGAAAGAAAGAAAGAAAGAAAGAAAGAGGAAGGCCCCCCACCAGGGTTGCAGGCGAGGGGGCATGCAGAATCGTGGGAACAGGTAGCCCCCAACAACATTACCCCCCTTAATAACCCCAGATCTGAGGGAACGGGATGAGCCTTCGCCTTGTGCACTCCAAAGTGCAGACTCCTTGGGGAGGAGCGGGGGAGGGAGTTGCAGCCCCCACAGAGTTATCGTGCAGCGATCGGGCGCTCCCTTATCTCTCCCGAGGAAGAAGGCACAGAGGTGGGATCTGCACGGCTGCCCCCCTCTCCAGGAGGATGCCCCCCACCCACCAACCCCGTCTGCCGCCAGCCACCCCCAAGGGTTTTGCCCGTCATTGCCCCATGGGAAGCGGAGGGCTGGCAAAAGTGCAACAGGCTTGGGAAGGCGCAAATGGAACCCACCCCTTTCCGGGCTCCAGATTCCCACACCCTCGCATTTAATGCAAACTTAAAAGAAACAAGCAAGCAGTAGCCTTGTTGTTTCCCCCTTGATTTCGTAGGTACTCTTCTGCCTTATAAGAGGGCTATGAAAGGGGGGCGCAGCATGTTACCTGCGTGGATTAATGCCACCATAAAGTGCTTTCAGGGCAAACCCTGAAACCTCTCTCTCCAGGAACAGGAGTGAAACGCCACCCATTGCTTTGGATCACGGAAAAGATGGTCTTTCCCCCAGGATAGCATTTTGAGGTAGAAGGCCAGGTCAGCCACACTTGGGAATAAACAAGAGGGTCACCACATACCATATTTTCGCTCTATAGGACGCACCCGACCATAGGACGCACCTTGTTTTAGAGGGGAAGAACAAGAAAAAAAAATCTCCCCCTCTCTGCTCAGCGCCCCTTCAGTGAAGTAGCAGGAGAAACAGAGCCCCTTCCATTTCTCCTCCCACTTGGCTGAAGGGACGCTGTGCAGCTCTCCCTCTCTGCTGAAGCCAGGAGAGTCTTGGTCTCCTGGCTTCAGCAAAAGGTACCCGAAGCCTCCGGAGTGCAGCGGGATCTCCCGCTGCGCTCCGGAGGCTTCAGGTGGCTATCCCTGAAGCCTGGAGAGCGAGAGGGCTTCAGCTCTCCAGCCTTCAGCAAAAGCAATGTGAAGCCAAGGAGTGCGGAGGGAGCGCTCCCTCTGCACTTCGGAGGCTTCGCGTTGCTATCGCTGAAGCCAAGGAGCCTGCATTCGCTCCATAGGACGAACACACATTTCCCCTTAATTTTTAGAGGGGGAAAAGTGTGTCCTATAGAGTGAAAAATATGGTAGCTTAGAGAGTTGCTTAAATGTATCAATTTTACAAATAACAAAATTCCCTTTATGGTTTTTTGTTTTTTTAAAAAAAGTGTTCTCCAACAATTAATTAGAACTGAAGTTTCCTTAGAGAATTATCAAAGGGGAGAGAAAATGTTGGTGCAATTTTTGGGGTGGGATATAGGGTTGCCACCTATCCTGTTTAATACAGGGTTGTCCCTCATTTCAAAGTAAAATGTTGTGTCCTATATTGATTCAATACAGAACAGTTTGCCCTTTATTTCTCCTATTTATGCTTCTCTGTTTCTCTTGTGTGCCAACTTAAGGATCCTCTCCAATTGTTTGCCTCTGCTCATGCAGTGAAGGTTTTGCCAGCTTGGCCAGAGAAACTTATCTTCTTTTCCTTTCCTTTCCTTTCCTTTCCGCTCCCTCTCCTCATTCCAGCCCCAAGGAGGACCAAACAAGGGCAAAGCTTTCATGCTGTCCCTTCCAGTTCCCTGAAGCTTTGGCTGGGTTAAGTTGGTCATCTACAGAGTTGCAGCCTGGGAGCACTGGACCCCGTCCTGCCATTTTATATCATGTTTTCTTCTTTGGCGACCCCTTGTAGCCGAGTAAGGTTGTCTTACATAAACACGGTTTTAACAGTGGGTCCGTAAGTGACTATGGAGGCAAATTCTGGATCCACATGCCCTTCCAAAGTGAGGACATAGGTTTCCAGGGAGGAGTTGATCATGGTGAGGGTTTGCCAAGCATGGCTTCCTCTTAGCACATTTTTCCCTTTTGTCCTTAGTTCATGCGTCTTCAAAGTCCATGACACCTTTGGTAAAGGCTGTTCTGCAACTTGAGAGCTCACAGGCCTGTGTTTCCCAATTGTATGTGTTTATACTACCTTTTTAAAGAAAGATTTGCTTTGAGAGAGTCTTTAAATCTATTTTGTTGATGAGTGGCATTACGCTTTCTATTTCTAAGTTTGGAATAGAGTTGCTTTGGAAGATGATAATCAGTCATCCTCACAACATGACCAGTCCAACAAAGTTGGTGTAGAAGAATCATCGTTTCGACACTGATGAACTTTGCTTCTTCCAGTACACTGGCAGTAGTTCGCCTGTTTCAAAAGCATACAGTAAGGTTGGTAGGCAGCTACAAATGCCCCCAGTGGACTGTGTTTTAGAATTTTATTCAATATCCCCCTCTTAATAAGTAGGGTGGTAAGTTTCCATGGTGTACAGTATTGTTTTAACTTTTTGTGATGTCCTTATGATATTGTAAGCCGCTTGGAGATTTCTTTGAAATATGAAACATAAAGTGGTATATAGGTATGTAGGGGCTGCACTTGACTCCTAGGCCAGGGGTTCTCAACCCCAGGTATTGATTATAAAAGGGCTCCATGGTGTCTGAACCTGTTTTCTTTTTGGCTTCCCGCATTCAGCCACATGAGCAGTTGGCTCAAATGAGATGAAATTATGAAACAAACTTCTTCAGCAGGTACATTATGGAAACACTCTTCTTCAGCCGGTGCACTGAGTGGGCAGCACTTGGAGGCAATTAAGAGTTTGGCTGTTGTAAGCAGATTTTCCAGAATCTTCAGCTGGCCAGAACTTACACCAGTCTCTTGAATCAGGCCATCTGCTCAACTAAACCACTTTCACAGTGGCCAGCCAGATGCCTGTGCATAGCCTGAAAGCAGGAGCTAAGGGCCACACCACGCTCTCCACTACTGGTTCCCAGCAACAGACATTCAAAGCCATGCTGCCCCAACAACAGATGTAGAACATATCCATCAGGTTTACTAGCCATCCATGGGCAAATTCATGGGAGGTAAGGGTAATCCTTTTTCATGTTCACACCCATGTCCATGTCCTACCACTCCCTCCTTTTGTATATACCCGCCCGCCCCCCAGAGATAAACCAGCCTGTGGTAACTTCCTGCCTAACACTGTGACTACAAAGGCTTCTTCCCACCTTTCTCCAATATATGAAGCCACCAACCCCTCCAATTCTGCAGCCTTTTCCACACTCCTGCTTTTGATTCACTATGTCCCCAGGCCTGCTATGCCTTCCATTTTCACAACCCCCCTTACACACCTGTTTTCAGCTGCACTTCCTTTTCCTCTCCTCCTCTTGCTCCTCGACTCTCCCTTGCACACAGATCTTGCACACTCCCTTGCACACCCCTTCTCCTCTCTCCTATTCTGCAGTCTCCTTTGCACACGCATCATTATCACTCACTTTTTTCTTCCTCCCTGGCTTTTTTTCTCTCCTTTTGTTACACAAAAAGCGGGATTGCTGCTACAGCTAACCCCCCCCCCTCGTACTAAGAGACACACAATCTCACTACGTTCTGCTAGGTTCCCTCGGTCAGAGCAGGGAAATAAAGTGGTATATAAAAAGCAAAGCAGGCTAAGTAAGCATTTGGTCATTTATTTGTTGCAACAAAGATTCAACCTCTCTAAGGACAAAGAACGGAAGACCCTGAACACTGAGGTTTTTTTAAAAAAAGTTTTGACATTTCCAGCCCATAGGTAAGAAATCCATCCCCACCAACAGCAGCAGAACATAGACATACGTCAGTTAAACTCCACGAAAACAGGAGGAGTGACAAGACAGAATTATAGTTTGTCAGTTGCAGGCCTCACACATTCCGGCCAAGATTTATTGAAGAAGAGCCTCTCTTCCTCCCGGAGGGGGCTGGCGCACCACGCCCTTCCCCAGTTGGGCACCCAATAGGGAAGCTCGACGGGGGCATGGCTTGCCGTTCAAATGCAGCCGCGTCAGCCATCCCCGCCATTGCACACACATTTTCTTCGAGTCATTTTCCTGATCCAGCTCCCTCCTCTCCGCAACCTCTTGTCTAGCTATCCGGATGAAATCGCAGCATCCTTTCTTTGGAAGGGTTTTTTCAAGAGGGTTTCAGAATACCAGTAACCGACTCTTTAATTGCAAAGGATTTCCCCTAACCAGATGTCAGTAAGGGAAAGGCTAGAGGTATCAGAAAAGAAAATAGCTAAGGAAGTGGCCAGAGGGAGGGTGGCTGGTCCATTCGTACACCCCCCTATCCCAAACCTGCACATCTCGCCCCTTGGTATTGTACCGAAAAAGACCCCTGGTGAGTTCAGATTAATTCACAACCTTTCTTACCCTAAGGATGGCTCAGTATACGATGCCATTCCACCGGAATTGTGCTCAGTAAAATATGCCACCTTCGATCAGGCAGTAAGACTTATCCGGAATTTTGGTCACGGGGCACTCTTGGCAAAATGTGACATAGAGTCAGCCTTCTGTCTATTGCCGGTTCATGCCAATGACTTCCATTTGCTGGGATTCAAATTTCAAGGGAAATATTACATTGTCAAGGCTATGCTGATTGGTTATTCTGTAGCCTGCTCAGCCTTTGAGACATTTAGCACCTTTTGGGACTGGGCCTTGCGCTACAGAACCAACTCACCTAGGGTGACACGTTACCTCAGTGACTTTCTACTCGTTGGGAAGCCCAATACCGGCGAATGTGCCTCCCTTCTGGAGGCCTTTTCAGCTTTGGCCCAGGAGCTGGGAGTTTGGAACTTAAGAGGTTAAGTTGTTCCCATGATGCCACAACATTCTGACGTCAGCTTTCGAAGCTGGGAGGAGTTTGGGAGGAGTTTGCTGTTCCTCTCTGTGCTGTGAGGGGAAAGGACGCAGTTTGTCATGGCTGCAAGTAGTCCTGGATTTTCCGGAGAAATGTTGGAATAAACAACTGTAAATAGACAAACCTGGACTCTGTGTGTTTGTCAAAGGAAGCGATAGCTTTCTCGCTGTGTTAACTCTGCTACGGCGTGACTGGAGCGGCAGGAGGAGCAGAGGCGCTCAGAGGAAATGTGCCGGACCTGCCGGACCTGCCATAAAGAGCTAATTGGGGACCGTAAATCCAATTAGCGGGGTCATGCCTAATCAATCAACTTGACAGGTTATGGGTAACCTTAATCACCGATCGTAAAGCTATCACTGGAGGCTGCCGGAACGCTTTCAAGTTTGCAGTTTAGAGCAAAGGAGCTGCGGCAGGAGGTGGTGAGATTTTTGCCTGTTGCTAAGAGAGCTGCGGAGCTGAGAGCAGCAAGGAATCGTTTCTCCACAGACAGGTGCCGGATAAGCTGGTGAGTGAGCTTGGGACCCCTTGGGAGAACGGAAGAAGATGGCGGACGGCCATGATTCATTCTCCGTGCCTTTCGAAAAATTAAACGGCCAGAATTGGGCGGAATGGAGTCGAAAGCTGAAGGCCTGGCTGGTCCTAGGGCCTCCACTGCCTCCAACAGCCGCCGGAGCTTCGGCAGCAGACATTGCAAATGCGCATGCTTCGCAGAGAAAAAAATCAGAAAGCCCTGGGAGGTATAGTGCTCAGTTTGGACGGCTCACAGTTGCCCCTTGTGGAGGGTTTGGACACTGCGCATTAAGCTTATACTGCTTTGGAAAGAGTGCACCACAGGACCACGGCTGGTGCAAAAATCCACACCACCAGGCGTTTGTTTGAGATGAAGCTGCGTCCAGGTGGGAACATAAGACAGCATGTTACAGAGATGCTCTCTGTGTTTAATGAGTTGAGGTTGTTGCAAGTCAACTTCTCAGAGGAGCTGAAGGTTTATATTTTGCTCAGCTCTCTGGACAAAAGTTATGACAATTTATGTCTAACTTTGGAGTCTATGAGTCCGCAGGATTTGACTCTGTCGTACGTCACGGGACGCTTGACTGACGAACAGGAGAGACGCCTCAGGGAGAGCAAGTCTGGCGCAGGCAGCTCCACCGGAAGCAAGGGGGGGGCCAGGCCAGATGAGAGCTCTGTTCAGGCTTTTTCCACTCGTCGGTGCTATATGTGTGGATCCAACAGTCATTTCAAAAGAGACTGCCCACAGAGAGCGAGGGCAGCTGCACAGGAAGGCTTCAAGGACACTTTCCATGGGAATCAGTCGGGTTTCCATGGTAACCAGTCTGGAAGAGGAGGCCAGCGTGGGAACGCAAGGGAAGGATGTGGAAAACAACGGGAGGAGACGTATCAACTCACGGCCAGTCTGGCTTTGTTTGAAGACAGCTGTGGGACAGGCTCAGAGCTCTGTTTTGTAATAGACTCTGCAGCAAATTGCAATTTGATTCCAGAGACCCCTGCTGTCGAGATGTGGAATTGCAAGGCAATTCTGGCTGGGAAAACTGTACTCTTTGCAAATGGGCGGAAAAAGAATGTAACTAATACTGTACATGTGCATGTGTCTGTTTTACAGGAGACGTTGGAGTTTTGTACCGTTCCTGGGATGCACCACTGTCTTTTATCTGTGCCTTATTTGTTGAAAAAGGGGTTTAAGGTTTGTTTTGAAGATGCTGTCTGCACAATCTCCAAAGGAGGGAGGATACTTGCCAAGGTTAAAAAGGGGCAGAATGATCTCTTTGTTCTTAAAACACCTCTGGAGGGTGAGGGGAAGGTTGGGAAAGCACAGGCTCTACGTGCTAAAATCAACAATCATGTGACATGTGCACATGTGTGGCATGCAAAAACAGCTCATGGTTCTCTAGAAGAACTACAGGTGCTGCCTGAGGTTTCCAAAGGTTGTGAAATTACAGAATGTGGATGTGCTGTAAATTGTGAAACTTGCAGACTGGCAAAGATAAAAGGATGCAATTATCCAAAAGTGGAGAGGGTAACCACAAAACCTTTTGAACTGGTCCACATAGATTTGTGGGGTCCTGTAAGGGAAGCGAATCTGGGAGGTGCAAGGTTTCTGCTGACGGTGCAGGATAATTTTACGCAGAACAACTGGAACCATGGTCTCAAATCCAGGGATGATGCAGCACAGCTGATCAAAGGATGGATTGAGGAGGTGGAACGAAGGTTTTCCACCAGAGTGCAAGCAGTCACCAGTGACAGAGGAGCTCAGTTTACAGGGTCTGCTTTGCAGAAGTTCTTTCACAAGAAAGGGATACGTCACACAGTGACTTCACCCAATCAGAGGGGGGTGGCAGAGCTGAGAAGTGAGGCTCTGGTTAAGGCTGCACAGGTGATGCTGGCAGATGCTGGGTTACCTCCATGGTTTTGGTTGGAGGCAATCAAGTATGTGGGCTTCACCTGGAATCGTACCTACAATTCACTGGTAGGTGACACACCTTTTGGGTTGTTGCATGGCAGGAAACCCCAGATTCATTTTCTGCGTATGTTTGGTTCAAGTGCATCTGTGCCGGTACCTACTGCTTTGCAGGGGCCAGATGGATCCAAGTTCCGGAAAATGATCTTCTGCGGGTATGAGCCAGAAGCACGTGCATGGAGGTTTGCATACCCATCAGGTGATCAGAGTAAGGTGCTGATCAGTAAACACGCTGAGTTCTATGAGCAGGATAAAAGGTCAAAGACTGCTGTCATGCGTGATGTGCTCTCAGAATGTCTGTCTGATTCTGAGGAGGAAAGGGAGGCAGAGGCTGATCCCGATGATGAGGACCAGGTCCAGGATCAGGGTTCAGAATCCGATGATGACGATCAGGTCACTGACCAAAGTCAGGAGCAGGATGAGGTATCTGTAGCTTCTCCACAAGATGTTAAGAGAGAACCCAAAAGCGTGCCTAGTTCTCCTGTGAGTGTAATGGAGAGGATTCGAAAACGCTTTAAGTCAGAGGGGGAATCCCGTGATGCTGAGGACACACTTTCTGGTGGCGGTGGGTCAGAGACAACATCTGAGTTTGTGCCTAGAAGGTCCAGTCGCACAACAAAGGGTGTTCCACCTGAAAGGTATCAGGCCACGAATACGTGGGTAAGTTTTGCACAGTGTGATTCTGGGAATGTTGAAGGGGTTCAACAGGTGCCTGGGAAAGATGCCGGAAAGAGGCACAAGGCAAAGGGAAAGGTGTTGAACTCAGAAAGGTCTTGTCAGAATGTGCGGCAAGGGGGGGTGTGGAGTTTGGAACTTAAGAGGTTAAGTTGTTCCCATGATGCCACAACATTCTGACGTCAGCTTTCGAAGCTGGGAGGAGTTTGGGAGGAGTTTGCTTTGCTGTTCCTCTCTGTGCTGTGAGGGGAAAGGACGCAGTTTGTCATGGCTGCAAGTAGTCCTGGATTTTCCGGAGAAATGTTGGAATAAACAACTGTAAATAGACAAACCTGGACTCTGTGTGTTTGTCAAAGGAAGTGATAGCTTTCTCGCTGTGTTAACACTGCTACAGCGTGACTGGAGCGGCAGGAGGAGCAGAGGCGCTCAGAGGAAGTGTGCCGGACCTGCCGGACCTGCCATAAAGAGCTAATTGGGGACCGTAAATCCAATTAGCGGGGTCATGCCTAATCAATCAACTTGACAGTTCCCCTTGCGGCAGATAAGATGGACCCTCAACGCATCTTACTTACCTGGGTATAGAACTTGACACAGCAGCTCAATCCGCCCACCTGCCAGAGGAGAAAATAATTGCCCTTAAGGAAACAATTCGTCAAACCCTTCCCTAATAATAATAATAATAATAATAATAATAATAATAATAATATAAAAAGAAAAAGAAAAAGTCACTCTTAGAAAGGTCCAGTCCTTGCTAGATCATTTCAACTTCGCATGTAGAGTAGTTTCACCATTTTACTCCTGCTTAGCCAGGCTGTCAGCAGGCCTCAAGCATCCACACCATAGAGTAAGACTCCCCAAGTCAGTCAAGGCAGACCTTGAGATGTGGACCAGATTTCTGGAACACTACAACAGAGTCTCCCTATGGCAGGAAATCCTTAATTTGGCCTCTGATTTCCAGGTCCACTCCAATGCGGCAGGGTCCCTGGGCTTTGGTCTGTTCTTTAAGGGACGTTGGTGTGCACAACAGTGGGCAGCAGAGTGGCAAGGGAAGGCCATCATGCAGGATCTCACTTTTCTGGAGTTTTTTCTCATAGTTGTGGCTGTTCACATATGGACCGAGGAGTTCCGGAATCGCCGGGTGTGCTTCAGAACTGATAATCAGGCGGTGGTTAACATACTGGCTAGCAGTCATTGTGTTCCGAGAGGGGTCTCGCCTACTTCGATCATTTGTGCTCCGATGCCTTGCTTCCGGTCATTAGCACCTTGGGCTCAGCTGCTGCCAGAACCCTTTCCGGATCACCTACGGAACCTTGGAGACGCGAAGTGATCAAGGGAGTATTAGCGTTTGTTGCATCCTCTACCCTCAGGTCTTATAAGAAAGTATGGTGCGACTTCACGGGTTTCAGGTCCAAAGTATCGTCCCTTTCCCCTAACGTATGAAACTTAGGTCAATTTGCTGGTCGAAGTTTGAGGCCCAGCTGTTCTCTGCGGCATACACTATAGCCTTCTTTGGTGTTTGAAGTCCGGCTGTTCTCTGCGGCATACGCTATAGCCTTCTTTGGTGCCTTTAGGGTTGGCGAGGTGGTAGCAGAAGCTACCTCAAGTGGAACAACGCGCATCCTCCTCCTGGAGGACGTGCAGGTGTCCAGTTCAGGCGGGATGGTGCGGGTGCATCAGTTTAAGACGGACCAGGGCGGTAAGGGCACCGTAGTCCAACTCACAGCCTCTGGCCAGAAGGGCCCATACCCAGTAAAGGACACCAGGCGATACCTTTACCTCAGACCTCCCAGCCCTGGCCCGCTCTTTATTCACGAGGATGGATCCCGATTGATGAGGCACCAGTTCACCAGGGTACTTCGCAAAGCTATAGATGCCTGCGGCTTCCCTTCCAAAGACTACGCAGCACATTCATTTAGGATTGGTGTGGCCACAATGGCCGCACACATGGGCCTCCCAGCAGACAGGATCAAGGAGATGGGCCGCTGGAAATCTAATGCCTACAAAAGTTGCATCTGATAGTATTCTGAGAATGCTCCGCTTACCCGTCTTTTCTTTTATTTCTTTATTCTTAGCTGTCTTCGGTAGTTAAGTGTGGATTTGCGGCCACAGTGCATTGGGCCTGCCTCCGGTCAGCAAGTTCTGGCTTCGTGCCTAACCTGGGCTACCATCGTGGGTGCGAGTTTCCTGGTTTTCAAGAAGGGGCATGCGCTGGCAAGAACTCATGCCACTGCTGAAGGCAAAAGCTGCGCTGTTGGGCCCCCCTAACATTCTAATCATTCAACTGGGGGAGAACGACCTGGCTAGCAGGAAGAGTGTTGACTTGTTGTGGAATATGAGAAAGGACTTGGACGAGTTGGCTGCCTTATTTCCCAGAACAACCTTGTTCTGGTCTTCTCTCTTGAAGAGAAAGGTTTGGCGCGGTGCGTATAACATTATGGCCATCGAGAAATCCGGGAAACTCTGGAATCATGCAGTAGCACGCAAAGTGTGTTTTATGAATGGCCTAGTTATATCTCATGATGATATCCGGATTGGCAACCAGACCCTATTCCGGGATGACGGCGTTCATCTTTTAGGTTGGGGAAACGACATATGGCTGGCTAACGTATCCAATAGTCTTAGGAATTGGTTGCAGCTGTGAGGGTATTGGTGGCGAGCCTTTGGGCTCGGGTGGCGGTTAGGCATTGGAATGTGTTGTTGGTGTTTCGCGGGGCAAGGTATGGCCATCGCCTTCCCCGACAATTTTGGGTATTCTGCTAAAGGAATCCGGCGGTTGTGGATCCTGTCTGATGCCTGTGTGGCAGGGGGCCATGGCACGACCCTCGGTGACATTAGGAGAGAGCCTATAGTTGTATTAACATCAACAGGCTCCACCTTCCGGTGAATAAACCTCCTTTGGGCTCACCCCTCTCCGAGTGGGTGGAGTCTAATGTTCTGTGGTCTAATGCCTAAGCCAATACCTTCTCACATGCTGTAATCAATAACGTTGTGGCCTTTTCCTTACCCATTAACCTTACATACTGTGTCCACGTGTCTTTATTCCCCAAGCGGGGATCGGGTCCTCGAATCACAACAATTGTATGCATAAAGACCAACTCCTTTTGTTTTGAAAAAAAGTTCAGACAATCCAGACCCTTAATTATTATCCAAAGCTTTACTTGCAGAATTGTCTTCAAAACAGAACAAAAAGAATAGTGATACAACCCAAATAGTTGCATAGAATATATTGTGCTTGTTTAGCACAGGCTAAGCTTCTTACAAAATATTAAAAAAAAAATTATAGCAGACCAAAAATTAGAGATCTGTCTCTCTGCACATGGACACCATTGGCCTTCATTCCAGCCCAAAGCTGTTTGCTCCAAGAGTGCATCCTTTGTCTTTGGCTGCTTGAGAAGAAGAAGAAGAAGAAGAAGAAGAGTTTGGATTTGATATCCCGCCTTTCACTCCGTTTAAGGAGTCTCAAAGCGGCTAACATTCTCCTTTCCCTTCCTCCCCCACAACAAACACTCTGTGAGGTGAGTGGGGCTGAGAGACTTCAAGGAAGTGTGACTGGCCCAAGGTCACCCAGCAGCTGCAAGTGGAGGAGCGGAGACGCGAACCCGGTTCCCCAGATTAGCAGACTACCGCTCTTAACCACTACACCACACTGGCTCTCAAAAACCTCACACAAAATGGAGACCCGTAGATTAACAAGGGCATAGAAGGTGATTCTTTCTGTGATTGAAGTCAGGCATCTGACAGAACTGAGAACATCAACAGCTAACCTTCAACCTGCTAAACAGCTAGAGAGCTTTCCTTGCTCTTCTTTAGCTTCTATGGAATTGTCCATGTTAAACTGTTCGTAATATACATCCATTCTCCACCTCAGTGTCAATTAAACAAGATTTACACTGGGCACTAATAATCTGAGGGATCTTGACAAGTTTCATTCACTCAACAGAATAGAAAAAATATCACAAGAATGCTTATCAATTGCCCTCATTGACTCCCTTTGCCTTAGCAACCTTCCCTGACATATCACAGCATATGTGACTTCACGCCTTAGTGATAATGTCAGTGGTGTACTATACAGAATTGTACTATATTTTTGGACCTTATTATATAGGAAAACCCTTTAAAAAACAAAACATTTAGAATACATTCCCATTGATAAACCATTGGTTCATTCATAAAAGCAGGGTAAAATGGCTATTTCTGAAAGCATGTGATGCTCCATGATGAGGCTTGCTACAAGGTAAGAAAAGGTTTCTAGATAATCTTTGGGTACAGTAGGAAGACTGGGATGGAAGTGTTTGTTTTAAACAACAGCAGAGATTTGAGTAAAGCGGAGATGGAGGACACTTAAAAGAAAATGGAGGTAAAAGAGTGATGGAGAGACACTGAGGATTTAAATAATGATGATAAGGAGGGGAAGGGGAGGGGGAGGGGAAGGAGGATGAATACCAGAGATGGGTAACACACAAAAGATAACATGAACAAAGTAACACAAGACAGCCTTTCCAAACTCCCTTCTTGCTACATTTGAATACAGTGGTACCTCGGGTTAAGTACTTAATTCTTTCCAGAGGTCCATTCTTAACCTGAAACTGTTCTTAACCTGAAGCACCACTTTAGCTAATGGGGCCTCCTGCTGCCGCCATGCTACCGGAGCACGATTTCTGTTCTCATCCTGAAGCAAATTTCTTAACCGGAGGTACTATTTCTAGGTTAGCGGAGTCTGTAACCTGAAGCGTATGTAAACCGAGGTACCACTGTATTCTGTTCAGTTGCCACATCTCTTTATGGAAATCTGTGACAGTCTTCCAGAAGCCCCTTCCATGCCATCCTGCTCTCACTGTAATAACACAGGAACTGTAAGTCAATGAGTCCCTTTCTGGAACTCCGTGAAATTTCACCAAATGCCCTTCCAGTCTACAATCACCTCAGTTTCACCACAATGGCCATGAGGCCAAGAGGTTCACTGTTAGGTACAAAATCACGAACAATTGGTACATCACATGAACGTATATTTATCTTCCCAGTGATCTTGTGATGCTGGAACCTGTTCACATTGCTGGATCCAGCGAAGTTTACATTTTTCATTTTATGATCTCCATAGTTTAACTATGCACACTTTGAAAAAGCACCTTCCTTGATCTGTCCTGAATTTTCCAGCATTCCATTTCCTTCTGTGTCTAGCATTATCAGAGAAGGTGAAGAGGTTTTCTATATCCATTTTTTTCTGTGGCATGCATAATCTTAAATAGGTTTCCCATCTCTCTTTTTTGTCTTTCCTCTAAACTAAAATGTCTCAAATTTTGTAATCTTTCCTTGTGTGGGTGTTATTCCATCCCCTTCAGCATCATGATTCCTCCTTTCTGCAACTTTTCTAAATCTAAAATACCCTTTGTGAGTTGAGGTCAATGTACACAATAATGCAAATATGGTCACAGCATATATTTCTATGTGACATTTTTATATTCAATTCATTTCCTGATGAGCCTAGATGTGGAATTTGCCATTCTCAGAACTGCTGTATGGAAAAATGTCGAAGGGTATGTATGTATGTATATATGTATGTATGTATGTATTTTAAAGTTTTTGTAATGTTTGTTTTTTTAAAGTTGTATTTTTTAATGTGTTTGTGTACACACACACAGTTGCATTTATTAATCTAGGGCTTTCTTTCCCCTTAAGCTTCCCTAATTGCAATACATAAACATTTCTTCACTGCAGTTTCCTCTATTGGCTATTGGGCTCATGCCATGTTTTCTGGGGTTAGGCACTCTGGGAGCAGAATGCTGAACTAGAGGGGCCTTTGATGCAATCCAGCAAAAATCCTCGTATGTTCCTGACTCCTGAATCTCTCACTGGCTCTCCAGAATTCTGCCAAACAATAGTAGTCTGCACTAGGTGCCTAGTGCAGCGTGGCAAATCTCAAAAAAGCAGCTGCAAATGCAAACAATGGACTGCATTTTAGAGCTTTCTTCAATGTTTCCTCATGATAAGTTGGGTGGGGAGCTTTTCATTGTATTTGTTTGAACTTTTGTGATGCCCTTATGATATTGTAAGCAACTCAGATTTCTCTGAAATATAGAGTGGTATAAATAAATAACCAAATAAATAACTAATCATTACCCATTTGTTCTTTTTATAAACACTCCTCTTTGCCACCGCAGATAACAAATATTCTTAATTTGATGAATACAGAGACAGAACATGGTTTTTATTTGCCACACCAATTTATTTTGATTATGAACAAAGATAAATTTAACCCCTATATCATCTTTTCATGAGCCTGCAAGCCCCCCTTTCCTACTATAGCTTCTCTATTCCCTGCATCCCATTCACCCTGCACTACAAGCCAAATAAAAGACTCAGGAGTCCTGTGAATGGCAGTCGCTGTTCCTCTCCCACCACCAGGCTAGCACCCTCCACCTCAGCTGCAGCGAGAAACAGTGTGATCCAAAAGGAAGAAGACATTGCTCTCTCCTAACTATCCTTCAAAGTTGAGTTGCTTTAGGGGAGGCAGAGTATCACAGCATCGTGCTCTGGTTATAGTGCCTGAAAGGAAACCACTATGCATTGATTTCTTGGCCAATTTACAAAACGTTGGTGATGCACAGCCGTGGAAATGCTTGTCAGGAATTGCACTGTCATCTAGTAAAGAAAAAGAGACATTTTCACATGAGTGCCTGGGCAGTAACAGGTGAGTTTGTGTGCAGAAGAGAGAATCGGAGCATTTTATTGTTTATAAAGTGTATTGAGCAAGTATAGAGAGCATCTCAGAACCATACATGTGATCAATTTGACATGGATGTTTAAAATTTAGATATTCCCGCCCCAGGAATATAGAGTCTCATCTATATACATGCAAAGCAAAGATCATTACCACAGTTATGGTTTCAGAAAAATAGAACTTTCCCCTACGAATACACCTAGAGCAGGGGTCTGCAACCTTTAAGACAAAAAGAGCCACTTGGACCCGTTTCCGAAGAAAAAAAAACCTGGGAGCCGCAAAACCATTGCGACATTTAAAGCATGCACGCTGCTGCCCTCCGATCTGACAGCTGGCGGGATGGTGACGTCGGGACGGTGCGTGACTAACGCACGCACCGCCCCCATGCGACGTCACAGCCAGTACAGCGCCCACCACAGTGGGGAGTGTCAGGGCGCACAATGCGCCTCCTCCCCTCGCCAGTATCCATCCTGGAGCCGCGGCAAATGTGTAAAAGAGCCACATGCGGCTCCGGAGCCGCAGGTTGCAGACCCCTGACCTAGAGCATTTTCTGGCAGAAAGCCACCAACAGAGCAAGACAGCAGCCCACCACCCTGTCTCCACCTCATTGGTTGGCAGTGCTACTTACCGTGAGCAACAACAAACTCAATGCACTGGGTCTCAGCATTATAACACTTGATGGTCTTTGAGCCCTCACAGGCTTTTGAGAGAGAAGGAAAACAGGTCGGACACTCCTGCCCATTTAACTGTTGTTTTGGCTCTGTGGAAAACAACCCCAAAATCAACACACATTTTCAGCCCATTTCTCCTCCCTCCCTCTCTTCCTTTTGTTACAGTGTAATAATTTCTTATTAAATTTTCAAAAAAATGATATAATGAATGCATAATCAATTTTTCAGACTCCCCACCCCATTTTCCATGGTCTTTTTACTTCTTTCCCTCTGCTGCACAATACCTTCTATTTCTTATACCAACGCATCAATACTTTATTCTTTAATTTCTTATGCTGCTCATATTTCAAATCCTGCTTGTGACTTCATCATACAATAATTTCCTTAAATAGTCTGAAATGGGCTTCCATTTTTCCACAAAGCAATCATCCTTAGATTCTCTTATTTTGCCTGTTAACTTTGCCAATTCTGCATAATCCATCACCTTACTTATCCATTCTTTGGTGGTAACTTCTACTTCCTTCCATTTTTGTTCTTAGAGGATCCTAGCCACTGTTGTTACATACATAAACAACTTAAAATACTTTTTTTTTGAACTTCTTCCCCTATAATCTCTAAGAGAAAATTTTCTGCTTTTTTGTTTTTGTTTTTTTGTATATAATCACTTTAGACATCTTTTATATCTCATCATATAACATTTGCCAAAAAACCTTCACCTTCTTAAAAGTCCACCACATATAAAAGAACGTTCTGTGTACCATTTATACTTCCACAATTATTTACAACCTTTAGCCAATTTGTTAGGTGATAAATACCATCTATACATTATTTTCATCACAGTGTCCGGTTGCACCAGAAGTAGTTTAGTCATGATGGCCACATGATCTGGAAAGCTGTCTGCAGAGAAACGTCAGCTCCCTCTGCCTGAAAAGCGAGATGAGTGCTGAACTCCATAGTTGATTTCGACTGGACTCAACCATCCAGGGGTCCTTTACCTTTACCTTTTATCTTACTAAGAGACAGCATGGGGACCACCTTTAGTGTCCTCTAACCAGCTGCAGGGAAGCTTCACCTTGGGCTTCATCTAAGATTTCCAGTGTCAGCTATATGATATCATTTGTCTAAGGGCAATCATGCAAAACCCCTAAAGCCTCAATGCTATTTATGCCCAACGGTATATACAAATATGCATATACTTACGATCTCGAAATTTCTTGAGGCACTTTCTAGGATGACAACACTCCCTGAAATTAATCATGAAACGATCATCTTCTTTGGTGAAACTATAGTTCTGTGTGCTGCAATCTGTAGTACATCCCTCTTCAGATTCGACCTTAACAGAGCCATCTGTGAGAGAACATTAGAAGGAATACCTAGATCAGCAAAAATTCAAATCATTACTCTCCTGAACGAAATGTTTGTGATGCTCCCTTATTGAGCAAATGGGTGAATAAAGAAAACAAGTAACTCACAAGCACTGAATTTAGCAAGCTAATCCTGAAAGTAGTTTCTTCCAGAATCACCTCATAATTACAGTATAATTTCTTCTGCCAACCATGTGAATATTCCAGGATCGTTCCTTTAAAAGTTGCACTTAAATGAGACATGATTGACTGTATTTTCTGCACAAACAAAATGGCAAGGGCCTGGAATAGGTTGATCTGCCACCCAATGGATATCCAGCTAGTTGATCCATTGGCTGACTCTAGAAGCTGTCTTATACTATGTAATATTATCTCAGAGAGTGGAGAATACAGACTTCTCTTTCCTCTATTTTTCTCCTTCTTTTGATCTCACTTCTGACCGGCTATTTTAAGGGAATAAATCTTTTTCCATGCATCTTGCTACGGGGAAATGTCTGCAAAGGTTTTCCTGCAGGTCTATTTGGCAGCAGCTGCTTGCTTTCAGAACGACTGGTGGGGCATTGTACAATGTTCATTTGATGGGGCTAGGATCAGGTAAATTCTTTCTGATTGATCTGAGAATCTCCATTCCATCCCTCCCTACTTGTACAGACTGGGAGGTGAAGGAGGAAGGAGTAACATCTGTCATGGTACAATGGGCCAGAGATTTTGGGTACAACATCCAGATGGAATCATGGGAGAGGTTGTGGAGGGAGGACCTAAAATTCACAGCGTGCTATGATTTGAAAGAGAATTGCATAAAGATGCTCTACAGATGGTACTTAACACCTGTAAAACTGGCCAGAATGTATAAATCTAGATCAAACATCTGTTGGAGATGCAGGGAGATGGACGGCACCATGATCCACATGTGGTAGCACGGCAAAAAAAAATCAGGGAATTTTGGGAAATGATTTACAATGAACTTATGTTTAAATATTCCTTCCCAAAGAAGCCCAAAGCCTTTCTGCTAGGTATAATGAGCAATTAAATTCCAAAATGGGTAAGGAAAATCTTTATGTATGCGGTAGCAGCAGCTAGGACTCTAATTGCTAAGGTGTGAAAAGGGGATTCTATCCCCTCAAAATTAGATTGGCAAAATAAAAAGCTAGAATATACAGAACTAGCAAGATTAACAGCGAGATTCCAAGAACCTACAGATCAAAGATTCAATAGAGAGTGGAATATCTACAGAGAATATTTAAAAGAACATTGTAATGATATAAATTCTTTGGCAGGCCTGGAATAATTTGTGCATGAATTAAGAAATCATTACATAATTAAAATAACAGAGGAATTTAGGAGAGAGTTAAGTGCACAGAGTAATGAAACTTAGGAACCACAGTGGGGGGATTGGAAGTCATGTCAGAAATAGCGATGGATGAACTTAAACTTTTCTTTTTCAGTATGTATGTACGGTGTGTAGAGTGTTAATTACTCAATTGCCTTTTGATGATTGATGCATATTGTTTTGTTTTCTATTTGTTTTGTTATTTTGAATTTACCAGTAAATTCTTGGGGTTTGCTAGATGTTGCCATAGGTGAACCCTGACATTGGTAAACCCCAACTGTCTTTCAACCAGCAGGTGGACTGATTGATCATTGGTTACATACTCAATGCCTGCACCAAACCTGTTTTCAACTATAATCTATAAAGTTGTGGACTAATCTGAAACCAACACATGTCTCCTTGTATTCATCATTGGCTGCACACCTGACCGCTGTATCACTTGTGTCTGAACCCACAAAGAGTAGACTCTGATTATGTTGGGTGCTAATGAGTGGAGAGTGACCTGCCAGTGAGGTATTGTTACTTAGGATTTGGCCATTGGGAAAACCAGTTGGTGATGGAGCTGTAAGGCAAAAGCCAGAGAAAGCTGAGGCCTGAATATTCATTCAGAATGTATTAACTTTAATCAGTTGGCAAAGCTCAGAAGAAGGTTGCCAGTGGTTCTCCAAGGCTAAGAGGCTGACATTTGTAAAGGTGTGGGGGGGGGGTGGCACACTTTATTAGTTATTGACATGGAAAAGAACCATCTCAGTGCCTGCTTCCCAACACTGGAACTCCCTCCCAGGAGAAGCTAGATTGCCCCCCGTCTTGTCCTTCTCCTGGCAGGTGAAGACCTCCTTGTCCCAACAGGCTTTTGGGGAATTACTGTTTTTATTGAAAAGGATGCTACCACTTTTTACTGTAATCATTGGTACATTTTACACACACACACACACACACACACACACACACACACACAATTCTACTAATATTTAATTAATTGTTGAAAAAAAATGAATTCTACAACATTGGGTGAGATCAGCATTCTGCGGCTTCCCCCTAGATATCCCAGGGTCCAAATGTTGGACCCGCACACTTAGGTATAATCTTACACAAAGGCTTTATACTCACTCAAATTACTGGAAGTACTACGAATAAAGCAACTGCCACCTTCGGTAGTTTCACAAGTTCTTGATCCTTTTTGATTTGATTTCCTTACTTTACATTGCATAGCTATCACTGCAAAGAGAAGAGAAGAAGAAATATTCAGTGCCAAATACATCAGTTCCTCAGTTGTGGAAAAATGAAATCTACATTCCCACCTGGATACAATCTTCCAAGCCAATCTTGGAAGATTGCACAATCTTATTGGTCTCAAGAGCCACATGAGCGGGTTGGAGGCTGCATGCACACTGACACACATCTTCCCCCTATCTCACACACAGGAACATCTCCAGACACAAAGATGGAGAGACACACAGTCTTCATCCATTTTACTATTATGAATGCATACACTAAAGCAGGGACGTCCTCCCCCACAACACACAGTGAGGTGCACAATGGGATTTTAGCTGTCCCATTGCATACTTTCACATGCAGAACTCATGTTGTATGTAAAGAAAGCCAACCTCATGAAACACAAGTACACTCCACAAGGCTGTCTTCCAAAATTTGGAGTCCAGCTTCCCACTATTCCAATATCTTTAGCTTCCTTAATCCTTCCTAGAGCCAATATCAGTTTGCCTTCTCTAGCCCACTGCATATCCCCCCCCCTCCATTTGAAAAAGCAATCCAAGATTGCAGCTTCCTACTCACCTTCAGAAAGGATGGCCAAGAAGAGACAAGTACTCAGGAAGATCTTCATAGTGCTGGAGAGATCAAAACTGAGGAGAACTCAGTTCAAAGAATCAGGCAACTGATGGAGGAAGAGGCTGCCTTGGAGGATTTATAGGCTAAGAAGAGGAGCCCTAGGCAGAACTGTTCCAGTGAGGGGGTGGGAAATGATGACAGTAGAGATTGCATGCTTTCCCAAACATCTTGTAATTTTATATTGGAACACAAAGCATGGAGTAGAAATTGCATTAAGTCATTTTTGGGAACTGTGTGAAATTCTGACAGCTACCTCTTCTTTGCATTCTCAGGGATAAGAAACATATATTTTAAATCCTTAAATCACTTTTGGAAAGCCCATGAAAATTGAAGATACTGAGCAAAAAAAATCAAAGATCTTAGTTACATAGTATAGCCACTCATGTCGTTTATGCATAGCAAAATAATTTCCCTACCTTCATTAATCGCATCATGACTCCACTAATACAAGGCTATATTTTTAATGAAGAATGCTGAGTCACACCAGGAATTTAGTTATCTTAAATATATTATTATTATTAGTATTATTAATAATTTATTTATGCACTGTCCATCTGGCTGGGTTTCCCCAGCCACTCTGGGCAGCTTCCAACAAAATATTAAAATACAATAGTCTATTAAACTTTAAAAGCTTCCCTAAACAGGGCTGCCTTCAGATGTCTTCTGAAAGTCTGGTACAGTGGTACCTCAGGTTACATATGCTTCAGGTTACATATGCTTCAGGTTACAGACTCCGCTAACCCAGTAATAGTACCTTGGGTTAAGAACTTTGCTTCAGGATGAGAACAGAAACCGTGCTCCGGCGGTGCAGCAGTGGCAGCAGGCCCCATTTGCTAAAGTGGTGCTTCAGGTTAAGAACAGTTTCAGGTTAAGTATGAACCTCCGGAACGAATTAAGTACTTAACCTGAGGTACCACTGTAGTTGTTTTTCTCTTTCACTGTAGTTGTTTTTCTCTTTCACATCCGGTGGGAGGGCATTCCGCAGTGCAGGTGCCACTACCGAGAAGGCCCTCTGTCTGGTTCCCTGTAGCTTGGCTACAGAGAGGGAACCGCCAGAAGGCCCTCGGCACTGTACCTCAATGTCTGGGCAGAACAATATGGGTGGAGACGCTCCTTCAGGTATACTGGACCGAGGCCGTTTAGGGCTTTAAAGGTGAGAACCAACACTTTGAATTGTGCTTGGAAATGTAATGGGAGCAGTTGTAGGTCTTTCAAGACCAGTGTTATGTACTCTCGGAGGCCGCTCTCAGTCAGCAGTCTAGCTGCCGCATTCTGGATTAGTTGTAGTTTCCGGGTCACCTTCAAAGGTACCCCCATGCAGAGCGCATTGCAGTAGTCCAAGCGAGAGATAACTAGAGCATGCACCACTCCGGTGAGACAGTCTGTGGGCAGGTAGGGTCTCAGCCTGCATACCAGATGGAGCTGATAAACAGCTGCCCTGGACACAGAATTGACCTGTTCAAGAAAACAGGTCTCTTTGTTGTGAAACAATTCTTCTTGGGAGGGGGGGATCTAAAGTTAAATCTGCTTCAGAAAAAGAAGGCATCATTCCTCCCCCCCCCCCTTTCATTATTTTGGATGATTAGAAACATGGCTTTATTTAACTTATGCTTTGGCAGTTCTGACCTCAGATATCTCCCCTTCACTTGCTCTCTGTATAATCTGGTGGCCACTGGCAGACTTTGGGGTCAAATTTCAGTGGGAACCTGTGAGACACCAAAATTTGTCGCCTCCCCCCATCTCTCACCTTGCATTCTATGTTGTTTAGTCACTTAGTCGTGTCCGACTCTTCATGACCCCATGGACCAGAGCATGCCAGGCACTCCTGTCTTCCATTGCCTCCCGCAGTTTGGTCAAAATCATGCTAGTTGCTTCGAGAACACTGTCCAACCATCTCATCCTCTGTCGTCCCCTTCTCCATGTGCCCTCAATCTTTCCCAACATCAGAATCTGTTCCAGGGAGTCTTCTCTTCTCATGAGGTGGCCAAAGTTTTGGAGCCTCAGCTTCAGGACCTGTCCTTCCAGTGAGCACTCAGGGCTGATTTCCTTTAGAATGGATAGGTTTCATCTTCTTGCAGTCCATGATCCTCTAAATCTGCCTCTGTGGTGCTTCATCATTGGCTAAATACCCAAATGCTGTACAGCATACAAGGATGTGCAGCGATTCTGCTATTTCTGCTTTTTATAAGCCTTGAATCACACGAGGATCAGAATAGGTATCCTTTAGCTTTTGTGTGCAATTTTGTGAAAGAACTCAGCAAAATTGGATCCATTTGCTCGTATTTTGACAGGGGGACAAAAATACAAAATCTCCCCTCCTTCCTGGTCAAATATATATAATTAGGATATTCTGGGATCAAATCAGAAACTTCTGAAAATCTGGGACAGTCCCTGGAAAATAGGGACACTTGGAGGGTCTGAAACATTAGTCATGCCTCTGAACTAATTTTGGAAAGGATCCAGGATAGATGGGCCCTGAGTTTGTGGGGCTGGACTGTGGCCCAAGTTCAGTTCAGTTGTGTACATAGCTGTATTTTCTGGTGTGTGTTTTAAATCATCCAGGGTGAGTGCCTGGGGGTGGTTGGTGGATGGATGGTAGCTGACAGATTGAGGTTGAATCATGACAAGACAGAAGTACTGTTCTTGGGGGATGGGGTGGGGGGTGGGAACTCCCTAGACCAGAATGGGGTAACTGTGGATGCCTGGAAGAAGCGGACTGTTTGGATCCCTTCCAGTCAGGATTCAGGCCTCATCATGGGACTGAAACTGCCTTGGTTGCCCTGGTCGATGATCTCCGGCGGGCTAGAGACAAAGGTGAGAGCTGTTTTCTAGTTCTGCTGGATCTCTCAGTGGCTTTTGACACCATTGACCATAACATCCTTCTGGACCATCTAGAGGGGCTGGGAGCTAGGGGCACTGTTATACAGTGGTTCCGCTCCTTCCTCCTGGGCCATGTTCAGAAAGTGGTGGTGGGGGTGAATGTTCATACCCCTGGGCTCTCACTTCTGGGGTGCCTCAGGGTTCTGTCCTTTCCGCCATGCTTTTCAACATCTACATGCAACTGCTGGGAGAGATCATCAGGTGGTTTGGGCTGGGTGTTCAACAGTATGCGAATGATACCCATTTATACCTCTCTTTCAAATCAGAACCAGTGAAGGTGGTGAAGGTCCTGTGTGAGTATCTGGAGGTGGTTGGAGGATGGATGGCAGCTAACAGATTGACGTTGAATCCTTACAAGACAGAAATACTGTTTTGGGGGTACAGGAGGCGGGCAGGTATGGAGGACTCCCTGGTCCTGAATGGGGTTACTGTACCCCTGAAGGACCAGGTGCACAGCCTGGGAGTCATTTTGGACTCACAGCTGTCTATGGAGGTGCAGGTTAACTCTGTGTCCAGGGCAGCTGTCTATCAGCTCCACCGCAACACACTCTACGTGGGGCTACCTTTGAAGGTGACCCAGAAAGTACAACTAATCCAGAATGCGACAGCTAGACTGGTGACTGAGAGCGGCCTCCGAGACCACATAACACTGGTCTTGAAAGACCTACACTGGCTCCCATTACATTTCTAAGCACAATTCAAAGTGTTGGTTCTGACCTTTAAAGCCCTAAATGGCCTCGGTCCAGTATACCTGAAGGAGCGTCTCAAACCATATCGTTCTGCCCGGACACTGAGGTCCAGTGCCGAGGGCCTTCTGGCGGTTCCCTCGCTGCGAGAAGCCAAGCTACAAGGAATCAGACAGAGGGCCTTCTCTGTAGTGGCACCTGCACTCTCCCCACAGCTGGTTCCCAGAAGCAGACATTAAGTGCCAAATTGCCCCAAATTGCAGACATAGAACTTAACCATCAAGTTTAGTAGCCATCAATCCACAAATTCATGGAGGATGAGGGTAATCCGCAATTTAGCACATTCAAGTTGTTGGCCACCATTCCTTCTTCTGATACCCAATTCCAAAGATTAAATGCTTGCTGTGTGATGCAGTTATTGCCTCTATTTGTCCTGAATTTACCCTCCTTCCATTTCATTGCTTATCCACATGTTCTATTGTTATGAGAGAAGGCTTGTAGACACAATGGCTGCATTTCCTCTGATATGAAAGCCAAGAAGCCTCTGGGAGTCTGCTCTACTCCTGCTTTTTTTTCAGGGCGTCCCAAAGGCATCTGCTTCAATTCTCTGAGAACAGGATGCTGAACTAGATGAGCTTTTTGGGTGGTCCAGAAGGGATCCTCTTATGTCCCTGACTCCTCAATGCATCTCCAGCGGCCTATCAAAGAGTGCTAATCTGCCCTGGTTGCCAAGAATTGTTATGGGTCATTGGACCACTAAAGATTATTATTATTCAGTATCAACCTCTTGATATGTAGATAGGGTGGGTAGATTTTTGGACTTCTTTGTGACATTTCCATGATGTTATTCAGGCTTTCCGTAGCTCCCTCTGCTCATCAGATATGCTAGACCTCCCTATTCCCACCCCATGCAGCTACTACTAGCCATGAGTTTAACCTGTCAAGGATCCATGTCTGAAACCACTTCTCTCTTCTATTCTACAGGCCTGCTTTGCACCCATTTTCCCTTTTACACCCTATGCGTCCTCCCCTTCTTTTTGTGCAACCCACTTGGAAGGGAAGCCAGCTTGTGGTTGCCTCCTGTATCTTCCTCCTGCCACAGATTACAACTAATATGCCCCTTCTCACCTTCCACCCAATTTGGAAGCCACCCCCTCCTATTCTGCCCCAGCTTTTGTCTTCACCAGGTCCCCATGCCAGCTGCTCCCTTCTTGTTTGTTTGTTTGTTTGTTTGTTTTGCAACCCTCCTAGCACAGTCTTCTTATACTTTACCTCTTTTCCCACTCCTTCTCTTTGCTCATCTCAGCTTTCCCTTGCACACAGGTCCCCCACTTCCACTCCTTCACCTCTCTCGCACTCTGCAGTCTCCTTTGCGGAAATGTACATACACACGCACTATTATCACCTTCACTCCTAACTTCCCCCTTCCTCATTTTATTATGCTCCCTGGCACACAAGCCTTCTCCCTTTCTAGGTTTCCTCTTCTCTGCTTTTCTGCAGCCTGTTTTAGCCACACACATAAGGCTGATATGCTTATTTGACTCTTATAAGGAATCCTGTTGGCTGGTTGTTCAGTTAGAGACAATTAACTTCAGCTTATTGCAGTTGTGTGTTTCTGAGTGTTCCCATTTTAGCAGTTTCATAGTGTGGGAGCATGGGGGGCATGCCCCTGGGCACATTTTGTGAGGGGGCATGACCAGGTGCTCCCATGACACAACAATCAAAAGTGTCTTTACACACAGAGAGAGACATTCACACAAACACATCCTTCAGAGCAAGCAAGGGATATAAGCAATTTGTCATTTTAGATAATATGGTGAAACCATGCTTCTTCAGCAGGTACATAATGGACCCACTCTTCTTCCAAGGTATACTGGGTGATCACCACTTCAACACAATTAAGATTATGGCTGCCCTCAGATTTCATAACAACTTCAAGTGGCAAGAACTTAGCCTGCAGGTCATCTCTCAATCTCCTCTGAGGACACGTCATCCCAAAATCTACTCCAATTTGCTGTCATGGGCACATGCTGCCTGTGCTGCAGTAAAGGCCAGAATTTGCCCCCCCCCCTCCAAAAAAACCAACAACCCATAGGAGTTTGGTAATAATTTGAAATAGTCCACAACTTTATTGAATACAGAAGTAAGTAGGATTTCTCCAAGGCACTGGGTATCAATGTGGTATCAAGCAGACCATCTGTTGGTTGATAAATAGGGAGTCACCCCTAACATGGACCAAGTGCACTGACCCCACTTGGGCTGCCAATGGGAAAGCTGCTAAAGCCCAATGTTCCCCGTGTGGACTTCTGGACAGAGACACCCTTCCTGGACCTATATTGAAAAAGGTGGGGGAGTGAATACCCAGACAGAAAATGTTGGGTTGTTTTTTAAATATAATGTTAATTTCCAATTTTCTCTATTAATTCTTCTAACAGATTTATGTTGTAATTGTTATATTATAATAATAATAATAATTTATTATTTATACCCCGCCCATCTGGCTGGGCCTCCCCAGCCACTCTGGGCGGCTTCCATAAAAACCAAAAAATACAATAAAATATCACATGTTAAAAACTTCCCTGAACAGGGCTGCCTTAAGATGTCTCTTGAATGTCAGGTAGTTATTTATCACTTTGACATCTGCTGGAAGGGCGTTCCACAGGGTGGGCGCCACTACCGAGAAGGCCCTCTGCCTGGTTCCCTGTAGCTTTGCTTCTCGCAATGAGGGAACCGCCAGAAGGCCCTCGGCGCTGGACCTCAGCGTCCGGGCAGAATGATGGGGGTGGAGACGCTCCTTCAGGTATACTGGACCGAGGCCGTTTAGGACTTTAAAGGTCAGCACCAACACTTTGAATTGTGCTCGGAAACGTACTGGGAGCCAATGCAAGTCTTTCAAGACCGGTGTTATATGGTCTCGGCGGCCGCTCCCAGTCACCAGTCTAGCTGCCGCATTCTGGATTAGTTGCAGTTTCCGAGTCACCTTCAAAGGTAGCCCCACGTAGAGTGCATTGCAGTAGTCCAAGCGGGAGATAACCAGAGCATGTACCACTCTGGCGAGACAGTCCGCAGGCAGATAGGGTCTCAGCCTACGTACCAGATGGAGCTGGTAAACAGCTGCCCTGGACACGGATTTGACCTGTGCCTCCATGGACAGCTGTGAGTCCAAAATGACTCCCAGGCTGCGCACCTGGTCCTTCAGGGGCACAGTTACCCCATTCAGGACCAGGGAATCCTCCACACCTGCCCGCCTCCTGTCCCCCAAAAACAGTACTTCTGTCTTGTCAGGATTCAACCTCAATCTGTTAGCCGCCATCCATCCTCCAACCGCCTCCAGACACTCACACAGGACCTTCACCGCCTTCACTGGTTCTGATTTAAAAGAGAGGTAGAGCTGGGTATCATCCGCATACTGATGAACACCCAGCCCAAACCTCCTGATGATCTCTCCCAGCGGCTGCATGTAAATGTTGAAAAGCATGGGGGAGAGGACAGAACCCTGAGGCACCCCACAAGTGAGAGCCCAGGGGTCTGAACACTCATCCCCCACCACCACTTTCTGAACACGGCCCAGGAGGAAGGAGCGGAACCACTGTATAACAGTGCCCCCAGCTCCCAGCCCCTCAAGACGGTCCAGAAGGATGCTATGGTCGATGGTATCAAACGCCGCTGAGAGATCCAGCAGAACTAGGAAACAGCTCTCACCTTTGTCCCTAGCCCGCCGGAGATCATCAACCAGTGCGACCAAGGCAGTTTCAGTCCCATGATGAGGCCTGAATCCCGACTGGAAGGGATCCAAATGGTCCGCTTCTTCCAGGGGTGCCTGGAGTTGTTCGGCAACCGCTCGTTCAATCACCTTGCCCAGGAATGGAAGATTTGAGACTGGGCGATAGTTGGCCATCGTGGCCGCATCTAAAGATGGTTTTTTAAGAAGCGGTTTAATAACCGCCTCTTTCAGCGGGTCTGGGAAGGCTCCCTCACGGAGGGAAGCATTCACCACCCCACGAAGCCCATTGCCCAGTCATTCCCGGCTAGCTTTTATAAGCCAGGATGGGCAAGGATCCAGGAGACAGGTGGTTGGTTTCACTCGTCCAAGCAGCCTGTCCACATCCTCGGAGGTAACAGATTGGAATTGATCCCACTCAACTTGACTAGACAGAACTCTAGCACTCTCCCGCCCCGGCCCTGCTCCCACGGTGGAGTCTACTTCTTCCCGAATCTGAGCGATTTTATCTGCAAAAAACTTTGCAAAATCATTGCAGGAGAACATGTGGCCCGTACTGGGCCCCGATGTTGCAGGTGGTTCCGCTAAATTGTGAACCACCTGAAAAAGTCTCCTGCTGCTGTTTTCTGCAGATGCAATAGAGGCGGTGAAGAAATTCTTCTTCGCCGTCGCTATCGCCACTTGGTAGGCTCGACGTTGAGCTCTAACCTGTGTCCGGTCAGATTCGGAATGAGTTCTCCGCCACCGGCGCTCTAGCCGTCTCAACGATTGTTTCATTGCCCTCAGCTCCGTGGAAAACCACGGGGCTGTCCGGGCTCCATGCAATCGGAGAGGGCGCTTCGGAGCCAAACAGTCAATAGCCCTGGTTAACTCCACATTCCAGCGGGCCACCAGGGAATCAGCTGAAAGGCCATCAACATGGGATAAAGCATCCCCTACCACTCTCTGGAAACCATTTGGATCCATTAAGTGGCGGGGGCGGACCATCCAAATTGGTCCCACCTCCCTGCAGAGGGGATGGGTCGCAGAGAAGTCCAGTTGCACCAGGAAGTGATCTGACCATGGCACTTCTTTCGTTTCGCTTTTACTTAGTGTCAGATCACCAACATCCATAGAGGTAAACACCAGGTCCAAGGCATGTCCACGGCTATGGGTTGGGCCAGACTTATTCAGGGACAGCCCCATGGAGGCCATGCTTTCCACGAAGTCCCGAGCGGCCCCTTGTAAGGTCGTGTCGGCATGGATGTTAAAATCCCCTAGGACGACCAAGCTAGGTGTCTCCAGGAGAACATCTGCCACGACCTGAAGCAGCTCGGGCAGGGAATCCTTGGTGCAGCGGGGAGGTCGGTACACCAAAAGGAATCCTGTACTGCCCCTATTGCCCAACTTCCAGAACATGCACTCAGAAAACTGGGTCTTCCCAACAGGACGCCTGGTGCAAACTAATGACTTCCTAAAAATCACTGCAACCCCCCCTCCCCGCCCACATGACCTGGGTTGCTGTGTGTAAGAGAAACCTGGTGGACAAGCAGCGGCAAGGACAGGCCCATCTGCTTCATCCAACCAGGTCTCTGTTATACATGCCAGGTCAAATCCTCCATCCATGATCAAGTCATGGATGGCAGTGGTCTTATGAATCATTGACCTGGCATTGCACAGCAGCACCTTCAGGTCATGTGGGTATCCCTTGCTGATTCTAGTATCCATCCGGTCAGGACCAGACCCGGAGGCAGGGATAGTCCTCAGACAACGACTAAACCTGCCTCCTCTGTAATGATAGGGTCTGGTCTTAGCGTAACTCCTCCTCCTACCCGTGATCACTGAGATCGGTTGTCCCAGTGCATCCCGCCCTGTGGAACATGCCCCAGCCATTTTATGGGCTGGGACCCACTCCCCGGCAGCCCTGAACCCTCCCCCTAAAAACAAAATAACACCTTAAACAAACAACCAAAACCAATAAAACAATACAAACGAAAAATGTAAAAATTACAAAAACATCAAAAAAAAAAAAATTCCCCAAGCCCAACCAACATCCATCCCACCCCCACCCCGCACATACAAAAAATCCAAAGAATTAAAAAACAAACAAAAAAAAACACATTTTAAAAACACTCTGTGCCTCTCCGGCAGTAACAACTGTCCTGGTGAGGCCTGTCAGGCCCCGCCCTGGGCCAGATGGTAAGTGGCAGGAAGGAGCAGGGCCCTCAAGCACTCACTCAGGGAGTCTTCCTGGGCAGCAGGCCGCAAGCCGCACGCAGTCCTTATGAGGCCCCAGGCCCCGCCCCAGGCCAGATGGTAAGTGGCAGGAAGGAGCAGGGCCCTCAAGCACTCACTCAGGGAGTCTTCCTGGGCAGCAGGCCGCAAGCCGCACGCAGTCCTTATGAGGCCCCAGGCCCCGCCCCAGGCCAGATGGTAAGTGGCAGGAAGGAGCAGGGCCCTCAAGCACTCACTCAGGGAGTCTTCCTGGGCAGCAGGCCGCAAGCCGCACGCAGTCCTTATGAGGCCCCAGGCCCCGCCCCAGGCCAGATGGTAAGTGGCAGGAAGGAGCAGGGCCCTCAAGCACTCACTCAGGGAGTCTTCCTGGGCAGCAGGCCGCAAGCCGCACGCAGTCCTTATGAGGCCCCAGGCCAGATGGTAAGTGGCAGGAAGGAGCAGGGCCCTCAAGCACTCACTCAGGATAATATTCAATTATGTTACTATTATTAATTGCTTGTAAGCCACTTTGTGACTCGTGGGAGTGAAAAGCAGCATAGAAATAAATGAAATGAAATGTAGCTCAAAGTGTGGCTAGGCAGGCCTCAAGTTTCTGTATCTTCTCTTCCAGCATGGCAACCATTTTGCAATTGCACTTGGGCTGATGCAATATGATGCCATATGTCGCAATCAGGAGTTCGACATACAGTGAAGTACACTGTTGCCAATGAAATGATGTACTCAATGGGTACTAGGTTATCTATAAATGACCATCTTCGTATCTCCAAAACAGGAGCCAACTGACAGATAATATTGTCATTTTCGTGTTCAAAATTAGTAAAGATTGGTTATTTTCATTTCAGAAGCATTATGCCCAAGAAGCTTCCATTCTTGGGCAAGGTGATTAAGCGAGCGGTTGCCAAACAACTCCAGGCACGCCTGGAAGAAGCAGACCATTTGGATCCCTTCCAGTCGGGATTCAGGCCTCATCATGGGACTGAAACTGCCTTGGTCGCACTGGTTGATGATCTCCGGCGGGCTAGGGACAAAGGTGAGAGCTGTTTCCTAGTTCTGCTGGATCTCTCAGCGGCGTTTGATACCATCAACCATAACATCCTTCTGGACCGTCTTCAGGGGCTGGGAGCTGGAGGCACTGTTATACAGGGGTTCCGCTCCTTCCTCCTGGGCCGGGTTCAGAAAGTGGTGGTGGGGGATGAGTGTTCAGACCCCTGGGCCCTCACTTGTGGGGTGCCTCAGGGTTCGGTCCTCTCCCCCATGCTTTTCAACATCTACATGAAGCCGCTGTGAGAGATCATCAGGGGATTTGGGCTGGGTGTTCATCAGTATGCGGATGATACCCAGCTCTACCTCTCTTTTAAATCAGAACCAGTGAAGGCAGTGAAGGTCCTGTGTGAGTGCCTGGAGGCGGTTGGAGGTTGGATGGCGGCTAACAGATTGAGGTTGAATCCTGACAACACAGAAGTACTGTTTTTGGGGGACAGGACGCGGGCAGGTGTGGAAGATTCCCTGGTCCTGAATGGGGTAACTGT
Organism: Podarcis muralis; assembly: GCF_964188315.1. Classification (NCBI taxonomy): domain Eukaryota; kingdom Metazoa; phylum Chordata; class Lepidosauria; order Squamata; family Lacertidae; genus Podarcis; species Podarcis muralis. The sequence goes on along the minus strand of NC_135661.1, from coordinate 79,179,116 downwards.
GCCCCTGAAGGACCAGGTGCGCAGCCTGGGAGTCATTCTGGACTCACAGCTGTCCATGGAGGCACAGGTCAAATCTGTGTCCAGGGCAGCTGTTTACCAGCTCCATCTGGTACGTAGGCTGAGACCCTATCTGCCTGCAGACTGTCTCACCAGAGTGGTACATGCTCTGGTTATCTCCCGCTTGGACTACTGCAATGCACTTTACGTGGGGCTACCTTTGAAGGTGACTCGGAAACTACAACTAATCCAGAATGCGGCAGCTAGACTGGTGACTGGGGGCGGCCGCCGAGACCATATAACACCGGTCTTGAAGGACCTACATTGGCTCCCAGTACGTTTCCGAGCACAATTCAAAGTGTTGGTGCTGACCTTTAAAGCCCTAAACGGCCTCGGTCCAGTATACCTGAAGGAGCGTCTCCACCCCCATCATTCTGCCCAGACGCTGAGGTCCAGCGCCGAGGGCCTTCTGGCGGTTCCCTCATTGCGAGAAGCAAAGCTACAGGGAACCAGGCAGAGGGCCTTCTCGGTAGTGGCGCCCGCCCTGTGGAACGCCCTTCCAGCAGATGTCAAAGCGATAAACAACTACCTGACATTCAGAAGACATCTTAAGGCAGCCCTGTTCAGGGAAGTTTTTAACGTGTGATATTTTACTGTATTTGTGGTTTTTATGAAAGCCGCCCAGAGTGGCTGGGGAGGCCCAGCCAGATGGGCGGGGTATAAATAAATTATTATTATTATTATTATTATTATACAATGACACCAGGAAGACCTTTCTGTCAAAGCTGTTCGGAGTCGCTTCAGAGGCTGTGAATCTCTTCTGTTAGTGAGAATGGGAGGTGGAAGGTGATCGCATGTTTTGGTGCTGCAGGGAGGGGAAGTGGAGGCACCCAATCTGACACCCCCAGAAAATGCATTTTGAAGTCTTCACTTTCTTTGAGCACAAAAACTAGAGAACTGGAAAATATAAGAGATACCTAGTTTGATGCATGTATTAGGTCAGGAAGTGTGATTCATGGTGCACCTAAAATGCAGAACAAGCAAAATCCTTGAACATCCCTACGGCTGCAGCTGGGCAAGAGGGCCAGCAAGCAGACATAAGAATGAACAGACAGCAGGTGATGAGGAGTTGTTGCAGGACAGAATGGCCAAATGATTAGTTATGGCCACATTTTATTCCCCCCAAATATTGAAAGCGGGGAGAACAAAGTGTTGTTTTTCCTAAGCAGATTTGGCTTTTGATCTGAAACTGAGTTGGACAGACTTCAAAGTTCTTCATTGTAAAACCTGGTTCCAAACTGAGTCATGTGGTCTGTGGACATCCCTACTACAAATATCTACTGGTCACGATGCCTATATGTTCTAGGGTTGCCGTATGTTTGTGATTTCCCTGACATATTGCAGAAAAATAGCTCAAAAATGAACAAAACTATAAAAAACCTCAACAACTTTGCCAACTTCTCTGTCCAGATTTTCTCTGTTTGTTTTATGTGCTTCTGACAGATATCTGGTTAAGCACTGTGATAACACTATGCTGGACTAAATGGGCTTTTGGTCAGAATCAGTAGGAATCCTATTATGTCACTGATTCCTGACTCCTGTAGTAGTTCCCAGAGTTCTGTCAAACAGTAATCATCTGCACTGGTTGCCTATCATTTTATGCAAAGTTTCCAGACCGTCACAAACCTAAATTGGGCTGCATTTCAGCCCCGCCTATGGAGAAATACGGTGGGAAGGTTTTTTTTTATGATATTTCTTTGAAATACAGAGTGCTGTATACAATACCCATCTGTATAAAATAATAACACCCAGCTACAACCATTGCCCTTAATCGCCACCTCCACCTAATAGTCTTAATTTGACACATATGAACACAGGGCACATTTTATTTGCCACAACAATTTATTATTAACCATACACCATATCATCATGAGGAAGAATCCCCAAGCACCACCTTTCTACTTTAGCTTCTCTATTCCTCTGTGCTTTGACCAGCATCGTTGAATTATTTTGGGGTTATCAGGTAGGTAACTTACAGCTCAACTGAAGCTGCAAATTGTGGTATCCTGAAGGAAGAAGATGTTGTTCTCTCCAAACTACCCTTCAAAGTTGAGCTGCTGTGACGAAGGTGCAACATCACAGCATAGGGCATTAGTTATAGCACCTGAAAACTACTCATTATACTGTGATTTCTTGGCCAACTCACAAAAAGATGGGGTGCCACAGCCTTTATAAACCACATCAGGAACCAAACTATCATCTGGTAAAGAGAAAGAGGTATAGTCACTTGCATGCTGGGTAGTAACAGAGGTTTGGTTGTGTGCAGAAGAGGAATAATAGTTTTTATTAACTCTATTACGCAAGTATAGAAAGCATACCAGAATCACAAAATTCTTTAAAATTAAGAAAAAATAAATGTCTCTTTTTGTAATTAAGGGAGAGGGCCCCCACTCTGCACTGATAATGCATTCTGAATTGGGGTTCCATGGCTGATTTTACTTTTTAAAAACAAAACAAAACACTATTTTATTTTTATTTTAAAAAAACAGATTTGCATATAATTTAACAGATTATTTCTTTATCCTTCTCATTCTCCACCACCCCACCTCTGAAAGATAAAGGCTCATCTATTTACGTACAAAGCAAAGGTGACTTTAACTCTGTATTATATTTTGGGGGTGGGGAGCTGCCCCAATCACACATGCAATCTCTTTTCTGGCATGAAGCTGCAAACAGAACTAGAAAGCAACCCACCCACCTTGGCAGGCTGGGTTTCTCCTCTGGCAGTGCTACTTACTGTGAACAATGGCAAATGAAATGCTTTGAGTCTCATCACCATGACAATTGACAGTTTTTGGGTTTGGACAAGCTTTTGAGCCAGAATAATGACAGGCCTCACACTTTCACCCATTCTCTTCATTAAGATGATACACTGCCAAAAGCAATGACTACAGTTAACACATGGATCCAACCCATATACAGTGCCAGATTTACGTAGAAGCTAAACAAGTTATACTTCTTGGGGGCCCAAAAAAAAATTAAAGGAAAAAACACCTGGATTTACATTTCCAAAATATAAGATAAAAAACAAATAAAATAAAACCTACACACAGCAACAGTGTTTTGTGTTGCATAGGCTCCTATTTGTTATGTGCAAATGGCTTTAGATACGTATTAGGTCCATAAATTACCATTTGCGTGTTCAGACCCAGAGACCTCCCCCCTAAATAAATTCACACCTGACTCAAATTTTGGTTTTGGTTTTTGGCAGAATTTAGGCCACAACTTCACTGGCCTGCAAATGGAGGACAGTGCAGTCTATATTTTTTTCTCAAAATGGCAGCCTAGAGTGTGCTAAAAGGCCTGAAAGTGAAGCAACATCTACCTCCTGTGCTTCTGACCAGCCAGACATTGGAGAAAAGTTCATACAGACCATCATTAAATCATACCGAAAAAATTATGCTGTGGTCTGCACTCACTCATATGTCGTTATTATGTTTCTTTAGCTATTGGGTTGTCTGTCAGTATGCTTTTTACTATGTTTTTTATCACTGATGTTTTGTAATTTATTTCTAATCTTGTACATGGCCCTGGGATCTTTTCATAAAGGGTGGTATACAAATTGGAATATAACAACAACAACAACAACAACCGACAGTTACGAGGGTTCTTTGCTACACTGTGACAACTTCTAAATGCTATGTAAAGTGAGTCTAAACAGCAAAACATCTACACATCTGGATAAAGAAAATACAGGGGTGTGTTACAGCACCATGTATATAGGAGCCAATTCCTAGGGTCCGAGGGGGCATCACCCCACTCAATAAAGTTGATGAGCATTGAGTCATGTGAGATTATGTGGAGCAGGGATTTACCTGGACCCCCACAATAGATACCTTGAAGATAGCAAGCCCATTATATGTTAGCAGACTCAACAGGGTCTTTTAGGCAGAATCACAGACCTGGTTCACATATACACTCACTCACTCACAAAAACACCTTGTATCATCCTTAGTTATTTGATTGTTCAACATTTAATGACTCAACTGAATGCACAAAACGTGGAAAAAAGCACTCTCCCCCTTCTCCATGTGATTCCCAGGATATGGGAGTCCCAAGGTTATATTCTCATTTTTAGAAGACACACATTGAAGGGCCTAAGCTTAAAAAGTCAGTTCTATATCAAAATTATATATTGTTTAAATATATAATACTAACATTAAACAAAGAAAAATCCTCCTAGACATCTGTGATGCTGCCACTCTCCCTCTCTCTCATTGTCCAAACACCAAAATTCACTTCTTTCACGCTGCCTTTGGCTTTCAGAACCATCACTAGTGGAAAAAAAGCAAAGGACATGTAGCTGTGTTAGGGTACATTCCATCCCCTAAAATCCACAAGCTTTTCTGATTAATGATCTCCCCTACCCCTGCACTTAAGTATTACCAACTTATTTTAAAGAGCAAGTGACCATATTCTTTATGCCAAGTGGATTTAATGGGGCCAAGGACATCTAGCACTCGAGTCACTGTGCATTTTCTTACTGTACCACAAAGGAAGCTGTGGGAAGACACACCTCTCCCCTTTCACAAAATTTCATGAGGCTGACTCTCAGGGAAATCTGGCAAAATTGCCTGGGCTTCTGGAAAACTAATCCCATTTCAGCACTGAGCTTTGAATTCTAGTGTGACCTGATGGCACTCGTTTTCCCACATCCAGGGTGGTGAAATTGAGGTTGGCACAGCTTAGGAGAAACGTGTCTTTGGTGTTCTTGGGAGGGGGAAGAGATTTAATTTGTTTTCCACACTGTGCTTTAAATTATGGTGTAGTGCTATTAGAATTCTAGCAATTTGTGACACTGTGCTGAACTTGTTGTTCCTGGGTGTTGGCAAAGTGCTCCTATACTTTCCTCCAATTAAGGCTGTTCATGCATCAGTTCCCTCTCTTACTCCTTCCTGGCACTTCAGCTTTCTAGAATGATGAAAACCAGGCATAGGCAAACTCAGCTCTCCAGATGTTTTGGGACTACAATTCCCATTATCCCTGACCACTGGTCCTGTTAGCTATGGATGGTGTGAGCTGTGGTCCCAAAACATCTGTAGGGCCGAGTTTGCCTATGCCTGATGAAGAAAACTCCTGATCACCTGAATAATAAATAAATAAATAAATAAATAAGGGGGGAAACATGCACCCAACCCTTGAGACCATTCCATTGTAACTATCCGACCTTCCAAAATTTCAACACCTCTTGCAATGGTTTAACCCCTTTCCATTTCAACAGTACAAATTCTACAAACACCTTCCATATCTCCTCAAAATTATTTCTCCTACATATTCCCCTTACCTTATTTTACCTTACCTTACCTTAATAGCACAAAATAGAAAAACCCCTGCAATTATTTTTCCAGCCACACTGTATCACTATATTTCGTCCTTATTCTCTTGCTCTCCTTTCTCACACTGTGCTCCCCCCCTTATCTGTTGTTTTGATTTCTTATTTCCTGTTTTCTCCCATTGACTGTAGCTTATTCACAAAGTTTCCCAGGCAATGGGAAAACAGAAAATGAAATAAGAAAGCTTTTAATCGCAACTTTTCCATTTTTTTTAACTCAGGGAACTGTCAGGGAACTGCCATTGGAGCTAGAGGCGGAGGGAAGGCTCCAGAGGGATGCTGGAGAGGGTCCCAGTAGGGAGAGAGGCAGCCCATCTGCTGGGGAAGGAAATCAGCGTAACACCAGTGGAGAAGGGGGGCAGATGGGGGAATCGGAGAGGAGGCTCCAGGACTCCTCGCCGGAGACCAGCGGAGAGAGTACGGGTACTCCGCTGCCCACACCCTCCCTGCACAGAAGACTTCCGCGCAGGGAGAGTAGGAGGAGACTTGGCGTCAAACAGCTTTTATGCTGGAAAAGGTTCAAGAAATGCCCACTGACGGATGCTGCCAGCGACTGAGACAGTCAAGATGCTAGAGGCTGTTCAGTCAGAAAGGGTTCAGCCAGGCAACCTAGCCAGGAGTGGCGCCAACTTATGCACGAGCAACCCCTAAACCCATTACAGCAATCCGTCAGTCACCTCCGTTGCTCGTGCGCAGCTCCAGAGAGGTAGCACGATGAGCCAGACCGAAGGAGCCGGAGAGACGGAGCAAGCAGCTGGAGTGCAAAGTCTGGTAGAGAGAAACCGAGACTTGGAACAGCATGTAGCTCTCCTGACGGCGCGGCTGGATGAAAGACGCACTCAGGATGCACAGATCAGACCCACCCCCATCGCAAGGAAGGTACCGGGGCTGGTACACAAGTTTGGGGTGAAACCCCAGGACTACAATGCGTTCCGAACAGAAATAGAGTACGCTTTGGAGCTGCAGCATGATGACTTTGCTGACGATGGGCAGAGGGTAGCCTACATTGTGGAGCATCTGCAGGATGAGGCACGGGAACAGATCAGGCCCCTTATGGCGATGCAAAATCATGCCTTGAAGGACGCTTAGGAAATTCTTCCAGGCAATGGATGTGATGTATTCCAGCGAAGTGCAGCAAAGTGTGACTCGGCAAGAACTGATGGGGTGCAAGCAGGGGAGCCAGTCAGTTAGAGACTACTGGTTGCGCTTTGCAATGTTGATCCACCGGCTCGGATGGGATCTGGACTCTGAACCTATTCAAATGTTGTTTGAGGAGGGGTTGTCCCCAACGGTGAAGGACTAGCTGTCCCGCGCGCCCCGCCCACAGTCGATGGATCAGCTGACCAAGGCTGTGCTTGCGATTGGAGTGCGGCAGGAAGCGCGGGCTCAGGAGAAATGCAAAATGAGAGGGGAACGTTGCCATGACTACCGCATTCCTGAAATACCGAAACAGCTTTCCCAGGCGGCTGAGCCAATGGAAATAGATGGCGCGCGTGCGCGTGCGAGGTTTCAAACTCCAGTGAAGGTCGCAAGAGGGAGGGGAAGGATGGGAAAACCACCAAGAAGTGTTTTCTCTGCCAACGGCCAGGGCATTTTGCCAGGGTCTGCCCTCAAAGAAAGGCCTGGCAAGGGGTGGTGGGGGCTGCTGGCTGTGAGGAGAAGGGGGAAGAAGGACAGGCACAGGGAAACGACAACGCCTGGCTGCCAACCAGCGGGGCCAGCAGCCGGGCCAGCAACCAATAGAAGTGCCCCAGCCTGACACCCCCCCCCCCAGGGCAGCTATAGCCATAGAAGTGGTGCTAGAACTACCGAATGGGCACCCAGTCAAAGTTGAGGGGCTGCTGGATTCGGGCAGCTCCTGCAATTTCTTCAGCAGGGACTTCACTCTGGAGCACCAACTACACCTGCTGCCCCTGGATTCTCCATTGCAAGTGACCACCATCGATGGCAGGGAACTTCTGGGAGGGGAAGTGACACACCAGACCCCGCCAATGCGAATGAGGGTTTCCAGGCACACAGAGACCATTGCCTTTCACGTGGCCACACTGGCAGGACCCCCAATAATACTGGGAATGAGCTGGTTGGCACTGCATGATCCAGTAGTGTCATGGCATCAGCGGTCAGTCACCTTTGGGTCAGCTTACTGCTTGGAACACTGTCTGGGGGGCGACCCCAAGGATGACAGTGGGTGGCTGGGCTGGTGGTGGAAACAAAAGGGGAGGTGCCACCACAATATGCTGACCTGGAGGAAGTCTTCAGCGTGAAGGAGGCAGATAAACTACCCCCCCCAGGCCCTTTGACTGCCAAATCAACCTACTCCCAGGGGCTCAGCTACCGGTGGGTAAGCTGTATGCCATGTCTGACTGGGAGATGCAGGAGTTGCGGCAGTTTATTGACAAGAACCTGAAGAGGGGTTTCATAAGGGAATCAAAGGCGGTGGGGAGCAGTCCGGTGTTCTTTGTGGACAAAAAGGAGACTAATCAGCCTAGATTGGTCGTAGATTACAGGGCGTTAAATTTGGTATCAGAACCCGTGACCTTCCCAATGCCCAGGATTGATGACATTTTAACCCAGGTGAGGCAGGGGAAAATTTTTACCAAGCTGGACCTCAGGGGAGCGTACAATTTGATTAGAATAAGGGAGGGGGCGAATGGAAAACCACCATGTTCACCCCCCTGGGGGCTTTTGAGTACTTAGTCATGCCATTTGGATTACAATCGGGCTCTGCCTGCTTTCAAGCATTCATGCACCACGTGTTGGGGTCCCTGCTGTACACGAACTGCGTAGCCTTTTTGGACGACGTCTTAATCTATTCGGACAATGAGAAGCAACATGTCAAGGACGTCAGGGAAGTGCTGAAGAGACTGCAGAAGCACCAGTTTTGGGTCAAGCTGGGAAAATGCCAATTTCATGCCAGAGAGGTCGAGTTTCTGGGGTACAAGTTGTCAGACAAGGGCCTAGCTATGGACCCAAGCAAGGTGCAGGCAGTGCTGGAATGGAAGGCCCCCAAAACCCGGAAGGACGTGCAGAGGTTCCTAGGGTTCAGCAACTTCTACAGGAAGTTCATCAAGAACTTCGCCCACTTGACAGCGCCCATCACAGATTGTCTCAGTAGCAAAAAGAAGTTCGCCTGGATGGAAAGTGCCCAGCAATCCTTCGAAAGACTGAAGAATGTGTTCGCTTCGGAGGAGCAGTTCCTGCATGTTGATCTCGAGAAGCCCATGAGGCTGGAGACCGACGCGTCAGACCGAGCCATCGGAGCAGTACTTTTGCAGCCAGGGACCAAGCAGGGCTGGAGACCGTGCGCCTTTTTCTCGAGGAAGCTGAGCAAGTCGGAGCAAAACTATACGGTGTATGACCGCGAACTGCTTGCGATCTATGCAGCGTTTTGCCGATGGAGACATCTGTTAATAGGGGCGCAGCACAAGATCCAGGTTTGTACTGATCACAATAACTTGGAATACTGGAGGACCGTGTGAGTACTCAACCAGAGACAAATTCGGTGGGCGCAGGAGTTCTCCAAGTTTTCCTTCGAGATCCGATACGTGCCGGGAGAGGAAAACGTAAGGGCAGATGCTCTCTCTTTTTTATATATATAATTTTTTATTAGTTTTCCATAAGTGAAAAAAAAACACAAAGCAAAAACATAAATAAACACAAAATCGACTTCCCCATACCACCCCTTTTCTGCATTCTTGTTTCAAGATTTTTCAGCAACCCTTTCATAATAAACTTATTTTATGTTTCATAAATTTAACTTCCATAAATTATTAAAACAACTGTAGTTCTTTATCTCTTATTACCCTGATCCCCTAATTTTCCAAATTACAACAGTTTTTAAGATAAACTTTAAATTTGTTCCAATCTTCATCCACCGCCTCTTTCCCCCGGTCTCGAATTCTGCCAGTCATCTCTGCCAGTCCCATATAATCGATCACCTTCGTCTGCCATTCTTCCAACGTGGGTAGATCTTGTGTCTTCCAATACTTTGCTAGGAGGATTCTTGCTGCTGTTGTGGCATACATAAAAAATGTCCTATCCTTCTTTGGCACCATTTGGCCCACCATACCCAAGAGAGAGGCTTCTGGTTTTTTAATAAAGGTTCTCTTCAGAACTTTTTAAATTTCATTATAGATCATTTCCCAGAAAGCCTTAATGGGCAGATGCTCTCTCCAGGAAGCCGGAGTACATGGAAGGGGAGGGACCGCCTGAGATCCGACACGTGATCCCCGAGGACCGATGGGTGTGTGGGGGAGCATTGGTTGGGAAACGAGAACTGGCCGGGCTTACTAGAAACGACGTGTTCACTCTAACTAAAATCAGGGAACTCCAAAACGGAAGGGAAAACCATGGAGGGTTTGAGGAAAAGGAAGGGCTGCTATACTATAAGGGGGCGCTGTATGTACCAGGAGAGACCTTGAGGGGGAAAGTACTCAAACAACTCCACGACAACCCAACAGCTGGGCACTTTGGACAGCACAAAACCGTGCTGCTCGTCACCAGGCAGTTCTGGTGGCCAAGGGTGAGGGAAGATGTATGGGAATATGTACGGGGGTGCGACCGCTGCCAAAGGGCAAAGGGGGAGAGGGCTGCCCCTGCAGGGTTACTGGAACCCTTACCCACGCCGGGAAGACCCTGGGAGGTGGTGTCCATTGATTTTATGACAGATTTGCCCAAGTCAAGGGGGAAGACAGAAGTCATGGTAGTAGTCGATCTCCTGACGAAGATGTGCCATTTCATAGCTTGCTCACATGCGGTGACGGCAGAGGAGACAGCCAGGTTGTTTGTGGATCACATCTTCAGGCTGCATGGGGCTCCCTCGAGGGTCATCTCAGATCGCGGGAAACAATTTACTTCCCGGTTCTGGAGGAAGCTCTTGAGCCTGTTGCAGGTCGAGGTGGGCTTCTCGACGGCGCACCACCCGGAAACCAACGGGCAAGCAGAAAGAGCGAACAGTATACTCCAGCAATACCTATGCTGCTACGTCAGTGAGAGACAGAACAATTGGGTAGAGAAACTAGCGCTGGCTGAATTTGCGTACAATAACGCTGAACATGTGTCTACGGGAATGAGCCCGTTCATGGCCAATTATGGGTGTCACCCCAGGGCCTTCCCGGGGAGAGGGGAGGAAGGATGGAGTGTACCTGCGGCAGAGCAGTTTGTGGAAGAAATGGAGGCCTTGCACCAGCAATTCAAGATGAACTTGGAGTGGGCCAAGGAAGTTTACAAGAGGCAGGCAGACAAGCACCGTCGGGAGGGGGAGGCCATACGGGTGGGAGACCGAGTGTGGTTGTCAACCCAAGGGTTACCCCTAAAGGGAGGGTGCAAGAAGTTGCAACCAAGGCGGCTGGGACCTTTTGAGGTAACACAGCAGGTGAACCCGGTGGCATTCAAGCTCAAGTTGCCTGACAGCATGAAGATACATCCGGTGTTCCATAGGTCCCTACTCTCACCGTACAGGGAGGGACGGGAATTTCCGGGGCAGGAGGGAGGAGTCACCACCCACCCGCGGGTAGAGGAGAGGGAACACCACAACCAAGCCACAGAAATACTCGATTCAAGGTGGCGAGGGCGCCAGGTGGAGTACTTGGTGGCTTGGGAGGGAGAACCCGAGTCAGAAAACACGTGGGTCCCCGCTGAGGCGATCAGTGACGGGTATCTAGTGGAAGAATTCCACAGCCTGTTCCCAGATAAACCGAAACCACTAGCGAGATTCTGGGAGGGAGAATTTGGAACCACAGACGACAAAGAGGACTTTGTGGGTTTTCCTGCCTCCGAAGAGGAGGGAGGGGAAGTGTCAGAGAGAGAAGAATCAGACTGGGAGGCCCACCCCGCGGGAAGATATCGGAGCGGGTGGGAAGCGGGTTTTGAATCCTCAGAGGATAGCGACAGCTCCTTCAGGGGCTTCCCCGCATCGTCGGCTGAGGAAAGGGACGAGTTTGGATCAGAAGGTCAGGCCGGGGGTGGAGGAGGTCCTGGGGGGGAGGTGGATGTCAGGGAACTGCCATTGGAGCTAGAGGCGGAGGGAAGGCTCCAGAGGGATGCTGGAGAGGGTCCCAGTAGGGAGAGAGGCAGCCCATCTGCTGGGGAAGGAAATCAGCGTAACACCAGTGGAGAAGGGGGGCAGATGGGGGAATCGGAGAGGAGGCTCCAGGACTCCTCGCCGGAGACCAGCGGAGAGAGTACAGGTACTCCGCTGCCCACACCCTCCCTGCGCAGAAGGCTTCCGCGCAGGGAGAGTAGGAGGAGACTTGGCGTCAAACAGCTTTTATGCTGGAAAAGGTTCAAGAAACGCCCACTGACGGATGCTGCCAGCGACTGAGACAGTCACGATGCTGGAGGCTGTTCAGTCAAAAAGGGTTCAGCCAGGCAACCTAGCCAGGAGTGGCGCCAACTTACACACGAGCAACCCCTAAACCCATTACAAACTCAAACAAAGGTTTTCAATGTCTCCTTTTCCATTCCCCAAAACAATCTCTCTCAACAGTGTGTCTCTTTCTTCAGCCTCTTCAAAAGGCCCTTCTATTATCCACTTATATATGTTCATAAAAAAAAGCAAATATAAAAAACAAAATAAAGGTTTAGGGTCTTTCAAACCAAGTCTCCTTTCCCCCTTCCTTCATCTTCTTCCAAAAGCTCACCCATTAATCGGTATATAAAGAATAGAAAATTACATGGCCTGCATTCTAGATCTAGTCTCTCTCAGATCCAAATAAATAAATAAATAAATAAATAAATAAATAAATAGGAACAACGGAATTAAAAAGGAACAAAGGAAATAAAAAACAATCCTTAATTTAAAAACCAGCAGATTTTGCTTATTTGGGATATAAAGGGAGAATGCAAGCTGCAAGAAAATTCCTGTGGCTGAGCCAAGGCCATCCAAGAACAATAGATGGCAATTGAGGGACATGAACAATGCAACTCCTTCCCTCTGCCCTGAGACTAGGGATTTGGAAGGTTGCCAGGGTAAGTACCCCTGGAACAAGGGTGACTGGTGGAAGAAGGAGGAAGAAGAATTGAGATCCTCTGTGGGCAGGCTGCTAGAAGGCTGCCCACACTGCTGTGGGGTACAATCTCCTCTTAAAAGGCCTATGCTTCACCTGAAGGTCTAAATAGGTGAAGAAACCATATTTCTTAAAGCCACAACATTCTCTGATACGTCTCAGTTCCCCAAAGGAGCACAAACCTTTTGTGAGTGCCTGGAACGCCCTGGGCTCTTGCCACCCGACTTTTGTAACAATACCTATTTCTTCCCTCTGCAAAGACTGCCCTTCCCCACCATCCCCAACACCACCAAAGACCCTTTATTTGGCAAATTCTTCATGTGCCCCCTCCATGAGAGGTCCAGAGGGCTTCAACATGAGAAAAGGAGCTTATTCTTTATTTGACAAATACAGACACAGAACACAGTTTTATTTGCCATACCATTTTATTGTGATCATGATCAAGAGAAGTTTAACCATACATTATAATATCATGAGGAAAAGTCCCCAAGCCCCACTTTTCTACTTTATCTTATCCATCCCTGTATCCCATTCATCCTACACTAAATGCCAAATAGGGGACTCTGCAGTCCTGTGAACCCCACTTTCTCTGCACTCCCAATATCAGGTAAGCAAAGTCCCCAAGCCCCACTTTTCTACTTTATCTTATCCATCCCTGTATTCCATTCATCCTACACTAAATGCCAAATAGGGGACTCTGCAGTCCTGTGAACCCCACTTTCTCTGCACTCCCAATATCAGGTAAGCAACTTCCTCCTTCACTGTGGCTGCATATCATGGATGTCAAAGGGGAAGACTTTGCTATCTTCTAATTACTCATCAAGGTTGGACTTCTTTGGTAGTATTGCAGTTTGACAGCATTGTGATTGCTTGATATTACGAAAAAAGTCATCATCCGTTGATGTCCTTGCCAGCGTGCAAAAATCCCATGTGGCACAGCCTTTGAAAACCTTATCAGAACGATTAAGGCCATCTAATAAAGAGAAAAAGCATAGTCATACGATTCCTTGAGTAGTACCAGGGT